>NW_027361858.1:880000-1205000 GCF_039654945.1 Dendrobates tinctorius | reverse complement strand
ACTGGAATAATTTGGAAATCACTGGCTCAACCGTGAAGGGTTAATTTAACTCTCTCCTTATCAGCTGGTGTTGTTTGGAGGGGCAATTTTCTAGCATTTTTAACACTCTGCTCACGATTATGAGGAAAATTCTAATGATGTTGTTTGGTGATTATGAGTAACACTCTAGTGATTATGGGTGATACTCTTCTGTTGTCGTTAAAGGAAGGGAACTTGTCTATTACTAAAAAGCAAGCTTAGTGCTTAAATTTACAAAGAGGCATACAAATGGAGTTTCTGTCGAAGGGGTACAATGAAAGTAGGGAAACATGCAAAATTACGATACACACTTACATACATGGTTACATACCGTATATTCACACAAATATTTAGGGATCCCTTACCTCAGACGCTTCCATTGAGATGCCAGGATGCTGGAGATAGTTAATAACCTTGGGATCTAGCTATTTTGGACCTATGGCAACCAGGAACACTGCTAGACACAGGTAGATTTATTATAGGATTGTCGTCTTCATTGATCTTTATGAATGCACCGCTCATCTGCCTCACGGCTTCCTGCCTGCAGTATGGCGGAGAACTCTTGATGATTGACAGCTCAGACCAGCTATATGGTCACATTATAAGCTCAAACTGTGCATTCTCCGATGCTGCAAGCAAAGGGAACTTTGTTTGTGCAGCATCTGACACTGCAGAGGCATGAAAGCTAGCCAGATCCAGCTTCAGAGCCGCGCTTACAAACTCTATAACAGTGGTGGACTGTAGTCCTTAACCTAGGCATCAACCAGCAAAGAATGAAATTTGATTATTAAAAATCAAGAATGGAGTGATTTCTACTTTTAAAGTTGCCTGTTTTTACATGTACCTTGCAATTTTAACCATTTATGATGTTGAGGACTCAAAATTCCAGCATCTTCTAAATTACACATCAGGTATTATTAAGATTATTGTTTTTATACTTTCATTGTCTGTGCTGATGACTTCTAATTCTGCCAGACTCATAAGCTTCCAGAAGTGCTGCTGATAACAACTATAAGCACACAAGGAGACGACCTATGTTGGCCTACAAGTTAAGCCCCCGTTACACACTGCGATATCGCTAGCAATATCGCTGTAAAGTCACCGATTTTGTGACGTTACAGCGATATTGCTAGCGATATCGCTGTGTCTGACACTTACCTCTGACCGCTCCCCCGCTGGTAATCGCTGATCGCGCGAGAAGCTGCTGGACCATTCCTCGTCGTCCACTTCCTGCGGCGCTTCCTGCTGTGACGACGAGCGACGCGTGGAGCCGGGTGGGAGGACGCAGGATCGCCGCGTCTGACAGGTAAGTAGCGATCCCCGTCCCCTGCGATGTCGCTGGTGAGATCTGCCTGAGTGGCAGCTCACTAGCGACCACCTAGCGATGCACCAGCGATCCTGACTGCGTCATATCGCTAGTCGGGATCGCTGGTGCATCGCTAGGTGTAACGGTACCCTTACTCCAAGCTTCTACAAGTACTACTACAAGGAAAAGCTTATCAGATAGGACTTCTCAATTCACTCCAGTGTGAAGTGCTTAGAACTTAGATTTTTTTCATGTGAAATAACTCAGATTGGCCAAATTATTTAAAATTGAACAGTTTATTGCTCAAAAAAAACGTTTAAAATTTCAACATCACCAAGTACTTACTGGCTTGGACCAGCATGAAATACAGACATTTCAAAACACGAAAGTGATATATCTTGGTAAGTACTGAAAACTGACCTCGTCAGCTGCATGTTACCAAAAAAAAAATATTTTCTATGATGACTGATCCAACTTTTTCTTAGTATTTTGTATTTTTTTATTAGAAATAAAACTAATTTATCAATGTTGCCATAACAATGAGGCAGATTCTTGAAGTCTATAACATGAGAAAAAAATGTTTTAGTTATCGATAGCAATCAATTGCACATAGTTTTCATTTTTCAAGTGCATTATGTGAAATTAAAGAGTTTTCGGCATTATTAAAATTGATTACCTATCCTTAAATGAAAGAACAACAAGCACAACAGCAAAGTAAACTCACCTCGGCACTGGGACATCTTCAAACAGCTGATTAAATTGGGTGCCGAGAGTGTGACCTTGACCGCTGCTATCCAAAGGAAAGGAGATCAATTTTAAAACCCCAGAAAACTTTTTTAAAGCTGCACATTGATTGGTTGCTGTGGACAATAATGACAATTTTCACAAATCTCCGCCCTTGTCTTCTACCAGTCATCACACTTTTCTTATTTTTCAAATACGCAAGTCCTGTATATATCAATCATGCTTGAATAGTATTACAAGGAATCCCAAATATTCTTCAATGTCCCATTTGCAGTTAAAATTACCAGTGTTATATTTTACAGATAAAAAATGATTTCAAGAAATATACAAACAGCAAGTTTATCTATTAAAATGTCATCAGGAGAGGCAGGTCACATTTAGCGTAAGTAGGCAAAAAACTAGTCAACGCTCTCTATAAAAACACCAGTAATGCATTCATAGCCATTAAAGTTCTACTTGAGGTTTCAGTAAGAGCATTTACTTTGCAGCACTTAATAAAGAAAAAAAGGGTAACAAATTGGGCAAAATTCAGACACTCAATGGATGTCTAACCTTATTGTTCTCCCCATTGTGATCTTCCAGCAGGTTTCAGCAACATACAAGAAGATCACTTTCCATTTTGGATGAATATCATTATTGGCCCAGCATCATCTTTCTAGTGAAGGGGGTAGACCTACTGATGGGTCACATGTACATGAACAACCAATTTCTTTACTGCTGGAGGTCCACTAGTGCACTCCATTGGCTGTGGTCTCCTCTGTTAATTTCTGTAGACTTCCGGAAATGACTTACAACAGGGCACTGAAAACTTATTAAATTATACTGAATGACTCATTTAAACATATGCATACAAGCTGATAAGTCAATGCAGAGTAAACTAGGTATTTCATTCACAAAACTACTTGCTTGGACCAAGACACGGATCACTCTCTATGTAGGTGGTGATTACTCTTATTAGGTCACAGCAATACTGTGCTTCTTTAATGATTTCAGGGCCATAATGTGGATTCAGCATGGCCACTATTCTTGGTGGCAAAAAGAAACAGGTAAGGTTCTTAACAAATCTGACAATTGTTATTAGTAAAGGATTTAGACGGCCTGAATATTAGGTGTTCATTCAAGTAGTTTACAATTGAGGGGACATTGTCAGGTTATTAATTAAACAGCATGAAAATAAGCAAGCTTGCAATTGACTTGCTTTTTTCTATCTGCTGTCATTCTCCTGCAGTGACAGCTTTTATATTTCGTGGTGTACAGCTTGTTTCTAAGGAGCTGAGCCACTAAGTGCCTGTCCAGACCTTTGCAGAGTGTGCAGTGTTCACAGTAGATAAATTAACGCCTAACATACCATTCACCTCTCTCTGTCCCTTTGATTTCTGCTCACCTCCTTCCCCCTCACTCTCAGCTCCTGATGAGCTACTGTTATTAATCTTGCAAAATCACCAGCCCTGCAACTTTCAGATCAGGTCACCAAACCATGGCCATAGTCCTACTAATTCTACAGCTCTGATACTCACCATAACTGGCCCTCAAAAAGAAGTGCTTGTCCCCCCAGAAACCAGGACATAAGGAGACTACATAGCTCTAACCTGTTCAAGAGAAAACATCTTTGAAACTAATTAAAATGTATGATTCCATGAATAAAATTCTGTGAACAATGCAGCACGAGTAGAGATGTAATTTTAAGCTACTAAATTGCAATATAAAATCTATAGCTTCCTCTTATCTGCAATGTACCATTTATAATACTGGTATATTGTTATGTGACTATAGGGTCACCACAGGCACTGAGGACTTAGCATGATTGATACCCCTATATTGTAGCTAAGCCTGTGATGTCAAGCATGCATATTGCTATACACATACATGTACAAGTTACAGACAGAGATTTCTATGGGCACGGCTCTGCACAAAACTGAGGAAAGCACAAGTCATGTACATAGATGTATGTGCGCTATATTGATGATAGTGTGCATAGCAATATATGCAATCATCCAACAGACTCAGCCAACCAGATAATGGCTCAATGATTGCATTTTATTAAAATGAAATAGTACAGATTACCAGCTGGTGAGATATGTAGCATTTAGAAAAGTGAATACTAACTTTTTTCATCATAGGTGTTCTCTGCGGTCCACGTGAATTTTTGTAATCAATCTATGTGAATACAGGTTACCGAATCCTGACAGTGTGCATCTTGCACATTGCCTCAATTCTGTTCTACTGTCATCACATGACCACGTGGATATGATTACATCCTTGCACTCACGTGCCAACAAATGCGATGACTTTCCCTGTTTCTCTCAATGTTGTCAATGAGAGAAGTAGATGAGAAATTATACAAATTATTTACAGTGGCAAAAGAGCAGAATCCCCAATAGGGTGCAAAAATTCATGCGGCGCTTGGAAAACCCCTTTAAGCTTTTGTAACATCAGCTGAAAAATTAATTCGACATCAGTTTAAGTGAGAATTTTCTAATTTTGCAAATGATGTGTATAATATATATATATATATATATATATTATTATTATTTATTTATATAGCGCCATTAATTCCATGGTGCTGTACATGAGAAGGGGAGTTGCATATATATATATATACAGTCATATGTAAAAGTTTGGGCACCCCTATTAATGTTAACCTTTTTTCTTTATAACAATTTTGGTTTTTGCAACAGGTATTTCAGTTTCATATATCTAATAACTGATGGACTCAGTTATATTTCTGGATTCAAATGAGGTTTATTGTACTAACAGAAAATGTGCAATCTGCATTTAAACAAAATTTCACCGGTGCAAAAGTATGGGCACCCTTATCATTTTCTTGATTTGAACACTCCTAACTACTTTTTACTGACTTCCTGAAGCACTAAATTGGTTTTGTAACCTCATTGAGCTTTGAACTTCATAGCCAGGTGTATCAAATCATGAGAAAAGGTATATAAGGTGGCCACTTGCAAGTAGTTCTCCTATTTGATTCTCCTATGAAGAGTGGCATCATGGGCTCCTCAAAACAACTCTCAAATGATCTGAAATCAAAGATTATTCAACATAGCTTTTCAGGGGAAGGATACAAAAAGTTGTCTCAGAGATTTAACCTGTCAGTTTCCACTGTGAGGAACATAGTAAGGAAATGGAAGAACACAGGTACAGTTCTTGTTAAGCCCAGAAGTGGCAGGCCAAGAAAAATATCAGAAAGGCAGAGAAGAAGAATGGTCAGAACAGTCAAGGACAATCCACAGACCACCTCCAAAGACCTGCAGCATCATCTTGCTGCAGATGGTGTCACTGTGCTTCGGTCAACAATACGGCACATGCATAACGCCTTTTTGTATGACCAAACAACTCAATCTTTGTTTCATCAGTCCACAGGACCTTCTTCCAAAATGTAACTGGCTTGTCCAAATGTGCTTTTGCATACCTCAGGCGACTCTGTTTGTGGCATGCTTGCAGAAACGGCTTCTTTCGCATCACTCTCCCATACAGCTTCTCCTTGTGCAAAGTACGCTGTATTGCTGACCGATGCACAGTGACACCATCTGCAGCAAGATGATGCTGCAGGTCTTTGAAGGTGGTCTGTGGATTGTCCTTGACTGTTCTCACCATTCTTCTTCTCTGCCTTTCTGATATTTTTCTTGGCCTGCCACTTCTGGGCTTAAGGCCTCTTTCACACTTCAGTTTTTTGCATCAGTTATAATCCGCCAAAAAGGCGGACAAGCGGATCCGTTCTCAACTGATGTGAACGGATGGCACAGGATCCGTTTTCAGACGGATCCAGAAAATGAATAAATTTAAAGGAATCGCTGGCCGGGAAGAGGGGAGAGAGAGAGAGAGAGAGAGAGAGAGAGAGAGAGAGAGAGAGAGAGAGAGAGAGAGAGAGAGAGAGAGAGAGAGAGAGAGAGAGAGAGAGAGAGAGAGACCGAAGCACAGTGACACCATCTGCAGCAAGATGATGCTGCAGGTCTTTGGAGGTGGTCTGTGGATTGTCCTTGACTGTTCTGACCATTCTTCTTCTCTGCCTTTCTGATATTTTTCTTGGCCTGCCACTTCTGGGCTTAACAAGAACTGTACCTGTGTTCTTCCATTTCCTTACTATGTTCCTCACAGTGGAAACTGACAGGTTAAATCTCTGAGACAACTTTTTGTATCCTTCCCCTGAAAAGCTATGTTGAATAATCTTTGTTTTCAGATCATTTGAGAGTTGTTTTGAGGAGCCCATGATGCCACTCTTCATAGGAGAATCAAATAGGAGAACTACTTGCAAGTGGCCACTTTAAATACCTTTTCTCATGATTTGATACACCTGGCTATGAAGTTCAAAGCTCAATGAGGTTACAAAACCAATTTAGTGCTTCAGGAAGTCAGTAAAAAGTAGTTAGGAGTGTTCAAATCAAGAAAATGATAAGGGTGCTCATACTTTTGCACCGGTCAAATTTTGTTTAAATGCAGATTGCACATTTTCTGTTAGTACAATAAACCTCATTTGAATCCAGAAATATAACTGAGTCCATCAGTTATTAGATATATGAAACTGAAATAGCTGTTGCAAAAACCAAAATTGTTATAAAGAAAAAAGGTTAACATTAATAGGGGTGCCCAAACTTTTACATATGACTGTATATATATATATATATATATATATATATATGCAGTATTTTTATACCGTGCATGACAAGTTTTAGAAAATAAAGTCCACAGAATCCATAAAAGGGAATCTGTCACCAGGTTTTGGCTGTGAGCAGCATATTGTAGAGACACAGCACAGCTTTCTGTGCACACTGTACACTTACAGAAAGCTGCCTATTAGTGGTGGGAGTGGGGTTACATGGAGCAGGAGCACTACATGGCACAAGGCAAATATTCCTGTACTGATAATCTGCTGCTGATAAAACAATGATATTATTGAAGAAAAACACAGCCTAGTAACTGACAGTTCACTGGAATCAGGGAATCTGCCCGTACATCATGCTACTTTCAGATTAAATAGCAAAACCTGCTGACAGATTCCCTACATAGGGGTTGTCTGGGTAAAATTAAGATATCTCAGATGTATTTATGTGAAAAAAACCCAACAAAATAAACTATGCATCTTCTTTTCTACTGGTCTGTATTTACACCGGTAGAAAGTCATCACTGTTTAAAGCTGCTGCAAAACCAGTGGGAACTGTGTTTCATTGCCACAGTCGGGCGACTTCCAGAGCACATCATTGGTGACCTCACTAATGTCGCACTGTGGAAATCATCTGCAGGGAGTAAAGCTTTTTTTTGTTGTTGCTTTTTAGCATATGAAGTCACCTGGAAAATCTCCATTTTCCCTGGAAAACCCGGTATCACAATGTACTGTCTACAGGATCCAATCATGGTCATTAGTATTACTGTAAGGTTATTTTTGGGGAAATGTGGTTCAGCAAAAACAGTCTACAAAACTTTTAAAGCTCTGTTCACATATGTTTGTGTTCCATACATTTTCATTGCTTTTGATGGTGGTAATATTCTCTTTAAAAAATCTGATAGCCCCTTATGGCAAAATGACTCTAAATGAAACAGAACAGATTAGGACAGAACCATAATATCTGTCATGGATCCTATAAAATCTAAACCATATGACATCAAGTGCTAAAATAGCCTCGTTGTCTTTTCAAAAACATCTTTAAAGGAGTTGTCTAGCCTAGTCCAGTTTGGCTACAAGTCTGCCGTCACTCTATATGACGGCAGACTTGTGAATCCTCACATCGCGCGCACTGTGTGCTGTGAGACTTCTCCGATGCCGGAGCCTGGAGAGGCAGGCGTGTGACTGAAAGTATGTAATTTTCATACATGCGGTCACATGGGCCCAGCCTCGCTCAATGCAAGTGTATTGAGCATAGCTGGACAAATCTAGTCTGAATGTGACTGGAAGTATGCAAGTATCGCATTCTTGCGGTGACGTGACTGCCTGCTCCCGGTGCCGGCAGTAGAGAATCCTCACAGTGCGCAGTGCATGTGAAGATTCACAAGTCTGCAGTCACATAGAATGACTGCAGACTTGTTGCCTAAGGCTGGACCACCCCTTTCAGGAAGTGTAAAATAATGGAGACTAGATGGACTGATTGGTTGCTATTAGTGATGAGCGAGTATACTCGTTGCTCGGGTTTTCCCGAGCATGCTCGGGTGTCCTCCGAGTATTTTGGTGTGCTCGGAGATTTAGTTCTCGTCGTCTCATCTGCATGATTTGCGGATTTGTGACTTGTAGACAGGCTGAATACATGTGGGAATTCCGTAACAAACAGGCATTCCACACATGTATTCAGCCTGTCTACAAGTCGCAAATCATGCAGCTGAGGCGACGAAAACTAAATCTCCGAGCACGCCAAAATACTCGGAGACCACCCGAGCATGCGCGGAAAAATCTGAGTAACGAGTATACTCGCTCATCACTAGTTGCTATGAACAATAAGACCACTGCAATCTCAACACAAAACACCTTCATATTTCTTTGCAATTCCAACTAAATAATGGTAAAATGTGCCCGCATGAATAATTACAATAATAATCCATCACTGGTGTAGGTTATAGTATATGGGTCAAATTACTAATTCAATGAAAAAGGCATGTCCAATCCTGTACGCGCTTCAAGTATAAAATTCTGTTTTGGAAAAAAAAAAAAATTAAAGTGTGTGATAGCATTTTCATTTACACAGCAGTTTAATGCTTATAAAATAATACAAAAAGTTGTATACAAACATCCATAACAATGACAATTTAGAAGGATGGTCTCTTTTTAGTGCACCATATACCATAATAGGAGAAAAAACTGGCTTATGGCATACATATGGGATGCTGCATGTTGACACTACCATAGAAATAATATCAGGGCAAGCTACATCACTTCCTTGAACAAAATCGTACAAAAACATCAGCTTCTAACTAGATATAACATAATACTGATAGTCGCAGTTTAACGATGAGCAACTGTGTTCTTGGTGGTCTCCATCTAATGTAGTATAAAAAACAGTTCCTTGTATGTCCATTACTTGATTCAGGTAACTTCAGTCATGGATGAAGAGTGATTCTGTTGGAAAGAATACGGATAATTGCGTTAGGTACATGGAATGATCGCAGAATGTTATGTATGTGCATCAGAGAAATGTTACAAAATTATCATATGCAGGTTACAGACATCACGGTGCTGCCAGCGTAATAAATAGGATTATGGATAAACGTTCAGTATGTGGTGAATTTAATTACAGTCTTTTATATGACACCAGGCTTTATAGGAGTACAAGGAAGGCAGTGACAGGAGTCTTCAGTAGGCCCCCAACTACCATGATAGTCTGTCGACACTGAGTGTGTGGCATGGGGGAACTTAAATAGCAGCATTTCGATCTAGCCCCAAGCGCCCTGCTAGAGACAGGTTTTAGCTGTATAACACTGCAGGCACCTGTTGTGTATGGTGTGGACTCAGCTCCAATGTCTTGTGACAAAGTCATTGTCATAGTATGTGAAGGAAGATACGTGTCACTGCGCATTCTGCGGTCTGTGATGTAAAACCAGAGTATTTTTGCCTCCAGCATGCTAAGTGTTGAGAGGGTTAATAGGAACCTATGTTATGGGCTGGTTTAGTGGACCTTCATACAGTGGGTGGGAGGAGGTCCACTGTATTTCCACCTGCAGAGTCCTGACAGGACCTGTGTGAGATCAAGGTCATGTGACAATCACATGGGATGTTATATACCTGGACTTGAGAGTCAGGCGTTGTTATCTCTTGTGATAGCAGGAACTCCCACATACTGTAGCTCCAGTAGGAGCTGATGACTCTCCGGGTTAACTACAGCTGAACCCTGCAGGGAATAGATTCATATGTATTTTGTTTGTTTTACCTCTATGCCAGCAAGGCTCTGTTTATTTTGCTGAATGCTGCCAAGGTTTATGCTATCCTCAATAAACCAGCAAATGATCTTCTACTAGAACGGTTCCTGTGTCTACCTGGGAAAGCAGTTGAATGTGTCAACCCCTCACAGCCTATACCATGCATTGGCACTCGACATCTGTCATACAGCCTAGAGCAAGATTTGAGGTGCCAAATTAATCACAAATTACAACTGCTCATGCTGTTCAATAAATTTGGTGCTACTTTATACACTTTTGTATTATTCTTTTCAAATCCTAAGTACGTTAGCTCACTGTAGACCATTTTGTGCCCCCAAAATTTGTGTCACTCTGGCACTTTTATGCCACCTCATCTTTCTGCTCAGTCATGGCCATTTTCCAGTAAGTCAGTGACAAAGAAATAAAATATGCATCTGTTTTTTGCCCAGATTTTGTCAGTTTTCACACTTTAGGGCTCACACTCACTTGTGAGAAATACAAATGAGTGTAATCCGATAAAAACTCGGATTGCACTCGGTCCAATGTTATTCAATAGGTGACATCCCATTTGCGATTTTTTCTCAGCCATAATCAGACTGATAAAAAAATCGCAGTATGCTGCATATCTCGGATGACACTCACCAATGCAAGTCAATGGGTGTGAGAGAAAAATCTCACAGCACTCGCACCATGCATATGCCGTCCGATTTATATGCACCGATGTCCTTTGAAAAGCTGACAAATCATGTCCAGTGTACAGTAAAATCACACTGACATGTTAAGAATAGAAAAGATAGAATAGATATATACACAAAGAATAGGTATATATATATATATATATATATATGTCGTTAACACATATATACAGTATATATATATATTTATTTATCTTTATATTTTATAGAGAGATAGATAGCAGAATAGCCAATAATTCATTTTTCAGCTTCTGTAAAATCATTGCTGAAGCCGACAGGATAGGAGACATGGTTTACATACAGTAAACCCATGCAGAACAGTTAGACTAATAGATGTCAGTGACTAAAACTGTTAGTAGTATGTGTGTGTAAAATTAGGGACCTGTATGTATTTAATAAAAATGTTTTCACAGAAAAAAATGGCGTGGGCTCCCGCACAATTTTCTGCACCAGAGAAGGAAAGCCAGTGACTGAGGGCAGATATTAATAACCTAGAAAGGGACCATGGTTATTGCTCCCCCCCCCTTGCTAAAATCATCTCCCCCGAGCCACCCCAGAAAAGCCACATCTTACAATTCTGGCACTTAGCCTCTATCTTCCCTGTAGTGGTGGCATATGGGGTAATAAGAGGTTAATGATTTAACAGATGCCAACAAATGAATTATCGGCTATTCTGCTATCTATCTCTCCATGAAATATAAAGATATATATACACAGTATGTGTGTGTCAATGACACATACAGTATATACATATATATATATTTATATATATATATATATATATATATATATATACAGTGCCCCGTGCAACTTTTCAACCTTTTCCCACATATCATGCTTCAAACATAAAGATACCAAATGTAAATTTTTGGTGAAGAATCAACAACAAGTGGGACACAATTGTGAAGTTGGTCGAAATTTATTGGTTACTTTAAGTTTTTGTGGACATTCAAAAACTGAAAAGTGGGGCGTGCAATATTATTCGGCCCCTTTAACTTAATACTTTGTTGTGCCACCTTTTGTTGCGATTGCAGTTGCAAGTCGCTTGGGGTATGTCTCTATCAGTTTTGTACATCGAGAGACTGAAATTCTTGCCCATTCTTCCTTGGCAAAAAGCTCGAGCTCAGTGAGGTTTGATGGAGATCGTTTGTGAACAGCAGTTTTCAGCTCTTTCCACAGATTCTCGATTGGATTCAGGTCTGGACTGTGACTTGGCCATTCTAACACCTGGATATGTTTATTTGTGAAACATTCCATTGTAGATTTTGCTTTATGTTTCGGATCATTGTCTTGTTGGAAGACAAATCTCTGTCCCAGTCTCAGGTGTTTTGCAGACTCCAACAGGTTTTCTTCAAGAATGGTCCTGTATTTGACTCCATCCATCTTTCCATCAATTTTAACCATCTTCCCTGTCCCTAATGAAGAAAAGCAGGCCCAAACCATGATGCTGTCACCACCATGTTTGACAGTGGGGATGGTGTGTTCAGGGTGATGAGATGTGTTGCCTTTACGCCAGACAAAATGTTTGGCATTGTTGCCAAAAAGTTCAATTTTGGTTTCATCTGACCAGAGCACCTTCTTCCACATGTTTGGTGTGTCTCCCAGGTGGCTTGTTGCAAACTTTAAACAACACTTTTTATGGATATCTTTGAGAAATGGCTTTCTTCTTGCCACTCTTTCGTAAAGGCCAGATTTGTGCCTTGTATGACTTAAGGCCCCGTCACACACAGCGAGATCGCTGATCGTCCTCGATCGGCCTGGGCCATTTTTCGATCACTGGTCTCCCGCTGGCCAGCATGCATCGCTGCGTGTGGCAGCGAGAGACCATCGATCAGCAACGCTGGTTTCTAATGTAAACATCGGGTATCCAGGAGCCGCGCGGCTCTTAGATACCCGATCCTTACCTTAGAAACCAGCGTGTACGCCGGTTTCCAAGGTAAACAGTGGGTATCCAAGAGCCGCGGCTCCTGAATACCCGATGTTTACATTGGAAACCAGCTTGCTCTCTTGTCCTGATCGCTGGAGGGGCTGTCTATGTCAGCTCACCAGCGATCAGCCTAACGATGTCCCAGCGATCCCATCCATGTCGGATCGTTGGTGGGATCGCTGGGACATCGTTTTGTGTAACGGGGCCTTTATTGTTGTCCTATAGGCAGACTATCCCACCTCAGCTGTAGCTCTCTGCAGTTCATCCAGAGTGATCATGGGCCTCTTGGCTGCATCTCTGATCAGTCTTCTCCTTGTTTGAGATGAAGGTTTAGAGGGACGGCCGGGTCTTGGTAGATTTGCAGTGGTATGATACTCCTTCCATTTCAATATGATCACTTGCACAGTGCTCCTTGGGATGTTTAAAGTTTTGGAAATCATTTTATATCCAAATCTTGCTTTAAACTTCTCCACAACAGTATCACGGACCTTCCTGTTGTGTTCCTTGGTCTTCATGATGCTCTCTGTGCTTCAAACAGAACCCTGAGACTTTCACAGAGCAGGTGCATTTATACAGAGACTTGATAACACACAGGTGGATTATATTTATCATCATTGGTCATTTAGGACAACATTGTATCATTCAGAGATCCACAATGAACTTCTGGAGTGAGTTGCTACACTGAAAGTAAAGGGGCCGAATAATATTGCACGCCCCACTTTCAGTTTTTGCATTTCCACAAAAATTTGTTCAACTTCACAATTGTGTTCCACTTGTTGTTGATTATTCACCAAAAATTTACATTTGGTATCTTTATGTTTGAAGCATGATATGTGGGAAAAGGTTTAAAAGTTCTAGGGGGCTGAATACTTTCACAAGGCACTGTGTATATATATATATATATGTATATATATATATATATATATATGCACACACCAACAGTTGTGGCCAAAAGTATTGACACCCCTGCAATTCTGTCAGATAATACTCAGTTTCTTCCTGAAAATCATGGCAAACACAAATTCTTTGGTATTATTATCTTCATTTAATTTGTCTTAAATGAAAAAACACAAAAAGAATTGTCCTAAAGCCAAATTGGATATAATTCCACACCAAACATAAAAAAGAGGGTGGACAAAAGTATTGGCACTGTTCGAAAAATCATGTGATGCTTCTCTAATTTGTGTAATTAAAGATAATAATACCAAAGAATTTGTGATTGTAATCATTTTCAGGAAGAAACTGAGTATTATCTGACAGAATTGCAGGGGTGTCAATACTTTTGGCCACAACTGTATTCTATGTGAATATATCTATTCTGTCTATTCTAACCTATTCTATTCTATACTGTACACGGCATCTTCCGGCTTTTAATCTATCTATGTTTTGAATATTATTTGGTTTTAACACGATTTGTACAGTTGTATTTTACAATCCAATTTTAACATGAGCTTTTACATAGAGAGAACTGCTGTATGTAAAACCTCATGCTAAAATCGCATTGCATACACATGTCATAGGGATTTTCCATAGGAAAATCTCACAGAAATCGCATTACACTCGTAAGATACTCACATGACACTCGCATAGCACTCGTCCATTTTTTTGGTCCGGAAATTGGACCATTTTTTTCCTTACAAAGGGGTATGAGCCCTTAGGATATGTGCCCACAGTAGCATTTTAAACCTGACACAAAACCGGACTCCTTCCCAGAAAACGCGCTTTTTTCCGCGTGTTTCTTTGCTCACAAAGCACACGTTTTTGATGCGTTTTTTTCCGCGCATCTTCTGGACCATAGGAAATAGCTAAAGACGCGGACTAAGCCGCAAAATTAATGAACATGCTGCGTTTTTAGCTGCTAAGCGTTTCCTTAGCGGTAAAAAACGCATCCATTGGCACAAAAAGGGCAAAAAGCATTAAAATGAATGGGAAGCTTATTTTAAGTGTTTTTGAAGCGGTTTGACCCCTAAAAACGCTTAAAAAAGCGAAACATGGGCACACAGCCTTACGCTTGTAATCTGCCTTATTAAATTATTATTGCTTACACAACAGTGAAAGACAACTCAAATAAATAATTATAACAATACTGTTGTTACCTTCTTTAAAATACAGTTTATGATCACATTTGTATTATTGTTAGAATTTAACCATAACATTAAGTTTATATCTATCTGCAACAAACAAAAAATATGTTCCATCATGTAAATGGGTTAGTTCTGTATCAGTGCAGATGCATTTAGGCCTGTCTGGTTTGTATCTGAATTTTTTTTGGAGGACTTTTTCCTCTTTTTGAGGTTTTCATGTTAGAGTAGGACTGGCAAGTGTAAGGAACTTTGATGCAGTTTGCCAGCTTCCGTATTAAGGCCTTAACCCCTTTCTGTCATGTGACGTACTATCCCGTCCATGTGCCCTGGGACTTAATTCCCAGGGACGGGATAGTACATCATAGCGATCAGCGGCGCCCACATGGTGAGCGCCGCTGATCGCGGCCGGGTGTCAGCTGATTATCACAGCTGACACCCGGCACAATGTGTCAGGGGCGGTCACGGACCTCCCCCGACACGTTAACCCCTTGCACACTGCGATCAAACACGATCGCGGTGTACCAGGGGTTAAAGGGAAGCATCGGCAGGGAGGGGGCTCCCTCCGTGCTTCCCTGAGCCCCCCACAGCAGCGCTGCTGCCAGTGTCTCCTTCCCTGCAGGCCCCCGAATCCAAGATAGTGACGGGGACCTTCAGGGGCCTTCAGGGAGCTGGCTTCCTCATGCCTGCAAAGCGCAGGCATGAGGAAGTCTGCTTCAATGCCTGTGACAGATTGCTGATCTGTCAAAGTGATCTGTGATGTGACAGATCAGCGATCTGTCACAGGACAGTGATGTCCCACCTGGGACAATGTAATAAAGTTAAAAAAAAAGTGTTAAAATAATTTAAAAAAATCGCCAAATAAATTAGAAAAAAAAATATTCCCCCAATAAATTCATTTTTTGGAAATAAAAAGAAACAAAACCAATAAAAGGACACATATTTGGTATCGCCGCGTCCGTAATGACCTGCCCTATATAACTGTCCCATTAGTTAACCCCTTTAGCAAACCCCTTAAAAAATAAAAATAAAAAACAAAGCAAAAAATAATGATTTATTATCATACCGCCGAACAAAAAGTGCAATAACGCGCGATCAAAAAGACGCATATAAATATCCATGATACCGCTGAAAACATCATCTTGTCCCGCAAAAAACGAGCCCCCACACAGCATCATCAGCAAAAAAATAAAAAAGTTATAGCTCGCAGAATAAAGCGATGCAAAAATAATAATTATTTTTTTATATAAAATTGTTTTTATTGCATAAAAGCGCCAAATCATAATAAAACGACCTAAATGAGGTATCGCTGTAACCGTACTGACCCGAAGAATAAAACCGCTTTATCAATTTTACCGCACGCGGAACGGTGTAAACGCACCCCCCAAAAAAAAATTCATGAACCGCTGGTTTTTGTTCATTCTGCGTCACAAAAATCGGAATAAAAAGCGATCAAAAAATGTCACATGCCCCAAAATGGTACCAATAAAAAACGTCAACTCGTCCCGCAAGAAACAAGACCTCACATGACTTGGTGGGTCAAAATATGGAAAAATTATAGCTCTCAATATGTGGTGATGCAAAAACTATTTTTACAATAAAAAGCGTCTTTTAGCGTGTGACAGCTGCCAAACATAAAAACCCGCCATAAATAGTAAATCAAACGCCCCCGTTATCACCCCCTTAGTTAGGGAAAAATAATAAAAATAAAAGAAATTATTTCCATTTTCCCATTAGGGTTAGGGTTAGGGCTAGGGCTAGGGTTAGGGCCAGGGTTAGGGTTAGGGCTAGGGTTAGGGGTGTGTTGGCGTTAGGGTTGGAGCTATATTTGGGGGGTTTTCACTGTTTGGGCACATCAGGTGCTCTCCAAATGCAACATGGCATCTGATCTCAATTCCAGCCAATTCTGAGTTGAAAAAGTCAAATGGTGATCCTTCCCTTCCAAGCTCTGCCATGCGCCCAAACAGTGTTTTACCCCCACATATGGGGTATCAGCCTACTCAGGACAAATTACAAAACAACTTTTGAGGTCCAATTTCTCCTGTTATCCTTAGGAAAATAAAAAATTGAGGGCAAAAATATCATTTTTGTGGAAAAAAATGATTTTTTTATTTTCTCGCCCGGGCGTTATAAACTTCTGTGAAGCACTTGGGGGTTCAAAGTGCTCACCACACATCTAGATAAGTTCCTTAGGGGGTCTAGTTTCCAAAATGGGGTCATTTGTGGGGGGTTTCCACTGTTTAGGTACATTAGGGGCTCTCCAAAGGCAACATGACACCCGCAGACCATTCCATCAAAGTCTGCATTCCAAAACATCACTACTTCCCTTCCGAGCCCTGACGTGTACCCATACAGTAGTTTTCTCCCACATATGGGGTGTCAGCGTACTCAGGACAAATTGGAAAACAACTTTTGGGGTCCAGTTTCTCCTGTTACCCTTGGGAAAAAATAAATGGTGACTAAAAGATCATGTTTGTGGAAAAAATACAATTTTTTTATTTTCCCGTCCGGTCGTTATAAACTTCTGTGAAGCACTGGGGGGTTCAAAGTGCTCACCACACAACTAGATAAGTTCCTTAGGGGGTCTAGTTTCCAAAATGGGGTAATTTGTGGGGGGGTTTTCACTGTTTTGGTACATCAGGGGTTTTCCAATCGCGACATGGTGTCCGATCTCAATTCCAGTCAAATACGTCAAATGGCGCTGCTTCCCTTCCGAGCTCTGCCATGCTCCCAAATAGTGGTTTACCCCCATATGTGGGATATCAGCGTACTCAGGACAAATTGCACAATAACTTTTAGGGTCCTGTTACCCTTGGGAAAATAAAAATTGGGGGTGAAAAGATCATTTTTTTGGAAAAAATATGATTTTTTAATTGTACCGTTGTACGTTATAAACTTCTGTGAAGCCCTTGTGGTTTCAAAGTTCTCACCACATATCTAGATAAGTTCCTTGGGGGGGTCTAGTTTCCAAAATGGGCTCACTTGTGGGGTGTTTCCACTGTTTAGGTATATCAGGGGCTCTCCAAACGTGACATGGCGTCCGATCTGAATTCCAGCCAATTTTGCATTGAAAAAGTCAAACGGCGCTCCTTCCCTTCTGAGCTCAGCCATGCGCCGAAACAGTGGTTCCCCCCACATATCAGCTATCAGCGTACTCAGGATAAATTGCACAATAACTTTTAAAGTCCAATTTCTCCTGTTACCCTTGGAAAAATGAAAAAAATTGAACCTGAAATATTTTTTTTGTGAAAAAAAAGTTAAATGTTCATTTTTTTTAATATTCAAAAAATTCCTGTGATGCACCTAAAGGGTTAATAAACTTCTTGAATGTGGTTTTGAGCACCTTAAGGGGTGCAGTTTTTAGAAAGGTGTCACTTTTGGGTGTTTTCTATCATATAGACCCCTCAAAGTGGCTTCAAATGTGATGTGGTCCATAAAAATAAAATGGTGTTGCAAAAATGAGAAATCGCTGGTCAATTTTTAACCCTTATAACTTCCTAACAAAAAAATTTTGGTTCCAAAATTGTGCTGATGTAAAGTAAACATGTGGGAAATGTTACTTTTCAAGTTTTTTGTGTGCCGTATCTCTGTGATTTAAGGGCATAAAAATTCAAAGTTGGAAAATTGCGAAATTTTCAAAATTTTCGCCAAATTTCCATTTTTTTCACAAATAAACACAAGTTATTTGAATGAAATTTTACCACTAACATGAAGTACAATATGTAACGAGAAAACAATGTCAGAATCACCGGGATCCATGGAAGCATTTCAGAGTTATGACCTCATAAAGGGACAGTGGTCAGAATTGTAAAAATTGGCCCGGTCATGAACGTGCAAACCACCCTTGGGGCTTAAGGGGTTAATATCAACCAATACCTTACATATATTGATATGTTTTTTGTGCACTTTTTATATTTCTTTCAGGGTGCAGTTGGGCCCAAATGGTTCTGCAAACTTGTGGCCTCTGTTCACACGGGATGCATTCTAGTTGGCACTGGGCAGCCCCCCTATATGGTGTTACTAAGAGGTTGTGAACCAGAAGCCCTGCATTCCCTGTGTGAACATTGCCACATGCGGATTATTTCTTCTGTACTGGTGTACCACACGGCCAATCCCTGATTGTAGGCTGGCTGTTTCATTTGGTTTTATTGCACCTGTGCAGTTGCCATTTTACTTGGGTCCGCTGCACCCTGTATTAGTGCAGATGCATTTAGGCCTGTCTGGTTTGTATTTAAAAGGAACCTGTAGCCAGGTTTTTACCAATATAAAGTAACACCACCACTTTTAAGGCCTTGTTTATATCATTCTAGCAAGCTGTACAGTAATGGCAAAACTGTTCCAGAAAATAAAGTCTTTCTGCCATACAATTATTGAAGTTACACATGTTTAGTTATGCAAGTTTATTTCCTTTGTGTGCATTGGAACATCACAAAAAAACAGAGAAATAAAGGCAAATTGCACATAATTTCACATAGAACCCCCAAAATGGGCCAGACAAAATGTTGGCACCTTTCCAAAATTGTGGGTAAGCAACTTTACTTCAAGCATGTGATGCTCATTCAAACACACTTGTGGCAAGTAACAGGTGTGAGCATTATGAAAATCACAACTGAAACTAAGTTGACTCTATCTTTGCACTGTGTGTTTGTGTGTGCCACATTAAGCATGGAGAACAGAAAAAGGAAAAGAAAACTGTATGTGGATTTGAGAACCAAAAATGTCGAAAAATACCAACAATCTCAAAATTACAATTAGAGATGAATGAACATGTTCGGAAAATGCTCGCCAATTTCAAATTTGGCGCGAACATAGCACAGTCGGATTTGTGTTTGCTTTCACGAGCGTTTTTACTCAAAGTCGGCAAAATTTGGTTATAGTTCAGTAAATCATCACGTTTCCACTAATGTTTTTGTTATTACTTTGACTAGGATAGTGGTGCTGTATGATGTGCAGGGGATCGTGTTTGATGAGGGGACGGGGTGTGGAGAGGTTACCTTTATGTGTGTCGACTCTGGCAGCCAATCAGGGCACATAAACCATCCACAACATCATGACACAAGGTCTTCTGTGATTGGCTGACGAAGTGACATTTCCCTGGCCATTTAGAAAGCAGATATTTAGCTTTGCTGGAGTCATTTTCTCAGTGACACAGTGCAGAGAAGCCGCTCCTGATAGTGCTGCAAGTGAACTTGTCACAGCTAAATAGGATCCTGTCCTGTGAGAAATTGGTCTTCCAGCATCTAAGTAGATTGTGCAAAGACTGTGTGGCAGTCTCCGGAAGCCCCATTTGCTACTTCAAATCGTTTGGGATAAAACTGTGTTTCAGTGACAAATTAGAAGGCCAGATTTCCACTTAAAAATCGTTAGGCCCAATATTTTGGTGCAATCTGGAGGGCCAATTAGCTACTTCAAATAGTTTGTGATAAAACTGTGTTTCAGTGGCAATTCAAAAAGCCAAATTTCCACTTAAAAATCGTTAGCTATAACCATGATGATCAAGTACACTATCTAAGAAAATAGAGATTGTTCATACAGTGTCAAGTGATTGACAGCTTTATGCCTAACCTTGTGAAACAGCAGGTTACAAGGTGGGAAGCTACTTACAACATGAATGGGAAAAAATGAGGTCATGGTGGAAGGAGGATTAGGCTTGGTCTTCGACGTGTATGTGGGTAGGTGTTAATATTAATGAAAGCTCAACTGAACAAACATCATCTTGTCCTATCCAAAGACCACTGACAACATCTGTTACTGACGTTACTGACGTCCTATTCGACTCCCTTTCTTTACACGTTATCTGTCAAATTTGCAAAAAAAACTCTGTAGAGACAAAAATTGCAACAATTTAATAACTACATGCATGAACATGCACGATCAACATGCCTTAAAGTTGGAATCTCACTGCACTAAAATGCAGGCTAGTGAGCCTCGCCAACCACTCGCCGTCCCATGAATTCCATCTGCTGCTTCTTCTTTTCCAACACTATGTCAAGTCTTCTTATACAGATCTTTGGCCGCAGAAACTCAACTTGTTTACCCCCTACAGTTGGCGTGAGTAAAGGCCCTTTTACATTTAGCGATGCACCAGCGATCCGACCAGCGATCCGACCCGGTCAGGATCGCTGGTGCATCGCTAAATGATCGCTAGTGAGCTGCCACACAGGCAGACCTCACAGCGATGCAGCAGCGACGCAGCGCACGATACTCGCCTTTCACACACAGCGATCCTGGCGTCCTCCCGCCCGCATCCACGCGTCACTCGTCGTCACAGCAGGAAGCCCCAGCAGGAAGCTGACGACTAGAAATGGAGCTGGACATTCTCGCGCGATCAGTGATGGACAGCGGGGGAGCCGATCGGAGGTAAGTATCACACATTGCGATATCGCTAGCGATATCGCTATAACGTCATAAAATCGGTGACGTTATAGCAATATCGCTATGTGTAAAACCCCCTTAAGATTCCGTCAGCAGTTATGGAAGTGAACATAACTGCTGCTTTTGTGTCACCCAGCACAACACATCTTTCGCAATCTGGCGGGCCCCACAGGGCCCTGGGGTACTCGGTACCGGGCCGGTCCTTCAGGGAATGTCGTGGCGGCAATGACCCGGTTACTTTCATTAAATTTTTCTACCAATTATTCTGTATGAAACTAATGTTTGTGCCATCTAAGTGTGACTGGACTAAAAATAAAAAAATTGGAGGTGTTGCATGAGGTATCAAGTCTTCAAGCTATAAAGGCTTACACGGCTCCATTAAATACCAGGTCGCCATTGAAACTTCAATTCCAAGCTGTAAGTGCTGGGCAGACCCTGATACCTCATGCATGAGCCATGGCTGACTGCTTCTGTGCCATTGTAAAAGGTTCTACTATGGGTCAATTGATCAGTCAACAACCTGTGTTACTTTCTTTACACTTTTCTACAAATAGTACTGTATGAAACTGATATTTGTGCCATCTGAGTGTGACTGGAATAAAAAAGATGGAGGTGTTGCATGAGGTATCAGATCTACCAGCTAGGAAGGCTTACACTGCTTCCTTAATCAGCAGGTCATCATTGAAAATTCAGTTCCAAGCTATAAATGCTAGGCCATACCCTGATACCTCATGAATGGCCAATGGTTGACTGCTGTTGTGTCATTTGCAAATTTCTACTATGAGTCAGTTGATGCCACTTTTCAGTGTCTGCCCCTAATTTTAGCTGCCTTTGAAGCTTTTTGTCACTCATTAAGGTGTTGTGTATACGTTTTGGTTTGGCCTCCCATTGAATCTAATGGGGTTCAGAAACTTTTGATGGACTGTTCACTGACTTCGAACCGAACCTTGAAAGGTTCACTCATCTCTAGTCAGAAGTCTATCTCTAGAGATCTCGATGTTCCTTTATCCACAGTGTGTAACATAATCAAGAAGTTTATGACCCATGGCACTGTAGCTAATCTCCCTGGACATGGACAGCAGAGAAACACTGATGAAAGATTGCTGTTCTGCCCTCTTAACAGGGCAAAGAATGTTTTATTATTGTTGGGTTAATTATAGCACCATCTAGTGGTGGCTGAATATATAGCAGTGTCTTCAATAGCATTATAAAGCCTGTGACTTTAACAGAAGCAATGCACTATGCGATTAAAGCAGTGCTTTGTGGGAAGGAATCAATGTATTCTGGGATGAAGAAGGGCCATTTTGCTTCTGTGGATCTCATAGGATGCACATGTTATTTTGTCCCCTGTGTAACCTTTGTTTTTCCTGCAACTTCTCTACTTGAGTCACTACCCGGCTTAAAGCATATCTGGTAAGCTTAATCTTTCTTGCAATGCAGTGACTCAGAGAGGTGTTATTTACTGTCTAGCAGCCAAGAGATGTCATTAACCCTTTAGTTGCCAGTTCCCAGTAAATGTAATCATAAACTAATGTATTCCTATAAAACCTACAAAAGACAAAATGAAAAAAACCCTGCTGTAATTAAATAAGTAAAAAGCAAAAGTGCATTTAAATCATACAGAGTTCTTAGTAATACTGTATTTGATCAAACATAGCATAAAAGCGGTCCCACCATCGAAAAGGTGACTCTGTGGTCGGGGCGGTCCTACACTGTCTAATATTAAAAACCTTATCCATGTGTCAAAGTTGACGTCTATTGTATTAAATTGTATTTAAAGACTTCCCCTGACTTCCTTGTCTGCCCTTATTCACATAGATGTCAACTTTGACACATGATAAGGTTTTCAATATTAGACAGTGTAGGACCGCCCCGTCCACAGAGTCACCTTGTCGCTGGTGGGACGGCTTTTATGCTATGTTTGATCAAATACAGTATTACTAAGAACTCTGTATGATTTAAATGCACTTTTGCTTTTTACTTATTTTATTACAGCAGGGTTTTTTCATTTTGTCTTTTGTAGGTTTTGTATGCTTTTTGGCCATGTGAATATGAATTTATATGCTGCATGTGTACCAACTCAAACCAAGCTCAATTTTTGTGTTTTTAATGTATTCCTATGTAATGTTTGCATCTCAATGTACACTTTTGTGATTGTGTTAGCTATGATCATCTGCCCAATACTTATGCATGTTATTTGTATTCTTTGTAGTTATACGGCACATGTTCTATACTCTTCACAAATAAACAAGTTAGACTACAGAGAACAGTCTGCTTATTTTGGAAGACAGAGCTGTGGTTTATACTGTATGCTGGATTGCACATTGTGTCAGCGTACCTGAAGGCAGAATAGTAAAACAGATGCTAGACACCGGCGATAGTGAATGCAGGCTGCAAGGTACCGCTATCACCCAGACTGCTCCGCATACGGGTACTACAGCAGCCGCCATACAGCCACAGGAGACAAGTCCAGGGCCTAGTAAAACAGATCGCCATACGCTTGCGACAGTGAATTCAAGCTGTAAGGGACCGCTATCACCCAGACTGCTCCGCATACGGGTACTACAGCAGCCGCCGTACAGCCCCAGGAGACAAGCCCAGGGCTCAGTAAAGGTCCGCCGGTCGCACGTGGTGATTGCATAGACTGTACGGGACCACTAACACTCACTGCTCTGCATACGGGTATCACAGCAGCCGCCATACAGCCGCAGCACGCCACTGCAGCCCGCCAAGAAGTGCTACATCTTTCCCGCCATGCGGAAGCCCGCCATACACAGACTGTTTCCCTCCAATATACTCAGCAGTACTCAGCTAAACGCACAATGTCTCGGAAAAGTACATCTTCACTCAAAACAAGGTCACGAGCAAGCTCCAGCAGGTTGTCCTTAGCAGAGCTAGCTGCTGTCGCTTGCGCTGAGGCTGAAGCAGCCAAAGCGAGATCCTCCTTCACTGAACAAGAGATGCATCTAAAGCTGAGACAAGCAGATCAAGATGCAGAAACCACTCGTTTGCAAGAAGAGCTAGAAAGACTTGCGGCAGACAAAGAGACAGCAGCTGCAATAGCTAAAGCAGAGTATTTGGAAGCTATGAAAGATCCTGATTCTGAGAGACACAGCAGCATTCTCAGTCCAGATCTAGAGCAGCAAGATCCAGCACAACGCGTCGCAGAGTACATCCGTCAACATTCCGGCGTAGATGACAGCCCTGGTGCATCATATCGATCAGCCCATGCCGATTACCAGCAAACCAACCCCGAGCTTCACTACCATAGGCGAGGAGATGTCCAGCACAGAGATGTCGACTACAGCTACCTTTCCACTGAAAGGAAGGTACAGCTCCCATCCCGCCTTAAAGAGTCACCTTCTTCACCAACAAGGTACTGCACAGACTATCCGGAGTCACAAGCGTCTTACAGGTATGGTGATGCACCACACACTAGACATGACTATCACACACCGGCTCATGCCAGCGCTGATGGAGCCATCAAAGACCTTGCAAAGTTCCTTGCCCGCCAAGAACTGGTTACAAAGGGACTTGTAAAGTTCACTGACAAACCCGAGAACTATCGGTCATGGCGAGTCTCGTTCTGGAACGCCATTCATGGTCTGGACCTTTCTTGTGGTGAGGAGTTAGATCTCCTGGTAAAGTGGCTTGGAAGTGAGTCAGTCGAGCATGTCAAAAGACTGAGAGACATTAATGTAACGCATCCTCGCACAGCCCTACATAAGGTGTTGGAAAGACTCGATGAATGCTATGGGGCAGTAGAAGTCATAGAGAATGCTTTATATAAAAGAATTGAGGATTTTCCTAAGATAGGACCTAAAGGTTATCTAAAGCTTAGAGAACTGAGAGATTTATTGAATGAGTTGCAGGTTGCCCAGCAGGAAGGAGACTTGCCCGGATTGGCATTCTTAGATACCGCTAGGGGTGTCAATCTGATAGTACAGAAACTTCCTTACAACCTACAAGAAAAGTGGATTACATGTGGTTCAGAGTATAAACACAATCATAATGTATCATTTCCTCCTTTCAATGTATTTGTTGATTTTGTCACCAATCTAGGATTAGAAATTACCCTAGTTTGGATTTTAGTCTGTCGTGTTCCACTGCCACTGGTGTCAAACCTTGTAAGACACCCGTGGCAGTCCACGAAACTAACATTGATTCCACAGGCCCTCCTCACAAGGTGAATAAACCCCCTCCAGACGAGAACAAACCTCAGGATGTCAGTAAATATTGTCCTCTACACAAGAAACCACA
The DNA here is from genome assembly GCF_039654945.1 of Dendrobates tinctorius. Lineage (NCBI taxonomy): Eukaryota > Metazoa > Chordata > Amphibia > Anura > Dendrobatidae > Dendrobates > Dendrobates tinctorius. The sequence goes on along the minus strand of NW_027361858.1, from coordinate 1,179,746 downwards.
TCCTCTACTAAAATGCAGAGCCTTCAGGGAGAAGTCTTTAGAGGATCGCAAAGGTTTCCTCAAGGAAAACAACATCTGCTTCAAATGTTGTGCTGCAACCTCTCACTTCACCAGGAACTGTGAAGCTAGCGTGAAATGTTCAGAATGCAGCAGCACGGATCTCAATACAGCCTTGCACCCTGGATCACCTCCACGAGTGTTGTCGCAAGCAGAAGAACACGATGGGATGCAGAAGGACACTGACGAAGACACCCCTGTGGCCAGCTCTAAATGTACTGAGATCTGTAGAGTAGAGTTGAGCGAAACGGGTCGAAAAATTTCAAAAGTCGCCGACTTTTGGCAAAGTCGGGTTTCATGAAACGAAACCCGACCCTAGGATGAGGTCGGCCACGAGGTCGGCGACTTACGCGCCAAAGTCGCGTTTCAAAAGTTTGTTTTGCCCTCTTTTTCAGCCAATCAGGATCCACGAACACTGTGGGCAAAGTGATGACATAGGCATGGGTCACCACCATCTTTCAGAAGGGCATGCAAGTGATTGGCTTGCTTTGGTGGGCGTCACAGGGGGTATAAAAGGGAGTGCACGCCGACCGCCATCTTACTTCTGCCAATCTTAGCATAGGGAGAGGTTGCTGCTGATTCTGTAGGGAGAGTGTTAGGCAGGGAAGAAGAAAAAAAAACTGCTTCTGCTGCTAGCGATTGTGCCTGTACAACACACCAGTCACTGTGTGTGCAGTGCAAGGGGAGGCTATATTGTGGTGTATCAGTGGTGTTGGTTGTTGGGCTGCCTTCTAAGGCTTCCTGACAGCTGCATTGCTGTTTACCCACTGCTCTGCAAACTGCTTTTTTAAAAGCAATCCCAATTTTTTTTTTTTTGTCCTGCTGAGGTACTGAGCTGCAAACTGCTTTTTTAAAAGCAATCCCAATTTTTATTTTTTGTCCTGCTGAGGTACTGTGCGTGCATGTTTTCACACCATACAGCGGTGTACGCTCCTCACACAGTACCGTGTAACGGCTGTTATCACAGCCACAGTGAAGCTATCTGTGTCACTCTGTGAGAATAAGTCGAGGACATGTTCCGTTCTTACAGACCTGCACTCTAGGGAGATTCCTACTCTGCCCAATTCTACATACACCTTGTAGTTTGTGATACACTAGTCAATTTCTGCCTGTGACATAGCGCTGTGATATTCAGTGGGCCTCACACAATCCAAAACTGTCCAGTGTCCACAAGTGTCTGCAGAAATTCAAAATGTCCCTTATCCTCTAGTCACTTTGGTCACAGCTGTGCCATCGAGCCTGTGACATAGCGCTCAGATATTCAGTGGGCCTCACACAATCCAAAAGTGTCCAGTGTCTGCAGAAATTCAAAATCTCACTTATCCTCTAGTCACTTTGGTCACAGCTGTGCCATCGAGCCTGTGACATAGCGCTCAGATATTCAGTGGGCCTCACACAATCCAAAACTGTCCAGTGTCCACAAGTGTCTGCAGAAATTCAAAATGTCCCTTATCCTCTAGTCACTTTGGTCACAGCTGTGCCATCGAGCCTGTGACATAGCGCTCAGATATTCAGTGGGCCTCACACAATCCAAAAGTGTCCAGTGTCCACTAGTGTGAGCAGAAATTCAAAATCTCCCCTGTCCTATAGACACCTTGTACCTTGTTTTACATTACTATATAGTTTGTTGGATTTTGTCTACATTTCTACCAAAAATGAGGAAGGCTGGTGGAAGAGGCCGTGGAATTGGGTGGGGGTTGGCAGCTGGTAATGATGGTGTTGGTGGTGGATCTGATGGTAGTGGCAAGAGCAAAATAGGACCGAATGCAGGAGGTGTTGAGCCTGGCTCCATAAGGCTTCGAAGGCTTAGTTTTCTAGGAGTTGGCAAACCGCTTTTAAAGCCAGAGCATCAGGAAAAAGTTTTGTCTTACACTGCTGACTCAGCCTCCAGCTCTATCGCCTCCTCTTCTTCAGTTGTAAAAAGTAAAAGCACTGAGTCGTCATTGGAGGCTCATGTTCATGAACCACACCTTTCCTTGTGTCCTTCACCCCAACCAAGATTGAAGGATGACACAGGCCATACTACTGATTACTCCATGGAGCTGTTTTCACATACCATGCCTGGATTATCAAGTCAAATGGTGAATTACCCAGGCCAAGATGAATCTGACATGGAGTGCACTGATGCACAGCTGCTGATGGATGATTCTGCTGGTACATTCACTCAGAGCACTACATTGTCCTCGCAGTGTACAGAGCCATATTCTGACCCTGATGAGACTCAGGTGCCCCTTCCCGCACAGTATACCACCATACACGGTGACACAGAGGAAGGTGCACATGACATTGAAGAGGAGGTGATGGATGACCCAGTTGTTGACCCAGATTGGCATCCATTGGGGGAAGAGGGTGCTGCTTCCAATAGCTCAGATGAGGAGCATCCACAGCAGACATCGACATCGCAACAGCTGTTATCTGGCAGGCCCGGAGAACTCCAAAGACAGGTTCCAAAAATCAAAAGAGTTGCTGGACCGCTTGTCCAGAGGGTCAAAAGATCACAGCGTGCTAGGCCGCAAAATGTCTGCCAAAGTAGGAAGAGTGCAGTGTGGCACTTTTTTGAACAAAATCCTCATGATCAGGCCAAGGTTATCTGTAAGAAGTGCGCAAAGACCTTTAGCCGAGGGAAAAATTTGAATACCAGTTGCATGATCACAACGAAGGTAGTCAGCAACTCTACATTGTTTCCCCCACTGTAAGCCCACCGGTTAGCACAGCAGCAAATGTTGAGGTGTCGTTGCAAGGCCACAGCAGTCAGGGAATCCCACTGTTATATCAACGAAAGACTGATTCTAGGCCATCAGAAAGAACAACAACTCCATCACCATCATCAACCCTCTCTCAGTCCGCCCTGTCCACCACTACTTCCACCATATGCAGCTCTCAAGTCCAGCTCACCCTCCCAGACACTATGAGTAGGTCAAGAAAGTACTCAGTCTCTCATCCGCGTACACTGGGTTTGAACGCCCACATTGCCAAACTAATCTCGTTTGAGATGATGCCCTTTCGGTTGGTGGAAAGCGCAGCTTTCCGCGAACTCATGGCCTATGCAGTACCACACTATGACCTACCCAGTCGCCACTTCTTCTCTCGCAAAGCCATCCCAGCCCTCCACCATCATGTGAAAGACCGCATTGTCCATGCACTCAAGCAGTCAGTGAGCGGAAAGGTGCACCTCACAACTGATGCATGGTCCAGTCGGCATGGCCAGGGCCGTTACGTGTCCATCACTGTGCACTGGGTTAATATGGTGGATGCAGGGTCCACAGGGGACAGCGGTGGTGGGACAGTGCTGCCTAGCCCACGGTATAGGAAACAGTTGGCTGTAGGCGTTCGACCCTCCTCCTCCTCCTCCTCCAGAAGCGAAAGCTCGTCCACAGAGCGCAGTCGTATGAGCACTCCATCTGCAGCTGCCACTGTTGCACACGAGGTGTCCCCCTATCGAGCAGCTAGTGGAAAGCGTCAGCAGGCTGTGTTGCAGATGATGTGTTTGGGTGACAGACACACCGCCGAGGTGTTGGCCGAGTACTTGAAGGACAAACTGAGTCATGGCTGGGCAGTGTACATCTTGAGGCAGGCAAGGTAGTTAGTGATAACGGCCGTAATTTTGTGGCAGCCATAGCCCTTTCAAAACTCAGCCACATACCTTGCTTGGCTCACACCTTGAACCTGGTGGTGCAGTGCTTCCTCAAAAATTATCCGGAGTTAACAGCCCTGCTCCAGAAGGTGCGAAGACTGTGCGCGCACATCCGCCGGTCGCCTGTATACTCCGTTCGTATGCAGAAGCTACAGCGATTGCTCCACCTTCCCAACCACCGCCTCATTATCGACATTGCAACAAGGTGGAACTCCACCCTGCACATGGTGGAGCGGCTGTGCGAGCAGAGGCAGGCCATAATGCATTTGTGGGAGGATACACGGCCAGGCACTTTGAGAGGAGACATGGAGTTGACAGGTGTGCAGTGGTCGAAGCTGAAAGACCTCTGTAAAGTCCTTCAGTGTTTTGAGGAATGCACATGGCTGGTAAGCGCAGACGACGCCATCCTAAGCATGAGCATCCCACTTATGCGTCTGCTCATGCAAACTTTGACGCACCTTAAGGAGCAGGCTTCTGCAGCCAATGTTGATGAGGAGGAAGAGGAGGAGGGAATCCTTAATGACATTCAGCCATTGTCTGCTCAGGGACCTCTCCTGGACGAGGTGGAGGAAGAAGAGGAGGAGGAGGAGGATGATGGGGATAATTACTTAGGGGAGGAGGATGCATCTCGTGGGGCAAGTGAAAATGTTGGCGTGGCAAGGTCTGGTACAGGGTTTGTGCGTGACTGGAGGGATGTGGTTTTGCCAGAAAGTGCTCCTCCAACCAGCACTCGCAGTGCATCATTGACACCGGGAACATTGGCCCACATGTCAGATTATGCCTTGCAGATCCTAAAAAGGGACCCCCGCATTGCCAAAATGATGAACGATGACGACTACTGGTTGGCCAGCATCCTGGATCCACGCTATAAAGGCAAATTACAAAGCATCATGCCACAGGAGAACCTTGACCTAATATTGGCTAATAAACAAGCAACTCTGGTAAATCGGTTGCTTGAGGCATTCCCAGCACACAGCAGCGGTGATGGTTCTCACACGAGCCGTACGGTCCGGGGTCAGCTTGGCAGAGGTGTTCGTGGTGCACACAGCAGAAGTGGCGTTGGAGACAGGGGTTTCATGACAATGTTGTGGACTGATTTTTCAAGTACCGCTCACACAACTGGTAATACTGCATCGATGGAAAGTGACAGGAGACAGCAGTTGTCAACTATGGTTACAAACTACTTTTCCTCCCATATCGATGTTCTCCCACACAGGTGATTCCCCTTTGACTATTGGGCCGCTAAACTGGACACCTGGCCTGAATTGGCACAATATGCCTTACAGGAGCTCGCTTGCCCAGCTACAAGTGTGCTATCGGAAAGAGTCTTCAGTGCAGCTGGATCAATCCTGACAGAAAAAAGGACCCGTCTGTCAACCCAAAATGTGGATGATCTAACCTTCATTAAAATGAACCATGCATGGGTTTCCAAGGATTTTGTCCCACCTTCCCCTGATGACACATAGGGTGACAGAAAAATGGCTTGCTTTGGTCCACCTCTTCCTGGGACTTGACCTATTTCACCTTTTGCATCAGCTGAATGTCCAACATCAACATATGCCACTTTCTAAAACTCCCTAACTGTGCTGCCTCCCCCCCCCATGGCCGGGGTCACCACCTAGCGCACGACACCGTGCGAGTGCCGTTGCCCGGGACAGGTGGGTAGGCCGACTCTTGGGAGCGGGCACTGGCACAGGGTCCGTCATAGTGCAATCAAGTGTCTCTGACGGTGGTGGTGCACACCCGCCGTCAGACACACCGCCGTACTATGAGGGGCCCAGTGCCAGTACCGACGCCCACGAGTGGGCCCCCCTTGCTTGGGCAGGGCCCCAGCATTTGCACTCTTTACCTCTCCCTGCTCCTCCGCTGTGTAGTCTGGGCCGTCAAATCCATACTGTGCCTGACACCGTTTGAGCCTGCCTCCTGATGTATAGACATATATTTTGAATGTGTACGCTATCCATACATGTTATCTGAGGATACGGTACCCTTTCTCACCTTTGTGCAATCACGTGCAATCCATACTGGGCCTAACACCGTCTGAGCCTGCCTCCTGATGTATAGACATATATTTTGAATGTGTACGCTATCCATACATGTTATCTGGGGATACGGTACCCTTTCTAACCTTTGTGCAATCACGTGCAATCCATACTGGGCCTAACACCGTCTGAGCCTGCCTCCTGATGTATAGACATATATTTTGAATGTGTACGCTATCCATACATGTTATCTGGGGATACGGTACCCTTTCTAACCTTTGTGCAATCACGTACAATCCATACTGGGCCTAACACCGTCTGAGCCTGCCTCCTGATGTATAGACATATATTTTGAATGTGTACGCTATCCATACATGTTATCTGGGGATACGGTACCCTTTCTAACCTTTGTGCAATCACGTGCAATCCATACTGGGCCTAACACCGTCTGAGCCTGCCTCCTGATGTATAGACATATATTTTGAATGTGTACGCTATCCATACATGTTATCTGGGGATACGGTACCCTTTCTAACCTTTGTGCAATCACGTGCAATCCATACTGGGCCTAACACCGTCTGAGACTGCCTCCTGATGTATAGACATATATTTTGAATGTGTACGCTATCCATACATGTTATCTGGGGATACGGTACCCTTTCTAACCTTTGTGCAATCACGTGCAATCCATACTGGGCCTAACACCATCTGAGCCTGCCTCCTGATGTATAGACATATATTTTGAATGTGTACGCTATCCATACATGTTATCTGGGGATACGGTACCCTTTCTCACCTTTGTGCAATCACGTGTAATGCATACTGGGCGTGAGAACGGCTGGCGAGCTGTTAAGCAAGCTACAGCACCTGTGGTTTGCATACGTAAGTTTTTCATTTTTTCAGGAATGATGGTTAGGCCTAATTCCGGAACTCCGGTTGACCTGCACTTACTGAGAAATCATTGTTCGCGGGTAATAATTGTATTCAGTGATCCCCATCACTAACGTTCAGCGGGTTATCTGCACCTGTAAGCGACAAACGCTGGCCTTTTCAGTGTAGCGCACATGCAGCCACGGACATGTAAGGGCATGACACACCAGTTATTGGCCAATCTCATGTGCCAGAGCCTCACGTGTCCCTCTAGTAAGCCGGACTCGGACCGCGGGGCATGACGGAGTCTCGTTCGTTAACGGAATTAAGCTTTGCAATGTGTGCATCTGTTCTGTAGATGGCATGGTTGAGGTTTCCCAGGTGGAGTCGAATTTAACCGTAGGCTCCACTCCTGGTGGTGCCCTTCTGGACATTCCTTTAAGGTTCAGCTTTGCAACCATACTGCCCACGTAAAACAAACACTTTGCCTTCATGAGCGCTGTTTGGAGGGTCATGACTCGTGGGAATAATGCCGCCCAATCAGTTAACCTGCTAGAGAGATCGTTCGTTGCTCCCAAGCATGACATCACACTCCCTAGGAAGAAGGTAATGCCACTGTTGCGACCGTACTCCTGGGGGCGACACAAGTGCACTGATGCCCAGCCACTGCTCGATGAATCTGCTGGTACATTGACCCAGACCACTACATTCCCCTCGCACGCTACACGGCCTGAATCTGACCCTGATGAAACTCAGGTTATCCTTTCCATATACAGTTCCATCTTACACGGTGACAAAGAGGAAGCTGCAGATGAAAGTGCAGGTTCGGCCCACCCGCCATCAGACACACCACCGTACTATCAGGGGCCCTGTGCCAGTGCCGTCGCCAACGAGTGGGCCCCCCCTGCTTGCTCAGGATCACAGCACTTGCAAAGTTGAAATACTGTGCAGTGAGATGGAAGATGGGGACGACGAGGAGTCCAGATAAGTACAGGGATTCCCTAGCGAGGAGACTTATTTGATTGTTTGCAATGTTGGGACAGCAATTTTTGGGGAGCACTATACTCTGGAGAATGATAGATGGGGCCCACCATACACTGGAACATTCCAAAGGTGGACATCAGACACTGGAGCAGCATTTACAGGGCCCATTATACACTAGAGCATTAGAAATGGGGCCCATTATGTTTGGAGCATTATTTGGGCCCATAAGACAGTGGAGCTTCATCCATGGGGACCAACATATACTGTAGCATTATGTGGAGCTCATCATATACTGTTTCAAACATTATATGGGACCAATGATTCTGTATGGAGAAATAGATGGGCCTCGTCTTGAGATGTAAAAAGTGAAGTATTTTTCATTGTACTATACCGCTATTTCTCTGCCGTATCGGAGCATGATGAGTTGTGGTATGTGTTAAAGGGGCGCTCTTTCACCCAGGGCACATGAAAACCTGGAGCCAGCCCCCCCCACAACTGTAGCCAAATAACCCCCATTTGTTCAGTGCGTAACTTGTATTATGAAGTTAATTAAGGTTGACAAGCTTAAGTAAGAAGAATTGATGCTTTTGGCATTCAAATGGGCACTGTTGGTGTGTTTCCTGTCCTCCTCTCACTGCCGACTTTTATTCCCCATTGACTTACATTGGGTTTCGTGTTTCGGTACGACCCCGACTTTTCCCTATAATCGGACGATCTTGCTCGACCCGACTTTTGGAAAAGTCGGGTTTCACGAAACGAAACGCGACCCTAAAAAACCAAAAGTCGCCCAACTCTACTGTAGAGGACTCACAGGAGGAAGGTCCTGTTCAAAAATCTGCCTTGTCCGAGTCTATCCTGCAGGCCTCAAGGACAAGGCCTTCAAGATTTATGCAATCCTGGATGACCAAAGTAACAGGTCTCTAGCCAGGTCCATCTTGTTTGACAACTTCAGCATCGTAGGCCCTGGTTCTACCTACACCCTGCGGACGTGTTCAGGTACCGTTGAGACGGCGAGGAGAAAAGCAACAGGATACAAAGTGGAGTCCATAGATGGCCAGACCTGCCTATCATTACCTACCATCCTGGAGTGCAACCCGATTCCTGACAACAGGTCAGAAATACCCTCACGGGAGGTGGCAGCATATAACCCCCATCTAAAGCGTATAGCCCACATGATACCTGAACTAGATCCCGGAATCCCAATAGCTCTACTTCTGGGGAGAGATATTCTACAAGTCCACAAGTCTAGAGAATGTATAAACGGCTCCAGGAATGCTCCGTACGCACAAAGGCTCTACCTTGGATGGGTCATCATAGGGGACGTTTGCCTAGGAGGAGCACACAAGCCAGCCTTAGTTGACAGCATGCTTACCAATACTCTTGAACATGGAGGTCCATCTCTCTTCCAGCCATGTAAGTGTAGCTTCCTGGTAAAAGCATTGCCACACAATGCTCCTCTACCTTGTCCATTTGCTGATCCTTCCTGTGAAGACCACTCATGTGACGGCGACCAAGATCACATAGGGTGCACAGTTTTCCACAGAACAAGAGAGGACAACAAGGTAGCAATGTCCATAGAAGACAGACTGTTTTTGGACATCATGGATCGGGAGGTGGTAAGAGATGAGTCAAAGAGTTGGATGGCCCCTCTACCATTTAAACCCCAGAGGACAACATGATCCACCAGTCAGAAGTCTTGTAAAGGTTGGCACCATTGCAGACATGCATTTACCGCTCCTAACCTGGAAAACGCCAAAAACACTATAATACGTACCATACAACGCGAGTGTTACGCCAAAGAAGTAGACAACCTTAGCAAAGGTCAACCCATTTCTAGAGACAGTGTCTTGAAAAAGCTTGATCCAATAGTTGACCAAAATGGGCTGATAAGAATTGGAAGTCGTCTTCAGTAAGCCAAGGTGGAATTAGTGGAAAAACACCCTGTAATAATTCCTGGTCATCACCATGTGACTACTCTGCTCGTACAGCATCATCATATTTTGGTGAAACATCAGGGCTGATTGTTTACCAAAGGGATACTATGAACTACTGGACTATGGATAGTCGGAGCAAAGAGATGTGTGAGTAAATTCATCTTCAACTGTGTGATTTGTCGCAAACTCCACGGCGCGACTCAAAGCCCAAAGATGGCCAATCTCCCATCAGACAGACTTAGTATGGATCCTCCCTTTACCAAAGTTGGACTGGATGCATTCGGGCCGTGGTCTGTGGTTGCACAGCATACTAGAAGAGTCCAAGCCAATGCAAAATGCTGGGCAGTTATGTTTACCTGCATGTCCTTCAGAGCGGTCCACATTAACCCCTTAGCGACAGAGCCAGTTTGCAGCTTAATGACCAGGCCAATTTTTACAATTCTGACCACTGTCCCTTTATGAGGTTATAACTCTGGAACGCTTTAATGGATCCCGCTGATTCTAAGAATGTTTTTTCGTGACATATTGTACTTCATATTAGTGGTAAAATTTCTTCGATAAGTCTTGTGTTTATTTATGAAAAAAATGGAAATATGGCGAAAATTTTGAAAATTTTGCAATTTTAAAACTTTAAATTTTTATGCCCTCAAATCAGAGAGATGTGTCACACAAATTTCTTAATAAATAACATTTCCCACATGTCTACTTTACATCAGCACAATTTTGGAAGCAAAATTTTTTTTTGTTAGGAAGTTATAAGGGTTAAAAGTTGACCAGCGATTTCTCATTTTTACAACAAAATTTACAAAACCATTTTTTTTAGGGACCACATCATATTTAAAGTCATTTTGAGGGGTGTACATGACAGAAAATACCCAAAAGTGGCACCATTCTAAACACTAGACCCCTCAAGGTGCTCAAAACCACATTCAAGAAGTTTATTAACCCTTTAAGTGCTTCACAGGAACTAAAGCAATGTGGAAGGAAAAAATTAATATTTAACTTTTTTTTGCAAAAAATTTACTTCAGAACCAATTTTTTTTATTTTCACAAGTGTTAAAAGAGAAAATCAACCACAAAATTTGTTGTACAATTTCTTCTGAATACGCCGATACCCTATATGTGGGGGTAAACCACTATTTCAGCACACGGCAGAGCTCGCAAGGGATGGAGCGCCGTTTGACTTTTTCAACGCAGAATTGGCTGGAATTGAGATCGGATGCCATGTTGCGTTCGGCGAGCCCTTAATGTGCCTAAACAGTGGAAACCTCCAACAAGTGACCCCATTTTGGAAACTAGACCCATTAAGGAACTTATCTAGATGTGTGGTGAGCACTTTGAACCCCCAAGGGCTTCACAGAAGTTTATAACGTAGAGCCGTGAAAATAAGAAATCTATTTTTTTCCACAAAGATGATCTTTTCGCCCCAAAATTTTTATTTTTTACAAGGGTAACAGGAGAAATCATACCCGCACAGTTGTTATGCGATTTGTCCTGAGTACGCCGATACCCCATATGTGGGGGGGAACCACTGTTTGGGTGCATTGGAGAGCTCGGAAGGGAAGGAGTGCCATTTTGGAATGCAGACTTTGATGGAATGGTCTGCGGGCATCATGTTGCGTTGCAGAGCCCCTGATGGGCCTAAACAGTGGAAACCCCCCACAAGTGACCCCATTTTGGAAACTAGACCCATTAAGGAACTTATCTAGATGTGTGGTGAGCACTTTGAACCTTCAAGTGCTTCACAGAAGTTTATAATGTAGAGCCGTGAAAATAAAAAATCCATTTTTTTCCACAAAAATGATCTTTTCGCCCCCAAATTTTTATTTTTACAAGGGTAACAGAAGAAATCATACCTGCACAGTTGTTATGCGATTTGTCCTGAGTACGCCGATACCCCATATGTGGGGGGGACCACTGTTTGGGCGCATGGGAGAGCTCGGAAGGGAAGGAGTGCCATTTTGGAATGCAGACTTTGATGGAATGGTCTGCGGGCATCATGTTGCGCTTGCAGAGCCCTTGATGGGCCTAAACAGTGGAAACCCCCCACAAGTGACCCCATTTTGGAAATTAGACCCCCTAATGAACTTATCTAGATGTGTGGTGAGCACTTTGAACCCCCAAGCGCTTCACAAAAGTTTATAAACGCAGAGCCGTGAAAACAAAAAGTCTTTTTTTATTTCCACAAAAGTGATTTTTTAGACCCCAATTTTTAGACCCCCAAAGTTGGCAAATAGTGGAAACCCCTCAATTCTTGCTCCAACCCTAACCCCAACACACCCCTAACCCTAATCCCAACCCTAACCCTAATCCCAACCCTAATCCCTAATCCTAATTCTAACCCTAATTCTAGTTCGCCCTAACCCTAATTCTAACCCTAGTCGTGACCCGAGCCCTAACCCTAGCCCTAGCACAACCCTAACCCTAACCCTAGCCTAACCCTAGCCCTAACCCTAGCCCAACCCTAACCCTAGCCCAACCCTAACCCTAACCCTAACCCTAACCCTAGCCCTAACCCTACCCTAACCCTAACCCTAGCCCTAACCCTACCCTAACCCTAACCCTACCCTAACCCTAACCCTAATGGGAAAATGAAAAAAAAAATATTTTCTTTATTTCATTATATTGGCCTATATAAGGGAGTGATAAACGGGGGGGGGTTATGTACTATTTTTTTATTTTGATCACTATGATCGTTTATCATAGTGATCAAAATAATGAATGGAATCTGCCAGCCGGAGCCGGCAGATTCCCGGCGGGCGCACTGCGCATGCGCCCGCCATTTTCAGGATGGCGGCGCCCATCGGAGGATGCCGGCGGGACGTGGGACCACCGGGAGGGGACGGAGGGCCACGGGGAGGTACCGGGGGGATTGGGGACCCTATTTCTCTCTCCTCTGATGTGCGATCACATCAGAGGAGAGAGAAATTAAATGTAAAATCGCGGCTTTTTTTTTTTTTTGCGGTCGCCGTTATAGGGTTAATAACGGCGATCGCAAAAGCGGGGGTCGGTAAAAACCGACCGATTCATGTTCTCTGGGGTCTCGGCTACCCCTGGCAGCCGAGACCCCGGAGAAAATCCGACACTGGGGGGCGCTATTCACTTAAATCACAGCGCCGTGAATTAACGGCGCTGTGGTTTTAGTACCCTTAATTACCGCCGTTAAAAGGCGTATCGGCGGTCATTAAGGGGTTAAAGTGATTGAATCCATGGACACATCAAGTTTCATAAATGCACTCCGACGCTTCATTGCCATCAGAGGCACTGTGAAACACATTTGCTCTGAAACAGGCACAAATTTCGTGGGAGCAGTGAAAGAACTCCAAACTCTTTCCAACCTAGACATTACCAGTGTGGAAAGATACCTGAGTGAACAGGTATGGACCTGGACGTTCAATTTACCACACTCTTCTCACATGGGAGGTGCTTGGGAGAGGATGATAGAAATAGCATGCAGAATCTTAGACTCTATCTTCTTGCAAGAAGGTAGCATAAGACTCACACACAAAGGTTTGACTACATTCTGTCACGTTGACCCGTCCTGTGTGACGCGACCAGCAGGCCGGTAACAAGACGCAGCACGTGATATTGTCCTGTGTGACACAACTTGCAGGCCGGTAACTAAAACAACAAGACAAGGGGTAGGGAAACAGTTACAACGGTGTGCCCTGCGATAGGGACAGGGGACGTGGAGACCTCCTGCACTCCCCTAAGTCAGTGTCCCTAACGCTCCTAACGTTCCCTATGCCGTTCCGCACCAGGCGCCAATCACGAACCTGTCGCCCTAGCACACCCTACACCTATCCCTTGCTAGGGAGCTGGGTGGCGCAGGCACTGGCTCCACCGCTGCACTAATACACACTAAGGAAAAGCACAAACAGGGAACACCACTTAGCTTTACTCTGTTGCACTTGCTCCTGGCAACAGAGTCCACCACCAGAATGCACCTCTCCTCCTGAATCGCTGCCACCAAGCTCTGTCAGAGCTAAGGAAATCCCCTATGACTCCTTTCACACCAGGCTTTGTCAGAGCTGCTCTCCAGCTCCTTCCTCCACCAAGGATGGTTGAAATGACACTATCACCAACACTCATTGCAACACCTGTGACTCTTTTATAGCAGAGCCAGCAATCACACCTGCATTATAATCATGTGCACTTAACTGAAGAAACAAGAGTGCAACGACGCTCACCACCACCGGGGGCAAACTTAGAACAAACGACACTACAGTGCAATAATCCTAATGGCCACCAGGGGCAAAAATCCACCTTAAGCACAGCTTAGGAAGAAAAGGTTACCTGTGGTTTATATCTGTCATGATCCAGCATGGATCATGACACATTCTTGGCAGAAGTTTCAGCCATCATAAATGCCAGACCATTGACTGCACTTTCAAGTGATGCTGAAGATCCAACCATTCTCACTCCCGCCATGTTACTCACTCAGAAAACTGACACTCCTAGCGCTCCACTGGGAGAATTCAGCAACAAGGACCTCTGCAGACATCAATGGAGACAAGTTCAAAGTCTCTCCAATACTTTCTGGGACAGTTGGAGAAAGCAATGCCTCTCCACCTTACAGCCTAGGAAGAAGTGGCAGATCGACAAGCCGAACATCAAACCCGGTGATATTGTGCTCATGAAGGACAGTCAGTCACATCGAAATGGGTGGCCTCTGGGCCTAATCACCAAGGTGTTCCCAAGCAAAGATAAGATGGTGCGCAAGGTCGAGCTCAAAGTGTGGAAGGCTGGGGAGAGTAAACTATTCCTCAGACCAGTTGTGGAGCTAATTATATTGCTTTCGCCTAAAGAGCCTGTAAGTGGTATTAGTTAATGCCAAGTGGGGAGTGTTCTGCCCTCTTAATAGGGCAAAGAAAGTTTGATTATTGCTGGGTTAATTATAGCACCATCTAGTGGTGGCTGAATTTATAGCAGTGTCTTCAATAGCATTATAAAGCCTGTGACTTTAACAGAAGCAAATGGCAAATGCACTATGAGATTAAAGCAGTGCTTTCTGGGAAGGAAGCAATGTATTCTGTGATGAAGAAGGGCCATTTTGCTTCTGTGGATCTCATAGGATGCACATGATATTTTGTCCTCCTGTGTAACCTTTGTTTTTCCTGCAACTTCTCCACTTGAGTCACTACACGGCTTAAAGCATATCTGGTAAGCTTAATCTTTCTTGCAATGCAGTGATTCAGAGAGGTGTTATTTACTGTCTAGCAGCCAAGAGTTGTCATTAACCCTTTAGTTGCCAGTTCTCAGTAAATGTAATCATAAACTAATGTATTCCTATATAATGTTTGCATCTCAATGTACACTTCTGTGATTGTGTTAGCTATGATCATCTGCCCAATACTTATGCATGTTATTTGTATTCCTTGTAGTTTTATGGCGCATGTTCAATACTCTTCACAAATAAACAAGTTAGACTACAGAGAACAGTCTGCTTATTTTGGAAGACAGAGCTGTGGTTTATACTGTATGCTGGATTGCACATCGTGTCAGCGTGCCTGAAGGCAGAATAATTGCAACGCAGGATAGCTTGGATGGTGGATAAGCAGCCCCAATCATGTTCCAAAGAAATTTAAGCTATCTTTCAAGCTCAGGGGGCATCAGTGTCAGTGCAAACTTTCCATCGACATTTCAATGAAATAAAACGCTTTGGCAGGAGACCCAGGAGGACTTCACTGCTGAGACAGAGACATAATAAAGCTACACTGCAGGTTGCCAAAATGTATGAGTCAGTTTGCCAAAATGTATGAAAGCAAGTGAAATTCCTTCTGGGAAAGCATCTTGTGGACAGATGAGACCAAGATAGAGTTTTTTGGTAAAGCACATCATTCTACCATTTACCAAAAATGGAATGAAGCTTACTAATAAAAGCACCCAGTACCTGCATCAAATATGGTGGCGGTTCAAAGATGTTTTTAGATTGTTCTGCTGGCTCTAGCACTTGGTAGACCCCCAAAAAATAAGTGAAATATTTTTACTAATGCTATTTGTAATTATGTTTATTTTTAAAAACATAAAGAAACATTAAAAAATCTCTTTTGCTTTTTGAGTCATCATTAAAATGTATGAGCTCACATGCATCAAAATAAAGTTGTTCATTCTGTATTTTCCACTAGAGGGACCACTTGCTCTTTATTAAAGAATGATGTAAAAGTCTCTTGAGATAGCTTATCCTGGCACTCCATGGTTACATATGCTCCCAAAAGCAAAAACCCAGTAAATATTGGAGACTGGGAATGAAGAAGTGTAATTCATGAGACCACAGGGACCATAGTGAAATACAGAAATGGAGCTATCTTGGATTCCACTAATTGTCATTAATATAGCACATTTTTTTCTGTAACTTCTTCCCTATTAATATCTTCTATTCTTGGAAGTATTTGATCAGCATTTTATATCAGCACTTGTAAGCCAAAACCAGGAGTGGGTGACAAATACAGAAGTAGTGACGTGTTTCTATTATACTTTTCCTCTAAATGTTCAACTCCTGATTTTGGCTCATACAGTTGTGTGAAAAAAGTGTTTGCCTCCTTCCTGATTTCTTATTCTTTTGCATGTCTGTCACACTTAAATGTTTCAGATAACCAAACAAATTTAAATATTAGAGAAAGATAACACAAATATACACACAATGCAGTTTTTAAATGAAGGTCTTTATTATTAAGGGAAAAAGAAATCCAAACCTACAGGTCCCTGTGTGAAAAGTGATTATCCCCTAAACCTAATAATTGGTTGGGCCACCCTTAGCAGCAACAACTGCAATCAAGCATTTGCGATAACTGGCAATGAGTCTTTTACAATTCTCTGGAGGATTTTTGGCCCACTTATCTTTGCAGAATTGTTGTAATTCAGCCACATTGGAGGGTTTCCAAGCATGAACCGCCTTTTTATGATCATGCCACAGCATCTCAATAAGATTAAAGTCAGGACTTTGACTAGGCCACTTCAAAGTCTTACTATTGCTTTTCTTAAGCTATTCCGAGGAGGACTTGCTGGTGTGTTTTGGATCATTGTCCTGCTGCATAACCCAAGTGCGCTTCAGCTTGAGATCACAAGCACATGGCCTGACATTCTTCTTCAGGATTTTTTGATAGACAGCAGAATTCGATGTTCCACTTACCAACTCTTCCAGGTCCTGAAGCAGCAAACCAGCCCCAGACCATCACACTACCAACACCATATTTTACTGTTGGTATGATGTTCCCTTTCTGAAATGCTGTGTTACTTCTACACCTGATGTAAAGGGACATGCACCTTTCAAAAGGTTCAACTTTTGTCTCATCAGTTCACATGGTATTCTCCCAAAAGTCTTGGACATCATCAAGATGTTTTCTGGCAAAACTAAGATGAGCCTTTATGTTCTTATTGCTCAGCAGTGGTTGTCGACTTGGAACTCCGCCATGCAGGCCATTTTTGCCGAGTCTCTTTCTTATGGTGGAGTCATGAACACTGACCTTAACTGTGACAAACATGCAAAAGAATAGGAAATCAGGAAGGGGACAAATACTTTTTCACACAACTGTAAATACTGATGTAAAATACTGAACCTGCGACCATGGCCAAAGACTGTTTGTCAATCACAGCTGCACCTAGCAGTGACCAGGAATACGTGTTATTGCCTTGTGAACAGCTAATAAATATTATTTTTAGTGACTGTTTACAGCAGGCTTTTCTATAGACAGTCATTACACTACTGAATATCCTTCCACTAGCAAGTTTCACATGCAGTACTGGTGAAGGTGCACCAGTTAAAGCACCTAAGAGAAGATAGGCATGAGTTCCTCGAACTAGAGTGTGTATTTCAATTTAAAGGTATTTTCTAGAATGATTTTTTTTTACTATACACCTAAAACAAACTGGCCGGTAATTGTTAATTACCTGCCTGTTCTTCCCTTCTCCTGCACAGAGCGGCCATTGATGGCTCCTGCTGGCGATTCAGCTGCTCAAAGTCACCAGAGCAGCTTTTCCTCTTCCGGGGCATGACTGCTGACATAATGCTGA
Source organism: Dendrobates tinctorius (assembly GCF_039654945.1). Lineage (NCBI taxonomy): Eukaryota > Metazoa > Chordata > Amphibia > Anura > Dendrobatidae > Dendrobates > Dendrobates tinctorius. The sequence goes on along the minus strand of NW_027361858.1, from coordinate 1,162,272 downwards.
TTGACATCCGGTTCCCTGCAGTTAAGGCAGAAGAGGAAGATTTTTCGATATGACGTCCGCCAAAGCAGCTGAATCGCTGGCAGCAGTGGTCTGTGATTGCTCAGTGCCTGTATGGATGAGTGCCGGGTAGCAATGAGCAAACTTGGATGGATAATGTGTTATACCAGCAGGCTCTGGTGTTATCAGAATGCCTTTGGTGTGCTGAAATAACATGTTTAAGTCCCCCCGGCTTTATGATTCGCGGCTATTAAAGGGGTTGTCCACTACTTTAAATTGACCCCCCAATGTATCCCCCCGGGGCCCCTAATGAGTTTTGTAAATACCTCATGTTGCCTATGCTGCCTTTGAGCGGTGCTATCGCTGGCTGCTCACAGGCAGCATGTGACCCTTGGCTGCAGCCGGCTCTTGCTTCCGCTGACATCCTATCAAGTGCTGGCAGCTGCCGGGGGTCTCTCTTCCTCCTTCCGTGCTGGCTGCCAGACTGTGGGTGGGGTTATTCCCCTGCGTCATACCCAGCATCCACCACGCGCCCATTCATTGAGAAAGTACGTGGTGGATGCTGGGTGTGATGCGGGGGGTAAGCCCACCCACAACCCAGCAGCCACCACGGGGACCCAGCGCTGAGTTACGCCTCACTTGTCATGACATCAGTGCTGGGTCATGTGCTGCCTGTGAGCGGCCACGGATAGTGCCGCTCACAGGCAGTATAGGCAACATAAGGTATATATAAAATTCATTATGGGCCCCGAGGGGATACATTGGGGGGATTAATTTAAAGTAGTGGATAACCCCTTTAAACCCTTTCATGAGTATTTGACGTGGTACTATAACCAGGGAACAATTTTGTGGCAATTTTTTCTTCTACCAAAAGACACCATATAATGGAGCATATGTTCAAGGAAAGATTATGAGTAAGGGTGAATTGATACCTACCATGGGTCTCTTAACCTGGGCTAATCTTATAGAAATTTTCTAGCATTTTAAAGGGAATCTTTCACTAAGCTTCTACGACCCCATTAAAGAGTAACATGATGTAGGGGCAGAGACTCTGATTCCAGAGATGTGTCACTTATTGAGCTGCTTGCTGCAGTTTTTATAGAATCACTGGTTTATCTGCTGCACATCAAGTAATTCTTGACCTCAACCAAAACCCTGATTGGCAGCTCTCTGTGTACACAGTGCATATGCAGAAAGCTGCCAATGAATACTCAGGGCGGGGTAATTAGAGCTCATGAATATGAAGGATTACATGGAACCAGGTTTATTAGTCCTCAAGTAATAATCTCCTGTTATGTTATCAAAACTTCAGCAAGCAGCGCAGTAAGTGATACATCGCTGGATTCAGGGTCTCTGTCTCAATGTTATGCTGCTCTCAGAGTAGGTGGCAGAAACCTGGTCACAGATTAACTTTAAATACTTATTGTGCCCCCATGACTAACAAGAGGGCATAGCAAGGCAGAAAGAAGGTTTGACTTAACATGTGTCCATGTGCACAACATTTGGCCACATGAACCACTGTGATAAATTTGCCATATTTTAATACTGTACATACATTAGAAGGCAATAGTAAATCTGTCCCATTTTTCTCATTTCAGGAATAGTAATTTTAGTATCAACTGGATGTAATAAAGACATCTGGATCCACAAATGAATGATACCTGTGCACTCAAAGTCTCCAGAGGACTCTCAACCCTTGGAAAAGCCATTAGTGGCATTCCTCGTGTGTCTTCAGGCTTCGGCTTAGACGGAGCGCCATGTGTTCCTTGAAAATTGTGTACAACACACAACCCCTGGGATAATAAAGATACATTGTTACAGCAGGGATAAGTAGAATAATATTGCCATTTGATGCTTGATATACAGTAGCACAGTCAAAAACTAAAAAAAAATGAGATGGAGCTTCCCACCATCAGTACTCTTACTAGAGGATACCATCTTATTGTAAAAATGAGCAGCAAGACACTATGCTTTACTGGCAAACCCATGTTTCATCTTCCATGTGTTATCCTACACAGCCTTGTAATAGGAAATCCTCCTGGCCAATCTAATTTACATCCATCTCTACTCAATATTACAGAATTATTCACATTATACTTTGCACTAGCCCACTATCCAACAAGCCCTGGCACTGGCTGACAATGGGCTCAGCACTGATACACTAAAGCCGGCTGTCAGTCAGTGTGTGGTCACAGCAGTCGCTAACTATGCCTGCGCAATCACTGAAATCACGCCTCTTAACTGTAAGGCCGGGGTCATACTTGCAACTGCAATGCGAGAAACTCGCATCAATACCTGGCACTACCGCTGGCTCACGGGATCGGGGCATTCAGCTGCATAGAAATACATGCAGCTGCACACTCCGGTCCCGAGTGCCGGTGGCAGTGCCGGGTATTGATGCGCGAGTTTCTCGCATCACACTCGCAAGTGTGACCTTGGCCTAAGTCGGAGGATGCTGGGAGGATACAAAGGTTCATTTTTTCACGATAGCCGGGCTTTCAGTGAGGCATCCGCACGGCTTTACAAAGCTATTGGCTTACAGATCAGCCCCAAATCTGCAGGTTAACAGGATTTTTTCACCGTTCCCGTTAATGAAACCTAATTGCAGGAATTATTTTTATAGCAAAATACAAGCATATAAATAAAAAAATCATTAAGTGAGGAATATCATTCTTTAACAAAAGACATACATTTAAGCAGACTAATTACAGACTGGTAGCAAACAAAACACAAACATTTAAAGAGTAGCTGTCATATTATTTATATTATTTTTTATTTCATAAATATAAGTACATAAGACATTAAAAAAACTTTGTAATAGATCTCATCAGAGAAATCTACAACTTTCTCCATCAAGACTGATCATTCATTTAAAAAAAAAATCTCAATTCATGGGTAAAATGTGGATTCAGTGAAAACAGACTTTCCCATTACTGAGATAGGAGATGGCGGTTAGGGGGGAGATGGAAGGTGCTAGTGGAGTGCCCTGCAGGGCCGGGTGTTACTCGGTACCGGGCTGTTCAGGCTCTTTTAAAGGAGAAGTGTGTCACGATGGTGATAGCGACCTGTCCGTGGCCCTGGGCGTCCAGTGTAGATCAGGGGGAGAAGATGGTGGGAAAATTAATAGGGAAACGGGAAACGGGAATCGTGACGCCACCCGTGGTACTCGGCAACGGGAGCCGACGCTGCAATGCAGATCCTCTGGGATGATGTTAAAGCAACCGAGATGTTGAAGCTCTCCACGGGCAGAGCGGTGTCCCAGGGCAGTTGAGCCGGTGATGGTGAATGCAGTGTATGGCAGGCGAGATGTAAATGACACAAAGGACACAATTGGGTGCAGTTTCAGGGTCTTTACTCACAATTCCGGCATGCGGTAGCCCAGTTGGTACTGTGTCCTCCAGGTGAGGGGTCCAGCCATCTCCCAGGTAGATCAGGAACACCCTTTCAGGATTCCTCTTTGTGTTCACCTTCCTAGGCCGTGTCGACTCTCTGCACTGATCTCTCCTTTCCCTCCTGTCCTGCGCCTTCGTAAACAGTGTCCCTAAGCCAGCAGCCACGGATCTCACTGGGCGATGTGGGCCAGGCACCGGGATCCTCTATAACCACCTTTGCCAGGAATGAATGCGATTGTGGCTGAAGCACTTAGAGTTACCTCAGCCTCCGGTTTACTAGCTGGGCCTTGTTTGTTGTTCCCCACTAGGTGTAGGGGCCGGTTCCCTTACTCTGGCCTGGTCCTTCCTTCTCTGGATACGGGCCCCACAGGTGGCTTATCGCACTACCCGTGCCCCTCGGACCCTTTCTATTCTCTTAGGAGCTTTCTTCTTATTAGAGGTGTCTTTCTGACTCTACTCTCCCCACATCCGTCATGCTCATCTGCTGTCCTGCCACCGACTGACTGGATCTAGAACAATCTATTTACCTCAGGACTAGCTCCTCCCACTACCTGTCACCTCTCTTTCACTGATTGGATCACATACCTCACACCACCTCCTAAGCTTCTCCCCCTATACCTACCTTTCCCACTGGCCTTCCAACACCCTTTCCTGGCCAGTCTGGTGTGTGTTGGGTGCAAGTGATAGGAGTAATGGGTGATGCTCCCACCTTACCTGAGGGTGGGATACCACACCTCTGGATGAGGTGCAGTACCTCTGTGGCGACTGGACCCTCAGGGGCGCCACACTAGCTTTAGAGCTCTTCTCCCCTCTTCTCTCTAGCCATCTACATGGTATCTTTTCAGTACTAAATGCCATCTCCTATCTCAGTAATATAACAATATTTATTATTATTATTATTATTATTATTATTATTCATTATAGTGGCATTTATTACATGGCGCTTTACATGTGAGGAGGGGTATACATAACAAAAACCAGTACAGTAATCTTAAACAATACAAGTGAGTGACTGATACCGGAGGAGAGAGGACCCTGCCCACGAGGGCGCACAATCTACAAAATGTCTTCACTTGAGACAGAGTTTTCCATGAATTGAGAAGTTTAAAAATGAATGATCAGACCTGGTAGAGAAAGAAGCAGATTTCTCTGATAAGATAAATTATAAAGTATTGGCAAGTGTACTTAGATTTCCGAAATAGAAATTAAAACAACGATTACTTTTTAATTAAATGTCACTGCCTAAAATCCCTAATGCAGTCGGACAATCATACTTGTACATGCCTCCAATAAAGCTCATGCTGCTGCCACAGTGCCCTGAAAAAATATTCATATCAGTAGGATAGGTCATCAACATCCTATTGGTGAGGGTGTGACACCCGGCATCCATGCTGATCAGCTGTTCCTGGTGCCTGTGGTCACGGGGTGCTCTAGGTTGCGAAAACGTACAGCACAACTCGATCAACGTAATAGTGGCCATGGCCAAGTATTGCACATCCACTCCCAATTCGAATCAATATGCATATGCCACTTACCAAAAACAAAGCCACCGCAGTGCCCAGAATGAAACCACCGATAACATCCACACAGTGGTTTCTGTATTCAGATACACGATTCAGTCCGGTAAGAAATGCAGAACAAATGGTCCCAAGGCAGAGAACAGGTTTAGCTAGTCTGCTGCTTTTCGTTTTAATTGTGCTCGTGATGTACATCTGAAACAGAAGAAAGAATCTCTTGTCAGTTCAAAGGGATTATGACTCTTTTAACTGTGCCATCAAAAGGATTTAAAAGTTCTGCAACAACATCTGGAATTGTAAAGTGCCTACCTGAAAATGCGTTATTCAGAAGGCACAACAGACAGCGCATGTTAGAACATACTAATAAGGCCACAACATGAAGCAATCTATGGCATCTACTGACGGACAAAAGTGAAGAGTTGGAAACCGCAGGGTTACTATGAAGTGTATCAGCTCATACACATTACAATAATGTCTTACCTACCTACCAATTTTACTGGCCTAACCATCTAATGTGCTCTTCATTCAGCAGATGTCACTGTTCAACAGCCAAATTGGTTCCAAGATGAAAACTGTTGAACTCAACTAATTTTGTGGTGCTGAAAACTAATATGATGCTTACATTTGCAGTTTGGCCCTAATTTTCAAGATTCAGAGGAGGGAGTAATTACTTATGACAGCATTCATGCAGGCTTATATGAAAAATTGTGTCTTTATTATTTCATCATCATTATTGCATTTTTAGTAGCTAGTCCATCACATCGTCTATTTAGTTTATTGCTCCTTCAGTATTCTATCATCTTAGGGTGACCAATCAAAAAATGCCAACTCTGATTACATAATCCTAATTACAGTTGCATCACCTATTTTTATAAATGCTCTCTGTGTAACATATACAGTATTAGGATTTCTTGGCTTAGTTTCTTAGCATATTGACATGATTCTACAGTATATGTTTTTTTAGATATGCCTCATTCTTGAATAGGGGATAGTTTTTGTTATAGATGTGGAGAAGTCACAAAGGTGAAACTTGGCTACCATGATAAGGAAAGCCTACGACCTGTATTTTGGCTGCAGAATAGATCAGTACAAGACTTGGGTTCCATCCATATGATGCAATAGATATGCATCATATCTTATCCAGAGGTTGGGAAGAAACAATCTATGCCTTTTGCAGCCCCATTGATCTGGACAGAGCCAACCGATCACACTATCAATTGCTATTTTTGCATGGTGCCTCTACTAGGAAATGAGTTTCAAGGAAAAAGAAGTGGACTTTACAGTATCCAAACGTTCTATCTTCAATATGCCCAGTACCACATACAGAAGAACTGCCGGTTCCGAAAGCACCAGAAACATTTTAATTTGAGTAAAGTGAGGAAGAAGAGGATAATTGGTGTAATGAAGCATCTTCCTCTCATGACTCAGACTTTTTGTCAGCAACCTCAACTAAACCACCCTGTCACACTCACGCCTTGACTGATTGGCACGAGCCGGGGGGTTGTGGCCCCACTATGACAGCTACCTTGGTTTTCACTGGAGCCTCTGATGGTGAGGTCAGGCTTGTGCGGCAGGTAGCTGCCGGGTGCCACTCCAGGATGGTGTCTGGCTGTGGCTGCTGATCCCACTCAGGAACTGGACACCTGGACAGGTGCAAGTGACTAGCAGGCTGAGACACAGGGCAAGCAGGCACGGCTTAGACACAGGGCAAGTGGGCACGGCTGAGACACAGGATAGGAGGGCACGGCTTGGAGACACAGGATAGGCGGGCACGGCTTGGAGACACAGGACAGGCGGGCACGGCTTGGAGACACAGGACTGGTGGGCACGGCTTGGAGACACAGGACAGGTGGGCACGGCTTGGAGGCACAGGACAGGCGGACACGGCTTGGAGACACAGGACAGGCGGGCACGGCTTGGAGACACAGGACAGGCGGGCACGGCTTGGAGACACTGGACAGGCGGGCACGGCTTGGAGACACTGGACAGGCGGGCACGGCTTGGAGACACTGGACAGGCGGGCACGGCTTGGAGACACTGGACAGGCGGGCACGGCTTGGAGACACTGGACAGGCGGGCACGGCTTGGAGACACTGGACAGGCGGGCACGGCTTGGAGACACTGAACAGGTGGGCAAGGCTTGGAGACACAGGGCAGGCAGGTGTGGTGTGGTGTATGAAGGAACAGGTACAGACCTGTTCACACAGCAGGAATGGGTACTGATACAGGCAGGAAGGAGTGGAGTACGAAGGAACAGGTTTGGACCTGTTCACACAGGAGGTGCAGGTATGTATACAGGCAGGAAGGAGTGGAATATGAAGGAACAGGTTTGGACCTGTTCACACAGGAGGTGCAGGTATGGATACAGGCAGGAAGGAGTGGAATAGGCGGAGACAGAAGTTGCAGCAAGAGGTTCTACAGCAGCAGAGCAAAGCTGAACCACAAGGTCTGTGGAGAGAAGCTGCAGTTGAGGTTCTGCAGCAGCAGGAGAGGAGCAGGCAGAGCTGCAAGGGTGCAGTGGCTCAGACAGGGAGGACACAAGGAAGACACAGCAGGGAAGGAAGCCACAGACAAGGAGACAGTACTAGACAAGGTACATGATATACAGCCTCCTGGAGGGCAGAAGGACAAGAAAACACAAGGCTAGGACCGGGACACAGAGACCAGAATATACAGCCTCCTGGAGGGCAGACAAAGAATACAAAACAAGGCTACAGTATTCCTCCAGAGAAGGAGATACACAGAACAGAGCCTGGCTTCCTCAGCAGCAAACCACTAACTGAGTATAGACATTGCACAGGCCAGGATTAGTGGGTGTGGTGACCCTATATAGTAAAGGGCTCCAGGTGATTGGTTGGGGACAGATTAGACCGGTGCACCCTGACTGCATAAGAAGCAGAGAGTTCAGGCGCCGCCCCCCTATACACACAGTCAGGAAACATGAAGAGAGCAAGCAGGAAAACAAGAGGCATAGCGCATGGAGCTAGCAGCAGACAGAAATCACCGCATTACCTGGAGCAGCGAATAAGTTGGTGTGTGGGCATGGGAGGCCATGCAATGATGCCATCAGGGTTGTACCCCCCCTTTACAGCTCCTCTTCTTCAAGCCCGCCAGAATAACTTGTAGAAGAAGGATCGGGGCACACACAGTTAGAGCCATCATAGCACTTCTCAGGTTGTATGAGGCAAGTGTGACATCAGGGATTTCAGGTTGCCAAGTCTCTTTGTGCCTGGCAAGGTCAGCTCCCAACACTGAAGATACGCGGACATCCTTCTCCTGGTTAGCAGAAAGCAGAGATTTGTAAGTTTCTGTCTTGACCTCCACATCAGCCGTCCCCCTGGGAACTGAAGACACCTTCACTGAGTCCAACTTCAGCCCATTATGCCAAGTAAATTGGACCTCCTCCTTAGTATCTTCATTAACCGGCCTACTAGAAGTTGGGGGTAGCCACACTGGATCCATCCTTCGCCCGTTATTAGAAGAAAACCAGACCTGTTCCTCTGGGTTGGTAAAAAGCAGAGGTACAAGCGCTTCTGCTCCAACTTCTTCATCCACTTGCCACATGGAATCTGAAGGCATCCGTACAGGATCCATCTTCTGCCCATGGCCTAGAGAAAAATTTTCAAACGACAGGGATGCTTCTGGGAACTGGTCACAGGAGGTGTGTGGAGAAGGCGCCACTGCTTCCTTTTCTTCAGTGACATGAGCACACCATGACCCAATAGCCAGCAGAACAGATGGGGAAGGTAACAACACTGTAGCTTGACCTTGTAACATTGGAACTAGATACCTTTGGTGACGGTAGCTCCAAGTGCGGCACCACACTGGGTCTTCGGACCGGAACGGGCAGTAGAGTACCCGACTCAGAAGGACCGATGGGCAAACTGGTCAGCAAGTGTAAAATAAACTTCTCCAAATTTAACGCTCCAATTTGGAGCTGTAGTTGTCCCTTTGACACTGGACAATGAGCAATAAGTAGGGCACGACCATCAACAAACACCGTCACCAGATTCTGGAGCGGTGGAACAGGAACCTCAAACAGACTACGTCTGGCTTGCAGCTTTAACACATCTGCAGGGCCAAAGCTCCCACAAGACACAGGAACAGTCACCGATCTTAGTGAGGAGGTGGGACTCTTACCATGGGCAGCCTCTCCCGCTGACCCAAGGTTTTGGAGCTTGCGCTCCTTCGGACAGTAGCCGTCCGGGTGTTCCACACAACCGCAGCAATACTGTATGCCCATCTTACGACTAGTTTCAGGCTGCGGCTTTGCCAGCCCACGCTTAACAGTCTTCTTGGGTTCAACTCGAGTAGCTGCTTTAACAGGTGGTGGAACTGGAGGGTTTCGGACGGTCGCGGTCGGACGAGGCGGTTTCCTCACTGGTTTCTCCCATCTGGCGCGCCTCTCAGATCTGGAAAAGGAAGACTTGGCAGACGTAGCTGGACTGGATACTTCAAAGGCTTTACGGAAGGCCACCAGGAAAGCCTCGAAGTCCGAGATGATAGGATCCCCTGCTTCCCAAAGGGGACAGATCCACATCAAAGCTTCTCTTGCTAAGTAGGACATTATATATCCCACTTTGACCCAATCAGAGGGGAAACAGGCTGGATTCCACTCTCAGGATTTCCATAGAACCTTGGAGGAGCTGCAGGGTCGAGCCTCTCATAAGCCAGGAGCTGGTTGTAGATGGCAATGGAGACAATGATGGGTTCAGAAGTCTCAACAATCGGAACCACGCAGGGCGGAACAAATTCGTCCAGATGCTCATACTGGCAGAGAGAAAGTCCATCATGCTCTGCAAGCGGAAGGATGTGGGACTCAGCGGGGACCATGGCCTGTGCAAGCTGTCACACTCGTGCCTTGACTGATTGGCGTGAGCCGGGGGGTTGTGGCCCCACTGTGCCACAGCCCAGACTACCCTGGAAGGGGCGTGACTATGACAGCTACCTTGGTTTTCACTGGAGCCTCTGATGGTGAGGTCAGGCTTGTGCGGCAGGTAGCTGCCGGGTGCCACTCCATGGTGGTGTCTGGCTGTGGCTGCTGATCCCACTCAGGAACAGGACACCTGGGCAGGTGCGAGTGACTAGCAGGCTGAGACACAGGGCAAGCAGGCACGGCAGAGACACAGGGCAAGTGGGCACGGCTGAGACACAGGACAGGAGAGCACGGCTTGGAGACACAGGACAGGCGGGCATGGCTTGGAGACACAGGACAGGCAGGCACGGCTTAGAGACACAGGACAGGCAGGCACGGCTTGGAGACACAGGACAGGCGGGCACGGCTTGGAGACACAGGACAGGCGGGCACAGTTTGGAGACACAGGACAGGCAGGCACGGCTTGGAGACACAGGGCAAGCAGGTGTGGTGTGGTGTATGAAGGAACAGGTAGGGACCTGTTCACACAGCAGGAACGGGTACTGATACAGGCAGGAAGGAGTGGAGAACGAAGGAACAGGTTTGGACCTGTTCACACAGGAGGTGCAGGTATGGATACAGGCAGGAAGGAGTGGAATGTGAAGGAACAGGTTTGGACCTGTTCACACAGTAGGTGCAGGTATGGATACAGGCAGGAAGGAGTGGAATAGGCGGAGCTGCAGGAGTGCGGAGTAAGCTGAACCACAATGTCTGCGGACAGAAGCTGCAGCTGAGGTTCTGCAGCAGCAGGAGAGGAGCAGGCAGAGCTGCAAGGGTGCAGCGGCTCAGACAGGGAGGACACAAGGAAGACACAGCAGGGAAGGAAGCCACAGACAAGGAGACAGTACATGACAAGGTACAGGATATACAGCCTCCTGGAGGGCAGAAGGACAAGAAAACACAAGGCTAGGACCGGGACACAGAGACCAGAATATGCAGCCTCCTAGAGGGCAGACAAAGAATACAAAATAAGGCTACAGTATTCCTCCAGAGAAGGAGATACACAAAACAGGGCCTGGCTTCCTCAGCAGCAAAACACTAACTGAGTATAGACATTGCACAGGCCAGGATTAGTGGGTGTGGTGACCCTATATAGTAAAGGGCTCCAGGTGATTGGTCGGGGACAGATTAGATCAGTGCACCCTGACTGCATAAGAAGCAGAGAGTTCAGGCGCCATCCCCCTATACACACAGTCAGGAAACATGAAGAGAGCAAGCAGGAAAACAAGAGGCATAGCGCATGGAGCTGGCAGCAGACAGAAATCACTGTGTGACCTGGAGCAGCGAGTAAGTTGGTGTGAAGGGATGTAAGGCCATGCAGTGATGCCAGCAGGGTTGTTACAAACCCCTTATAACATAAACTGAAGGGAACAATTTTGTAAGTAAGAGATTTGGATCTGCCCAAGAGTAAAGGCCCCGTTGCACATAATGATTTTCCAGCGATCCCACCAACGATCTGACATGGATGGGATCGCTGGGACATCGTTAGGCTGATCGCTGGTGAGCTGTCACATAGACAGCCCCTCCAGTGATCAGGACCAGCGAGCAAGCTGGTTTCTAATGTAAACCTTGGAAATGTACACGCTGGTTTCCAAGGTAAACATCAGGGATCTAAGAGCCATGTGGCTTCTGGATACCCACTGTTTACCTTGGAAACCAGCGTGTACGCCGGTTTCCAAGGTAAACAGCGGGTATCCAAGAGTCGTGGCTCCTGGATACCCGAAGTTTACATTAGAAACCAGCGTCCAGCGTCGCTGATTGATGGTCTCTCGCTGCCACACGCAGCATCAGCGATACCCAGCAGGGGGGCCGGTCGCTGATCTCATCGCTGGCGCGATCGCTGTGGCGTCCCAAAATCAGTGATTTAGCTAGATCACTGTGTGTGATGGGGCCTTAAGGCTGAGCTCTTAGGATCCAGCATAAAGCAGTGAAATCTCCTAGCGGGCGATGTTCGGATTTCTTTGTTCCGCATCCATGATAAAGATCTTGTCCAATATTTCTTCATAGGGGCCAATCTTTTGGCATGCAACAACATCAACAGTTTTCAGAAGAAAAGAACAAACCATGGAGCAACCAAAAACCACCAAATAGAAAAAAAAAGTAAATTTTCTTAATGGAAATACTTAAAAATACATGACATATTAAAGGGAGGTCTCATACAAGAGGAATAAAAAGAGGTAGGCCTATCCATATAATGTACAATCCATTGGTTCAGGTATAATTTGGTCACAACAAATGTAACTATGTATATAACAAAAATACGTTATAAACTAAGAAACAGCAGATTAGTTATAGTAAACCCCCTTGAGGGGAAAAAGCAAAATGTGCTTGTTTATAAGGCACACTCCCCTACTAAGAAGTGCCTGAGCAACCCCATAGTTCTGTAGGTGGTTTGTGTGTTTGCAACTATATATTGCCAGGTCCCCCATCACTAGTCTGTTATTATCCCATATCCTGTTTTTCCATTAATCTGCCATAGTTATTCCTTGTTTCCTGTGACCGCTTCTGTGGCGTCCAAATTCTGAAACCGCGACTGTGGTACATGTACCCCGTGGCCGCATCAGCTGTACCTGTCTGCCACCCTTGTGACTGAATACCTATGCCAGAACTGTGAATTTATCCCTGTGGCCATCCAGTCTGCTCCGTGTGAACCTGTCCCAGTAGCAGTCCAACCTGCACGTGTGAACGTGTCCCTATGACCGTCCTGTGTGCAAAGGGAGAACCTGTCCCAATGGCCATCCTGTCTTCACAGTGAAAACTTGTCCTAAGTGGATGTCCTGTCTTAAATTGTCACAAGTGGCTGTCCTGCTTTGTCTGAGAATCTGAAGTAATGTCTCTGCCCTTTGAGGTCAGCAGCTACTGCCAGACATCACCCTGGAGTGGCACCTGGCACCTACCAACTGCACAAGTCTGACCTCACCCCTAGAGGCTCCAGTGAGCACCAAGGTAGCTGCTTAGTCATGCCCCTCTAGTTTAAGTCCAGTCTGTGGCACAGTGGATCCACGAAGCATGTGTGCCACTGTGGCCTACCTTCTTACACTTTCGCAACTCTCCATTCTGTTCTTAACACTGCTGCCTGACTAATTAATCTCTCTCCTTGCTACTCTCCTGTTTCCCCCTTTGTAATTCATCCATTGGCTCCCAATTCCCCAGCATATCCAGTTCAAACTACTAACACGGACCTACAAAGCCATCCATAACCTTTCTCCTCCATATATCTCCGGTCTATTCTCACAATATCTTCCCTCACGTAATCTCCAATCCTTCCAATACCTCCTTCTCTCCTCCACACTTATTCGTTCCGCACACAATCGCCCCCTAGACTTATCCCGAATATTCCCCATCCTTCGGAATTCTGTGTCCTAACATGTCCAGTTAGCCATCACATTTGATTCCTTCTGACAAAATCTGAAATCCCATTTCTTCAAGAAAGCTTACAACCTGCAATGCTTACCTCAACATCACCAGAGCTACTGCAACCCCCAAACCTACTGTCTCCTTCCACATCATCCTGTAGAATGTAAGCCCGCAAAGACAGGATCCTCTTCCCTGTGTACCAGTCTGTCATTGTTAGTTTGTTTACTGTAAGTGATAATTTTGTTTTGTATGTAACCCCTTCACATGTACCACACCATGGAATCAATGGTGCTATATAAATAAATAAATATTAATAATAACAGCCTTCTGGGAAGGATTATCTGGAACGATTTAGGACGAGTTGGCTGGACATGACATTCCAACCTCTCTGGATGACTTAATCTTCCTGGCAATCAAAAATAAACCTCCGGTTTCAAGACTGTCATGTCTAGCTCCATCTTTCCAAAGATAACTCTTTTCTTAGCCTCGTGAAACATCCATAATGACCAAACCCATGCAGGTTGATTGTGTTAGGCTGGCCGTGCGGCAGCCAGAGCTTGGCTGTTCCAAAGAAGTGTGCTTCGGCTGCGGTAGCACGGAGCACTTTATTCGTAACTGTTCTTAAAGTTGAAAACTTCTAAACCTATGGCTTGTGGGTGAGGCTTCCCTAAGTGAGAGAGGAAGTTCTTCACCACTGACTTTGAACGTTTACATGTCCTATGGAGGATGTCGCTTCAACAAAACAGCCTCCTTGACTCTGGTGCGGCAGGAAAATTTCTACAACAAGCCGTGGTGGATCAGTATCGTATTCACATCTGATGCCTCCAGAGTCTACTGACAGTGTCATCTGTTGAAGGGAAGGACTTTCCTGAAATTGTTCAAGTCATCACAGGACCAGTAGAGCTACAGATTATAGCACGCCATTCATAGAAAATTGCTTTCTTTGTGCTTACTGACATTTTACACCACTTCTTTTAGGTCTTTCATGGCTGAGATCTCATGAGCCTGTGATTGATTGGAAGTCCGGTGACGTACTTCAATGGGGAGAGATGTGTCATGAGAAGTGTCTGGTTCCTTTTCATCCAGCTGGATTGCCAGTGTTGCCATTCTCTTCGGCAGGTGATGATTCCAATGGCCAGTTTCATAAAGACCTACTGCCTGAAGAACATTTCCTGGATGAGACCAATGTGAAGATCGACCCTATAGACAACATGAAACAGCTATTGAGGTGCCTGAACTATGACCAACATTTGCCTCACTGGTGACTTAAAGTTGGTTGTCCTCTTACTTGGTCTCCAAGATGGATACACAAAGGACTGCTGCTTTCTGTGTGAGTGGTGAAAGAGAATATCGCTACAGTAAACATGGGTCTAATGAAGAACTTTGTAAAGGCAATGAATAAAAATGCAAAAGCATTCAAGTATCTGATAAATTCCCAAGGTTGAATGAAGCAAAGATAAAGGAAGAAGTCTTTATTGGACCTCGGATTCATAAGCTTCTTCAAGATGAGGAGTTTCTCCATTTGTTGCAGGGAAAAGAAAAGGCTACATGGGGAGCATTCACAAATGGTAACTAATTTTTGGGGAAACTCAAGAGCAGATAACTGTAAGAGTTGGTGGAAAATCTCTTCAAAACATATAAGGATCTTGGCTGTAACATGTCCTTAACGATTGATTTCTTACATTCACATCTAGACTTCTTTCCACCAGACTGTGGAACAGTGAGCGATGAATACAGTGAGAGATTTCACAAAGATATTAAGGCTATGGAGAAAAGATATCTAGGAAAATAGAATCTATCAATGCAGATTACTGCTGGACAATTGTAAGAGATGATCTGATGCAGGAGTACAAGAGACAAGCAAAAAAGAGTTGTCACTGAACGAGGACCAAATTTTGTAGTGGAATTTCTGTAACTGTTTATAATTCACAATACTGTTTAGACATGTTTTAGTTATTTGAACTGTTGCCAAGTTTCCACTAAATAAATATCAGAAAATTGGCATAACAAAATATTCTGCAACTTTATATTTGTAAAAATAATAACGTTTCAAAATACTGAAACTTTTATGCATTAATTATATATATATATCAGTAAAAGGAAAACTTTGATATCAGAGAAACAAGAGCCAATTAAAAATTGTCATTGTACGACTTGAATTCAGGAGATTAAAATAATAAAGTAATGGTTCATTTCATAACTGAAATTGACAGCGTTTGAAAATATGTAGAGCAGTGTTTCAGGTAATGAAGAATCTATCATTTTGAATTTTAATCCCTTTCCGACGTTGGGCATAATAGTACGCCCATGTTGGAATCCCTCCCTTTGATGTGGGTTCCGGCACGGAGCCCACATATTTGCCGGCACATGTCAGCTGTTTTGAACAGCTCACATGAGTATCCAACAGCCGCAGGTGGAACCGCGATCCACCCGCAGCTGTTAACCTGTTAAAAAACTCTGACAGCGGCATTTAACTCGCGCTTACCGGAAGCGCGCCAGAAATCCCACCCATTGCTGACCCCGTCACATGATCGTGGGTCATTGATGGGTTGGCATGACAACCAAAGGTCTCCAGCAGATCTCTATGGTTGTCATAGCTGGATTGCTTTGAGCACCGCATGGTGATCGGCATTCAAAATATGTGAGCATTTCTGCCACACACAGGCGATCTGATCATCACCTCTGTGTAGCACAGGCGATCAGACAACTGCAGCTTCTAGTCTCCCATGGAAGCATGCAAAAAGTTAAAAAAAAGTTTTTAAAAATATTAAAAATATAAATGTTCACCCCCCTTTTGCCCCATTCAAAATAGAACAATAAAAATAATCAAACAGGCACATATTTGGTATCGACGTGTTCAGAATTGCCAGATCTATCAATATAAGAAAATGATTATCGTATATGCTCGAGTGTAAGCTGACCCGAGTATAAGCCGAGGCACTTAATTTTGTCACAGAAAACTGGGTAAGCTTATTGACTCGAGTATAAGCTGGGTATGCATTGTTCCCTCATCTCAGTCCTGGTATGCATGGCTCCCCGGTCCTTGTCCTGCTATGCATGGCTCCCTGGCCCTTGTCCTGCTATGCATGGCTCCCCGGTCCCTATCCTGCTATGCATGGCTCCCCCATCCTGTCCTACTATGCATGACTCCTTATTCTCTGTCCTACTCACTCACCAGCATGCCATCGTGAGCATCTCGGTGGTCCCGGTGTCTTCGCTGCATCTCCATGGTTCCGGTTACCAGCAGCTCTTCCAGTGTGATCACGTGGCACCGCTCATTAAGGTAATGAATACGAGCTCCACATCTATGGAAGTGGAGATGCGTGCATATTTATAACCTTAATGAGCGGCACCACGTGATTTTTTTACCAAAGTTTGGATTTTTTTTCACCACTGTAATAAAAAAAAACCTAGACATGTTTGGTATCAATGAACTCATAATGACCTGGAGAATCATAATGGCAGGTCAGATTTAGCATTTAATGAGCATGGAAAAAAAATAATAATCAAGTGTGGAATTGCACTTTTTTTTGCAATTTCACCGCACTTGGAATTTTTTCCGGTTTTCCAGTACAAATTATGTTAAAACCAATGGTGTCGTACAAAAGTCCAACTTGTTCTTCAAAAAACAAGCCCTCACATTTTGATCAAAAAGTAAAAAAGTTATGGCTCTGGGAAGAAGGGGGGCAAAAATGAAAATACCTCCAGTAGATTAGGGATTAATATGACCAATCCTTAGCTCTCAGGAAACATAAGCCACTAACACAGCTATTTTGCAGCGCACTATTTCTCTTTATCGGTAACAACAAACAAGGAGGTATAAGGTCAAGGGGGCAGAGAGAAGAGCGGAAGAAGAAAGGAATAGGTTTTGAATAAATAGTTGGCCAACAATTATTGAAGGTGTTTGGCCACTGAATACTCAAGGGTTCATACTAAAAACCATACTACTACTACCTCAAAGGGATTGTTCACCTTTGGGGACTTTTTCCTTACTTGAATGCTTACAATTGGGGCTAAACAATTAAAAAATCATTTTTTTAATTGCATCTCAATAAAAATGTTGCACCGTTGTCTTTCAATAGTTGCTGTGCTGCACTCTTCATTGCTGCCTGTAGAATCAGGTAACAGGGTTGGCCACATTATCTTTACTTTATCAGATGTGCTGAAGACATGATTTTGTGGCACTTATTGCTATATAAAGAAATTTTCACACTGGCGCTGATCAAATTACACCTTTGTTTAAGGCCATGTGCACATGGTGCGGATTCTGCTGCGGATCTGCAGTGTTTCAGGCTCAGCGGGTCCGCAGCAGATTTAGCTGCGTTGTACAGTACGATTGTTTTCAATGGTCAACTGAAAAACGCTGTGCACATGCTGCGGATTTTCCACGTGGATTTACTGAGGGTTCAAATCCGCAGCATGTCAATTCTTTGTGCGGATTCCCAAGGCTAAACTGCAGGCTAATCCGTAGGTAAACTGCAGGTCTTTTGACCTGAGATTTTACCTGCGGATTTTTCCAAATCCGCAGGAGCAAAATCTACGTGTGCACATAGCCTAAAGCAGCTGGCAAGCTGGCAGATGTAGTGTGCTTCTCTGCCACACAGACAGAACAGTAAATATAGTAAGTTGCCATGCTACTACCACTTATCAGCATAGAAGGCTGTAGGATAAATGCACAGTCTAGAGATGAGCCACTTTGCCTTTTTTAGGGTCAAGTCGGGTTTCATGAAACCCGACTTTCGCAAAGGTCGGGTCGAACGAAATTGGCCGACTATAGGGAAAAGTCGGAGTCCGACTGAAACACGAAGCCCAGTGCAAGTCAATGGGGAAGCAAAGTCGGCAGTGAGTGGAGGACAGTAAACACACCTACAGTGCCCATTTTAATGCCAAATACATCAATTCTTATTACTGAAGCTTGTCAACCTTAATTTACTTCATAATAATAGCTACGCATTGAAAACTGGGGGTTATTTGGCTAAAGTTGTGGGTGGGTAGGGCTGGCTCCAGGTCTTTGTGTGCCCTGGGCCAAAGAGTGTCAGTGCGCCCCTTTAACACATACCACAACTCATGATGCTCCGATACGGCACAGAAATATAGGTATAGTACAATGACAAATACTTCACTGCTTACATGACATGAATGATCTATTTTAAATTGTACAATAGCTCAAAAAAAGGACAGTAATATTACTCCATACAGTATTATGGCCACCACATTGTGTGCCATACAGAATAATGAGCCCAATATAGTTCTCCGTACAGAATGATTGGCCACATATAATGTTCCATATAGTATATGATTAGTTCCACATAACGCTACAGTATATGATGGTCCCCATGGACGATGCTCCAGTGTGTTGTGGGCCCAAATAATGCTCCATATATAATGGGCCCCATTTCTAATGCTCCAGTATATGATGGGCCCCATGGATGAAGCTCCACTGTCTTAAGGGCCCAAATAGTGCTCCACATATAATGGGCTCCATTTCTAATGCTCCAGTGTATAATGGGCCCCGTAAATGCTGCTCCAGTGTCTGATGTCCCCAATCTGGAATGCTCCAGTATATGATGGGTCTCATGGATGATGCTCCAGTATATGATGGACCCTAATAATGCTCAATATATAATGGGCTCCATTTGTAATGCTCCAGTGTATAATGTGCACCGTAAATGTTACTCCAGTGTCTGATGTCCCCCATTTGGAATGCTCCAGTATATGATGGGCCTCATGGATGATGCTCCAGTGTATGATGGGCCCTAATAATGCTCCATATATATTGGGCTACATTTCTAATGCTTCAGTGTATAATGTGCCCCATAGATGCTGCTCCAGTGTCTGATCTACCCCATTTAGAATGCGCCAGTATATGATGGGCCCCATGGATGATGCTCCAGTGTCTTATGGGCTCAAATAATGCTCCATATATAATGGGCCCCATTTCTAATGCTCCAGTGTATGATGTGCCCCATAGATGCTGCTTCAGTGTCTGATCTGCCATATTTATAATGCTCCAGTATATGATGGGCCTCATGGATGATGCTCCAGTGTATGATGGGCCCTAATAATGCTCCATATATATTGGGCCCCATTTCTAATGCTTCAGTGTATAATGTGCCCCATAGATGCTGCTCCAGTGTCTGATCTGCCCCATTTAGAATGCGCCAGTATATGATGGGCCCCATGGATGATGCTCCAGTGTCTTATGGGCCCTAATAATGTTCCATATATAATGGGCCCCATTTCTAATGCTCCAGTGAATAATGGGCCCTGTAAATGCTGCTCCAGTGTCTGATGTCCCCCATTTGGAGTGCTCCAGTATATGATGAGCCCCATTTTTAATTAACCCAGGCATGGTATGTGAAAAGAGCTCCATGGAGTAATCTGAAGTGTGTGATGCCGCATCCTTCGCTTTTGGTGTGGGTGAAGGACACAAGGAATAGGTTTGCTCCTGACCAGAAGTCTGCACTGACGACTCAGTGCTTGCACTTTTTGAAACTTCAGAAGAGGAGGCGATAGAGCTGGAGGCTGTTTCAGCAATGTAAGCCAAAAATAGTTCCTGATGCTCCAGCATTAAAAGCAGTCTACCTACTCCCAGAAAAGGGAGCCTTACAGGCCTTCCAGAGCTACACCATGACGCAGGTTCAACACCTCCTGCCTTAGCTGCTATTGTGTTTTTGGCGCTACCTGCAGATGCACCACCACCACCATCAGTACCAGGTGGCCCCCCACGCCCACGTTTGCGTCCTCTTCCACCATACTTCCTCATGTTTTGGAAAATGGACCCAAAATACCAGCAGATATATGGTACTGTATTAGAAGTGTACAGCTCTATACAGTCTAGGGATAACAGTAAATCTCCGTATATATTTCATGAGTCATACACAGACACTCACAGGTTCAGTATGGATTACCTAATAAAATAAAAAGTTGAAAAAGGGTACAGTATCACCAGATACAAGGTACATATAGTATAGTGTAAACATTCTGAATCTCCATATGCATTTCAGGAGGCAGACAAAAACGTTCTCAGGCGCAGTATGGATTACTCAAGAATATGAAAAGCTGTAAATGGGTAATGTAACACAAGCGTACAGCTGTATACAGTGTTGGGGTAATCTTAAAGCTCCAAATATATTTCCGGAGTAACAGACACGTTCACAGGCTCATTATGGATTACACCAGAATCTAAATAGCATAAAAGGTTACTGTATCAGAAGCGTACAGCTGTATACAGTGTTGGCCAAATTTGAAATCTCGGTATATATCTCCGGAGTCACCCTCAGACGCTCACTCAGTCTGGGTTTGACCATAATAAAAAATGTTGTAAATAAGGTATTGGATAACAAGATAGCAAGTATATATATTATCGGGTACAATTTAAATCTCTGTATACATAGTCCTGTAGTCACTTTCAGATGCTTTCTCAGTAAGGATTTGACCGTAATACTAAATGTCGAACAAAGGTAATGTTTAACAAGATACAAGCTGTATCACGTATAGGGTAAAAATTGGTATCTCCAATTCTCTGTATATATAGAAGGCGTAAATCACACGCGCTCACTCACTATGGATGATACCGTAATAAATTTTTTTTAACAAATGTACTGTATCAGCACATACCAGGTGTATCCAGTCTAGGGGTAATTGTAAGTTTCTGTCTATACTTCCGGAGTCAGACACAGACACTCACAGGCTCACTATGTATTACACCAGAATTTAAAAAGTAGAAAAAGGGAAAGGTATTCGAAGCGTACAACAGTATACAGTGTTGTGGTACTTTTAAATTTTCGTATATATTTTAATCTCAGTAAGCCAGTCCAGACTCTCCGCTACTGTAAACTACATGGATACAGGTACAGACGGAAAATCGAGTGTTAGCAGAAATTTGGGAATTACTCAACGCGGGAAAACCTCCCGGTAGATGTTGCAGAGGCAATGCAGACCCTCAATTACTGTGTCTGTGGAGACAGCAAAAACAGTTCTTTGTGAAGAAAGGATTGCTTTATCGCAGTAGCGTGGATAACATCACCGTTACTCGTCTCCATCAAATTGTGATCACAGGGAGAGATGTTGACATGGTCCTCACTGTCTATCATGATGTGTCTGGTGTTTTTGGAGAGCAAAAGACAGAAGCCACAGGCCATAGGCGATTCTATTGGATTGGCATGAGAGGAGACATTGAAAAATGGTGGCAGGAATGTCACACGTCTGTGACTATCACAACTGTGAAAGGTGATCATAAAGCACCACTGCATCTGTTTGTAAGTTGATGTCCATTACAAATGGTAGCCATTGATCATCTGAAGGTAGAGGCCAGCATAGCTACATCTTAACCATCATCGATCAATACACCAAATTTCTTTTGGCTGTTCCTGTGAAAGATTTAACTGCCCAGACTACACAGCGGTGGAGCAGGGAGAGGTAAGTATTTCAACTTGCAGGTGCTGTGGCCATGACCAAGCAGGGGGGCACACTCGTTGGCGACGGTACTGGCACAGGGCCCCTCATAGTATGCTGGTGTGTCTGACGGTGAGTGGGCCCCCCCACCATCAGAGACACTGTATTGTACTATGAGGGGCCCTGTGCCAGGGCCATCGGCCATCAGTGGGCCCATCCACCTGTTCAGAGCATCGGCACTTGCCCGGGTGCACCAGGTGTTGACCCCAGCCCTTGGGGGCGCGAGGGCAGCCCAGTTAGGGAGGTTTAAAAAATGGCATATGTTGATGTGTAGGCTGGATATTCAGCTGCTGCAAATGGCGGAATTGGCAAGTCCGAGGAAGAGGAGGACAAAAGCGAGGCAATTTTTTTGGCAACCTATGTGTCATCAGGGGATGGTGGGACAAAATCCTTTGAAACCCATGCATGATTCATTTTAATGAAGGTTAGATCATCAACATTTTGGGTCGACAGACGGGTCCTTTTTTCTGTCAGGATTGATCCAGCAGCACTGAAGACTCTTTCAGATAACACACTAGCAGCAGGGCAAGCGAGCTCCTGTAAGGCATAGTGTGCCAATTCAGGCCAGGTGTCCAGTTTAGAGGCCCAATAGTCAAAGGGGAATGACCTGTGAGGGAGAACATCGATATGGGAGAAGTAGTTTGTAACTATAGTTGACAACTGCTGTCTCCTATCACTTGTAATCGATGCAGTATTAGCAGTCGTGTAAGCGGTACTTGAGAAATCATTCCACAACATTGTCATAAAACCCCTGCCTCCAACGCCACTTCAGCTGTGTGCACCACGAACACCTCTTCCATTGTGCCCACTACGGCTCGTGGGAGAACCAGCAACGCTGGGAAAGCCTCAAAAAAACGGTTTACCAGAGTTGCTTGTTTGTTAGCCAATATTATCTCTAGGTTCTCCTGTGGCATGATGTTGTGTAATATGCCTTTGTAGTGTGGATCGAGGATGCTGGCCAGCCAGTAGTCATCTTCCTTCATCATTTTGGCGATGTGGGGATCCCTTTTTAGGATCCGCAAGGCATAATCGCACATGTGGGCCAATGTTCCTGGTGTCAGTAATGCACTGCCCCTGCTGGATGGAGGAGCACTTTCTATCAAATGCACATCCCTACAGTCACGCACAAACACTGTACCTGACCTTGGAACACCAACATTTTCTCTTGCCCCTGAGAAGCATCCTCCTGCCAAAAATAATCATCCCCCTCATCCTCCTCCTCCTCCTCCTCTTCCTCTTCTTCCTCCACCTCGTCCAGGACAGTTCCCTGACCAGACAATGGCTGACTGTCAGCAAGGCTTCCCTCCTCCTCCTTCTCCTGTTCCTCCTCCGCTGCAGATGCCAGATCCTTAATGTGCGTCAAATTTTGCATGAGCAGACGCATAAGTTGGATGCTCATGATGGTGTCGTCTGTGCTTACCAGCTGTGTGCATTCTCAAAACACTGAAGGACTTTACAGAGGTCTTTCAGCTTTGACCACTGCACACCCGACAATTCCATGTCTTCCCTCAAACTGCCTGCCAGTGTATCCTCCCACAAATGAATTACAGCCTGCCTCTGTTCGCACAGCCTCTCAACCATGTGCAGGGTGGAGTTCCACCTTGTTGCAACCTGTATGACTAGGCGGTGCTTGGGGAGGTGGAGCAATTGCTGCAGCTTGTGCATACGAGTGGAGTGGACGTTTGAGCGACGGATGTGCGAGCACAGTCTTCGCACCTTATGGAGCAGGGATGTTAACTCTGGATAATTATTAAGGAAGCACTGCACCACCAGGTTCAAAGTGTGAGAAGGCATGGTATGTGTGTGAGTATTGCACGGGTTATGGCTGCCACAAAATTACGGCCGTTATCACTGACTACCTTGCCTGGCTCAAGATGTAGCATGCCCAGCCATGACTCAGTTTGTCGCTGCAAGTAGTCGGCCAGTACCTCCGAGGTGTGTCTGTTGTCGCCCAAAGACATCATCTTTAACACAGCATTCTGACGCTTACTAGTAGCTGTTCGATAGTGGGACATCTCGTGTGCAACACTGCCAGCTGCGGATGGAGTGCTCGTGCGACTGCGCTCTATGGACGAGCTTTCGCTTATGGAGGAGGAGGGTCGAAAGCCTACAGCCAACTGTTTCCTATACCGTGGACTAGGCAGCACTGTTCCACCGCCGCTGTCCCCTGTGGAGTCTGCATCCACTACATTAACCCAGTGCGCAGTGATGGACACGTAACGGCCCTGGCCATGCCTACTGGACCATGCATCTGTTGTGAGGTGCACCTTTCCACTCACTGATTGCTTGAGTCCATGGACAATGCGGTCTTTCACATGCAGGTGGAGGGCTGGGATGGCTTTTCGAGAAAAGAAGTGCCGACTGGGTAGGTCATAGCATGGGACTGCGTAGGCCATGAGCTCGCGGAAAGCTTCGCTTTCAACCAAATGGCAGGGCATCATCTCTAATGAAATTAGTTTGGCAATGTAGGCATTCAAACACAGTGTACACGGATGAAAGGATGAGTACTTTCTTGCCCTACACAGAGTGTCTGGTAGGGTGAGCTTGACTGGAGAGCTGCATATGGGGGAAGTAGCGGTGGACCAGACGGAGTGAGAGGGGGTTGGTGATGGTATTGGTGGTGATGGCCTAAATTCAGTGTGGCGTTGCAAAACCATTTTGATTCCCTGAGTGCTTTGGCCTTGCGACGACACATCAACATTTAGTGCTGGTGATACGATTAACGGTGGTGGTGGTCTTACAGTGGAGGAAGTGATGAAGCGTTGCTGGCTACCTTCAGTCGTAGCAGGTGCACATGTGCTACCTGAGGTTTTGCAGTCCATCCACGCTTGCAAGTGCATGTTGATTAAAAGTCTAAGCATGCAACTGGTATTCAAATTTCTGAGTTGTTTACCTCGGCTAAAGGTCCTTCTGCACTTCTTACAGGTAACCTTTGCCTCACCAGTAGGATTTTGGACAAAGAAGTGCCACATTGCACTCTTCCTACTATGGCATACACTTTCTGGCCTTGCACGCTCTGCTAAGTTGACCGTCTGGCCAAGCTGTCCTGCAACTTTTTTAGTTTTTGGTCCACGTTTTAGGACAGCTACGGGCCAGCCAGATAACCGCTGCTGTGATGTCAATGCCTGCTGTGGATCCTTCTCCTTATCTGAACTATTGCCAGTGCCACCCTCCTCCCCCAATGGATCCAAATCCGGGTCAAGAACTGGGTCATCCATCACCTCCTCTTCAAAGTCATCTGCACCTTCCTCTTTAATTTCCTCTGTGTCACTGTGTAAGGTGGTATAGTATGCGGGAAAGGGCACCTGAGTTTCATCAGGGTCAGATTCTGGCTCAGTAGACTGCGAGGGTAAAGTAGTGCTCTGGGTCAATGTACCAGCAGAATCATCTAGCAGTGGCTGTGCATCAGTGCACTCCATGTCAGATTCATCTTGGACTGGGGAATTCAGGATTTGACAGGATAACCCAGGCATGGTATGTGAAAAGAGCTCCATGGAGTTATCGGTAGTGTGGCCTGCCACATCCTTCACTTTTGGTAGGGGTGAAGGACACAAGGAAAGGTGTAGTTCCTGACCAGGAGCCTCCAATGATGACTCAGTGCTTGCAGGTTTCGAACGTTCAGAAGAGGAAGCAATAGAGCTGGTGGCTGTTTTGGCAATGTACGCCAAAACCTGTTCCTGATGCTCCGGCTTTAAAAATAGATTTCCTACTCCAAGAAAAGGGAACCTTACAGGCCGTCTTGGGCCAGATGATGACGCAAGCTCAGCACCTCCTGCCATAGCTGCTATTGCTATTGTGCTTTTGCCAGAACCTGCCGATGCACCACCACCATCATTAACAGCTTCGCTCCCCTGCCCACGTCCGTGGCCTCTTCCACCATACTTCCTCATGTTTAGGAAAATGTAGCAAAAATACCAGCAGAGAGATGGTACTGTATGAGGAGCGTCCAGCTGTGTAAGGTGTATTAAAAAAAATTAAATCTACGTATATATTTTGTTGTATGTATTTGACCATGATCCAACAAACAGATATACGGAACTGTATCAGAAGTGTACAGCTGTATACGTTTTTTGTGTAACTAACAATCTCCGTATATGTATTTACGGAGTGTCACACACACACGCTGACTCTGTATAGATGTGACTGTAATGCGAACGGCAGATATACAATACTGTTTGAGAATCGTACAGCTCTATACGGTGTCTGTATGGAAAATTGTCAATCTCCGTCTATTTTTATACGGAGTGAAACACGCTGTCTCTGTATAGTTTTGACCATTATCAAACAGCAGATATACGAAACAGTTTGAATAGCGGACAGTTCTATAAGGTGTAGGTCTGGAAAAATGGAAAATCTCCTTGGTTTGTTTTTCCAGAGTCACACACAGATAGCTTGTATTTGTTCATGATGCCAGCAAGTACACGGTAGTGTGTGAGGAGTGTACACCGCTATACGGTGTCTGTATGGAAAATTGTCAATCTCCATCTATTTTTATACGGAGTGACACACGCTGTCTCTGTATAGTTTTGACCGTTATCAAACAGCAGATATACGAAACTGTTTGAAAAGCGGACAGTTCTATAAGGTGTAGGTCTGGAAAAATGGAAAATCTCCTCGGTTCGTTTTTCCAGAGTCACACACAGATAGCTTGTATTTGTCCATGATGCCAGCAAGTACACGGTACTGTGTGAGGAGCATACACCGCTGTACGGTGTCTGTATGGAAAATTGTCAATCTCCATCTATTTTTATACGGAGTGACACACGCTGTCTCTGTATAGTTTTGACCGTTATCAAACAGCAGATATACAAAACCGTTTGAATAGCGGACAGCTCTATAAGGTGAAAAGCGGACAGCTCTAGAAGGTGTAGGTCTGGAAAAATGGAACATCTCCTTGGTTTGTTTTTCCAGAGGCACATACAGATAGCTTGTATCTGTCCGTGATACCAGCCAGTACACGGTCATGTGTGTGGAGCGTACACCGCTAGACGGTGTGTGAAAAAATGAATGCTCGGTAACTCACCAGAATAAAATAATAAAAGCTTGAGTGCTTTGAAAAAAGAACTTTGAACAGCAGTGTGCACACAGCAATGCAGCTATCAGGTAGTCTTAAAAGGCAGCTTAATCACCACCAGCACTGCTGCACACAACAAAAATCCTCCCATTTCACTGCACACTCACTGTACAGTGAAAAGCGCTATCAGCAGAAGCAATTTTTTTGTTCTTTCCTGCGTAACGCTCTCCCTTATTCAGAATCAGCAGTAAGATGGCGGTCGACGGTCACAGTCTTTTATACCCACTGTGACGCCACACAAAGCCAGCGAGTCACTTCAATGCCCTTCTTTAAGATTGTGGTGGCCGCTGCCCATGTCATTGCGTTGCCCACAGTGTGCGTCCTCCATCATTGGCTGAGAAAAGGCGCTGGAAGCATTATTTAATATGCGACTTTGGCGCTCGGCTTGGCGACCTCATGGCCGACCTCACACTATGGTCGGGTTTCCATAGGCGAAACCCGACCTTAGCTAAAGTCGGTGATTTTTTAATTTGACCGACCCGTTTCGCTCAACTCTAGCACAGTCTGTCAAAGAACCAAGTGTCGGGGTACTCACTGATGTGTATTCTGTGCACTCTCTACGATCCTTCTTTTGGAATTCAAACAGTCCAAAAAAATCCTAGGGGAGGTGATTATGTAAAGAATATGTCCAGAATTGAGTCCAAATGGATTTTTATGTTAGATAGCCTAGTCCCAAAAGGGCTCAATCACGAGATTGAATTGTATGCCCTGTAATGAATTTTGGGGGGTTTTAGGGAAGTATAGGTCAGCTGTTTTGGATTTTTGATTGATCATTTTTAACTAATTTTTAATCAATTAAAATTCAGCAAAAAAAATGTTTGTTTGTTCTATATAAATTATTTATAGATATTCACACTGTTTTTAAAGTATAAACACAAAAATTTAGCTTGGTTTGAGTTGGTACACATGCATCATATAAATGCATGTTCACATGGCCAAAAAGCATACAAAACCTACAAAAGACAAAATGAAAAAAACCCTGCTATAATTAAATAAGTAAAAACCAAAAGTGCATTTAAATCATACAGAGTTCTTAGTAATACTGTATTTGATCAAACATGGCATAAAAGCAGTCCCGCCATTGACAAGGTGACTCTGTGGTCGGGGTGGTCCTACACTGTCTAGTATTAATAACCTTATCATGTGTCAAAGTTGATGTCTGTGTGAATAAGGGCAGACAAGGACACCAGTCAGGGGAAGCCTTTAAGTACAATTTCCAGCTCAGGAGTGGGAAATTACTAAGTATTACTAAGTATGACTAAGAACTCTGTATGATTAGTGTTAAGCGATACCATCCAATACTGAGAAATATCGGATCGGATTGGATCGGCCGAAACCCAAAAAGTATCGGGTATCGCCTATTCCGATACCGGAAGTCCCATTCAAGTCAATGGGACAGAAATATCGGAATTAAAAAACCCCTTTCTTTACTTGCACATCCTGTTCGGGAGGGGGGAAGAGTCTGGGCGGTGCGTGGGCGGACACTGTGCGTGTCTGTGTGTGTGGGCGGGGTCTGTGCGGGCCTGCCGGGGGCCTGTACGGGCCTGCCGGTGGTCTGTGCCGGCTGCCGGGGGTCTGTGCGGGCTTGCCGGGGGTCTGTGTGGACTGTCGGGGGTCTGTGCGGACTGCCGGGGGTCTGTACGGGCCTGCCGGAGCTCTGTGCCGGCTGCCGGGGGTCTGTGCGGACTGCCGGGGGTCTGTGTGGGCCTGCCGGGGGTCTGTACAGGCCTGCCGGGGGTCTGTACGGACTGCCGGGGGGTCTGTGCGGGCCTGCCGGGGGTCTGTACGGGCCTGCCGGGGGTCTGTGCAGACTGCCGGGGGTCTGTGCGGGTCTGCCGGGGGTTGTGTGTATGTGCAGACATCGTCCGATGGGACTACAAGTCCCATGGGGCTATGCTTGCTACAATGACAGTGATTGACACATTAGTCAATGATGGGACAGTAGTAGTCCCATCATCCAGCTAATGTGTTGAATGAAAAAAAAAATACTACATACATACTACATATATACAACATACATACAACATACATACAACATACATACTTCATACATACTTCATATATACTACATTCATACAACATATATACTACATTCATACAACATACATACATACTACATAAAATGAATGACTTTATTATAGTATTATATATTGAAACTCACTTTAAAACTCTTTAAAAATGATAATTTTTATTCACTCCAATAAAACAATATATACTTTAAAAACATACAAAACCTACAAAAGACAAAATGAAAAAACCCTGCTATAATTAAATAAGTAAAAATCAAAAGAGCATTTAAATCATACATAGTGTTGAGCATTCCGATACTGCAAATATCGGGTATCGGCCGATATTTGCTGTATCGGAATTCCGATACCGAGCACCGATAGTTTTACAATATCGGATACCGGAATCGGAAGTTCCCATAATGCAATGAGCCACTGTTGTGGCTGTGATTGGCATACTTCATATATACTACTTTCATACAACATACATACATACATACTACATATATACTACATCCAATGACGGGAGGTAGGTATCCTTCCGCACTGTATTCCTCCGCCACTGTAAAAAAATAGTCCCTAGTATCACTTTTGGTATTGCTGTGTGAGAAAGTTCCCACGCAGCTTTTGCCATGAAGTGAGACCAGTGAACCATAGTAACCTCTCAGTGATGCAGTGCAGGAGATCGTCGTGGGACAGTCGTGGATTTCTGCGGATCAGGGAGTATATTGCTTGTTTGTTTTTTCACATTTTTTATAGATGACACTGGCTTCGGGGAACAAAGTGACAAAGTGACAAGTGATGGTGAGTATGTACTCTATGTTATATGTACTGTATGTCTATATGTATGTATTGTATGATTGTATGAATGTATTGTATGTAGTATGAATGTTGTATGTATGTTGTATGTATGTAGTATGTATGTAGTATGTAGTATGTAGTATGTATTTTGTATGTCTGTAGCATGTTGTATGTATGTTGCATGCATGTAGTATGTACTATGTACATATGCATGTATGTTGTATGAATGTAGTATGTATGTAGTATGCAGTATGCATGTATGTATGTTGTATGAATGTAGAGTATATGTAGTATGTATATACACTGTGTTCCAAATTATTATGCAAATTGGACTTAAGTGTCATAAAGATGTAATTTTTTGTTTTTCAAATAAACTCATAGATGGTATTGTGTATTCGGGCTCTTTGGATCACTGAAATCAATCTCAAATGCCTGTGATAATTAGTTTACCAGGTGAGCCCAATTAAAGGAAAACTACTTAAGAATGATGTTCCACATTATTAAGCAGGGCACAGGTTTCAAGGAATTTAGGAAAGAAAAAGGATCTCTCTGCTGCTGGAAAGGATCAAATAGTACAATGCCTTGGTCAAGAGATGAAAACATTAGATATTTCCCAAAAACTTAAAAGTGATCATCGTACTCTTAAGAGATTTGTGGTTGATTCTGAGCACAGACATGTTTGTGCTGATAAAGGCAGAATGAGGAAGGTTTCTGCCAGGCAAGTTCATCGGATTAAGAGAGCAGCTGCTAAAAAGCCATTACAAACCAGCAAACAGATATTTAAAGCTGCTGGTGCCTCTGGAGTCCCTCGAACCTCAAGGTGTAGGATCCTTCAAAGGCATGCTGTGGTGCATAAACCTACTATTCGGCCACTCCTAAACAGTGTTCACAAGCAGAAATGGTTGCAGTGGGCCCAGACATACATGAAGACTAATTTTCAAACAGTCTTGTTTACTGATGAGTGTCGAGCAACCCTGGATGGTCCAGATGGATGGAGTAGTGGATGGTTGGTGGATGGCCACTATGTCCCAACAAGGCTGCGACGTCAGAAAGGAGGTGGAGGAGTCATGTTTTGGGCCGGAATCATGGGGAAACAGCTGGTATGGCTCTTTAAGGTTCCTGAAGGTGTGAAAATGACCTCTGCAAAGTATATAGAGTTTCTGACTGACAGCTGTCTTCCATGGTATAAAAAGCAGAAATGTGCCTTCAGGAGCAAAATCCTCTTCATGCATGACACTGCACCATCTCATGCTGCAAAGAATATCTCTGAGTCATTGACTGCTATGGGCATAAAAGGAGATAAACTCATGGTTTGGCTACCATCTTCCCCTGACCTCAACCCTATAGAGAACCTTTGGAGTATCATCAAACAAAAGATCTATGATGGTGGAAGGCAGCTCACATCAAAACAGCAGCTCTGGGAGGCTATTCTGACTTCATGCAAAGAAATACAAGCAGAAACTCTCCAAAAACTCACAAGTTTAATGGATGCAAGAATTGTGAAGGTGATATCAAAGAAGGGTTCCTATGTTAACATGTAACTTGGCCTGTTAGGATGTTTTGGAGTTAAATAGCTTTTTTGTTCGGTGAATGTGACCTCCTAATGCTGCAAGTTCCACAAATGAGCATTTTCAGTTCTTTAAAACAGATCAAATGTTTAGAAATTCTACTGTGCCTAATAATTTGGAACAGTGCAATTTGAGCTTTTAGTCATTTTGGAGATTATACTGTTATCATTGGGAGGTTCCTTCAATAAAATTCGATGTATACTCTAACGGGTGATGACTTTTATTAGACTGACTGTCATTTGTACCGACTATTTAGGAAAATCAGAGAAAAATATAATTTGCATAATAATTTGGAACACAGTGTAGTATGTAGTATGCATGTATGCTGTATGAATGTAGTATATATGTAGTATGTATGTATGTTGTATGAATGTAGTATATATGTAGTATGTATGTAGTATGTATGCATGTTGTATGAATGTAGTAAATATGTAGTATGTATGTTGCATGTATGTTGTATATATGTATGCTGTATGAATGTAGTATATATGTAGTATGTTGTATGTATGTAGTACATATGTAGTATGTATGTAGTATGTAGTATGTATGTATGTTGTATGAATGTAGTATATATGTAGTATGTATGTAGTATGTATGTATGCAGTATGAATGTAGTATATACTGTATGTAGTATGTATGCATGTTGTATGAATGTAGTATATATGAAGTATGTATGTAGTATGTATGTTGTATGTATGTTGTATATATGTAGTATGTATGTAGTATATATATATATATTTTTTTTACATTCAACACATTAGCCGGATGATGGGACTACTACTGTCCCATCATTGGCTAATGTGTCAATCACTGTCATTGTAGCAGGCATAGCCCGATGGGACTTGTAGTCCCATCGGAAGATGCCTGCACACAGACACAAAGACCCCCGAGAGGCCCGCACAGACCCCCGGCATCCCACACAGACCCCCGACAGCCCGCACAGACCCCCAGCAGCCGGCACAGACCCCCGGCAGGCCCGTACAGACCCCCGGCAGCCAGCACAGGCCCCCGGCAGGCCCATACAGACCCCCGGCAGCCGGCACAGACCCCCGACAGGCCCGTACAGACCCCCGGCAGGCCCGCACAGACCGCGCATCATGATGCGCACGGACCGCGTATTATGATGACATCATTTCATCAGCCAATCACAGCCACAACAGTGGCTCATTGCATTATGGGAACTTCCGATTCCGGTATCCGATATTGTAAAAATATCGGTGCTCGGTATCGGAATTCCGATACAGCGAATATCGGCCGATACCCGATATTTACAGTATCGGAATGCTCAACACTATGTATGATTTAAATGCTCTTTTGCTTTTTACTTATTTAATTATAGCAGGGTTTTTTCATTTTGTCTTTTGTAGGTTTTGTATGTTTTTAAAGTATATATTGTTTTATTGGAGTGAATAAAAATTATCATTTTTAAAGTGAG
The DNA here is from genome assembly GCF_039654945.1 of Dendrobates tinctorius. Classification (NCBI taxonomy): domain Eukaryota; kingdom Metazoa; phylum Chordata; class Amphibia; order Anura; family Dendrobatidae; genus Dendrobates; species Dendrobates tinctorius. The sequence continues at coordinate 1,129,753 of NW_027361858.1, read as the reverse complement.
TTTCAATATATAATACTATAATAAAGTCATTCATTTTATACATATATATATTTTTTAAATATGGTTCACAATATCATGCACTTTATATTAGGACGTTATTAAGGGATCTTTTATACCAATAGGATTTCAAGCATCCGCACTTTGTTGCGAGCAAAAGATGGTGGCACAGGGGGTTATAAGAAGATAGCGGCAGTGAAGAGACCAGACCTGGAGAAAGGAGGATGATTCCCCAAAACACGTCGGGATTGGCCCCTGCACATGTCCGTCATTGCGGACCGGTGACATCACCTCTTCACCATGCTCCCCGCTCGCCACGCTACTTCACGGTGGTGCCATTGGCCAAGGCTGACCACCGTATTTTGTAGCCCACTACACAGGGTTTTTTTTATGCAAACGGGAGGACGCTCCCTGCATTGGGACACAGCTTCTTATTGCAGTCACCATCTGGCATCCATGGGGAGACGGATCGTAGAGAGTGCACAGAATAGACATCAGTGAGTACCCCAAAATTTGGCTCTTTGACAGACTGTGCATTTATCCTACAGCATTCTCTTCTGTTAATTGGTACTAGTGTGGCAACTTACTATATTTACTTATTGTTATATGCATAGGGGGCTAGGGGAAAATGTGTGTAGATGGGTAGGTAGCTGGCTTAGGCCGGTTTCACATTAGCGCTTTTACAGCGCGCGCACGGCCGGGGGTAGCTCCGCCCCCGATCCGGCTCTCTGCCCGGCGTGCCCGCCCCTTCCTTGTAGCGCCGCCTCCTAGCGGACAGCGGCGCCTGCGATCGGCGCACCCTATCTTTAGCATAGGGTGCTCCGATCGTGCGCAGGCCGTGCGCTAGTTGCGCTTTGACCTGCGCTGCGCACTTTTGACGGTGCGCCGTGCGCGCCAAAATCAAACTTTTCGGATTTTGGCGCGCACGGCGCACCGTCAAAAGTGCGCAGCGCAGGTCAAAGCGCAACTAGCGCACGGCCTGCGCACGATCGGCGCACCCTATGCTAAAGATAGGGTGCGCCGATCGCAGGCGCCGCTGTCCGCTAGGAGGCGGCGCTACAAGGAAGGGGCGGGCACGCCGGGCAGAGAGCCGGCTCGGGGGCGGAGCTACCCCCGGCCGTGCGCGCGCTGAAAATGCGCTAATGTGAAACCGGCCTAAGTGATAGAAAACAAAGAGTGGTTATTAATGGTGCATACTCAGATTGGGCCAGGGTTACTAGTGGGGTACCACAGGGTTCTGTATTGGGCCCCCTACTATTTAATATATTTATTAATGATCTAGTGGATGGCTTACACAGTAAAATATCAGTATTTGCAATTGATACAAAACTATATAAGGTAGTTAACACAAAGGAGGACAGTTTGCAACTACAGACAGATTTGAGTAAATTGGAGAATTGGGCTTAAAAATGGCAAATGAGGTTTAACACAGATAAGTGTAAGGTTATGCACATGGGAAGGAGAAACATATGCTACAATTACTTACTAAATGGGAAACTGCTGGAGAAATCAGACATGGAAAAAGACTTAGGTATCTCAGTCAATAAGAAGCTAAATTGGAGTGCCCAGTGTCAGGCAGCTACCACCAAAGCAAATAGGGTCATGGGATGCATTAGAAGAGGTCTGGGGACACAAGATGAAAACATAATTCTCTCTCTGTACAAATCACTCGTCAGACCACACTTGGAGGATTGTGTGCAATTTTGGACACCGGTGCTCAACAAAGACATTACTGAACTTGAAAGAGTTCAAAGACTGGCTACTAAAATGATAAATGGAGTTGGTTCACTACAATACCCAGAAAGGTTATCAAGATTAGGTCTATATACTCTAGAAAAGAGAAGACTTAGGGGAGACTTAATATATATGTACAAGTATATCAGAGGGCAATACAGAGATCTCTCCAATGAACTGTATGTACCAAGGACTGTGACAAGAACAAGGTGGCATTCTCTTCGTTTGGAGGAAAGACAATTTCTGCACCAGCATAGAAGAGGGTTCTTCACGGTAAGAGCATTGAAGCTCTGGAATTCTCTTCCTGAGGAAGTAGTGATGGCCAACTCACTGAATGAATTTAAGAAAGGAATGGATGCTTTTCTTGTGAGTAACAGTATAGAAGGTTACGAATAACAGAATATTATAGGTAGATGATTGACCCAGCTTAGGGGAAGGAATTTTTTCCCTATGGAGAAAATTGGCTACTACTCTGTGGGTTTTTTGCCTTCCCCAGGATCAACAATGCAGAACAGCTGCACTAAAAATAGGCTGAACTAGATGGACATAAGGTCTTCCTTCAGCCTTCAAAACTGTTATTCAAAACTATGTTATATGACAGGTCATCTCCTGCTCTTGTTAGTGCAGCTTTCCTCACAGACATCACAGCTCTCCAGTCCATTAAATGGCTGCTGGTGGAGGAGCAGTGACCAGACCTGTCCATCAGCCTTGTCCAATTGTAAAACACCCCAATGGAACAGCTGCTTTTCTATTGAAGGAGACTGATGGACAGGTCGGGTCACAGCTCCTCCACCAGCAGCCATTTAATGGACAGGAGAGCTGTGAAGTCTGTGAGGAAAGCTGCACGAACAAAAGCCGGAGGAGAACCTGTCATACTTATCAAGCAAATTTATGGCTAATGTAATAAGGAATAGCAAAAAGATGGAACTGCAAAAACACCAAAATAACCCCTGATCGTTAACGTTTAAAGTACTTCAAATATTTCAGTGATCCAAGTTGAAGAAGGGGCATATAGTATATGAAATTATAGCCACTGTATTACTCTCAATTAAACCTGTTGAATCATTATTTTGCACTCTAAAATCCCCCCACAAATGACATTTTACTGAAATATTCGTTACATCACAAAGAACTTTCGACCAGGTACTGCTGAACAGCTATAACGTTACCATTGCAATGCTACTGATAAACACTAGGGGGCAACAATGTTCCATTGTTGTAATAGAGATTTTTCTGAAATCTGAGTCTCAGTAATAAATTTATGATTAAATATAAAAACAATATAAGCTGAGCTAAATGATACTGAAACGACTGCAGGAGTTGTCTACCATTTAATTTGTAGCCTTTTCCAGTAGTATTAAATATATCTTTGTACATAGAATTAATGCATACTTCGTCCATGAAATGACATAATGAGTGCCATCCTATAGTGGTGACGGCAGAATTGACTCTATGCGACTAAAGTTATGCTACCCCCATTAGAAGCCACTCTCTCACGCAAAGCCTTCTGATCCAGGAGGTGAAGCGATTTTCAGCATCGTTGGCTCGTTAGTGCAGTCGTTCCAGGGTTTAGAGGATTGTTTTACTTACTGTTGCATATAATGCAGAGTAAATGCTCAGAGCAGCGTGCTTGGATGGAAATGACCGCCTGGCCTTCTCAATCACCTCAGGATCACCAGTGCAGATATTTCCATTGCTGATAAACAGGTGGTGGGCAAGACACTCCGTCCCCGTGTAATTTGGTTTGCACACAGTCAAGAAATAGGGAGTGAGGTTGCCTGTGACTACTTGACCCGCATTTACAAAAATGTCTGTTGCAAACAGGCCAAAGGCAAAAACACCTGCAAGAAAGAAGAGAATGTCTTTAGAATCATTCAGTTATATGCTGTTATTCTGTATGGTATTACCGTACTTATGCATCATTAAATGGGTTGTCCACTACTTAGCGAACCCCTTATCAATCACTATATTACCCCCATGTAAAATAACATCACTTATTCTTACCTCAGATGTCGGCACTGTGTTGGTACTAGCTCTACCTGGGGCTTGCATGACATTGTTATGTCACGCAATCACTGTGGCCAATCAGCAGGCACTTCACTCTCTCCTTTTTGTAAAAATCAGACATGTATAGGGAGAGCGCAGCTGTAGCCTTGTTTTCCTCCAGATGTAAGCTAGGTTCTATGGAGGGGACAGTGGGGTGGAAGCTGATTTGCCACAGGGATCACGTGACATAACAACGTCACATGAGCCCCGGGAGAGCTTGTTCTGACATTGCTGGAACGTAGCCAACAATGGTAGTGAGTATAGGTGTTATTATTTTACTTGGGGGTAACAGTGATTAAGACAAAGTTGTCCACGTAGTGAACAATCCAATTTAAATGGGTTCTCCTGTTTCAGAAAACCCCTGTCCCCTAGTTGCATATTTTTTGTAAAAGATATTGTGTTTTACTCATCCTCCCTGAATCCAATGCTGAGTCTCTACTTCTGCTGCCGATGTCTATTGCTCCCCAAATACGCATGGTGGGAACGCAGCTTCAAACAAGCTGCAGACAGGGGAGAGGAATCTTCTGAAATCAGAGATCCCCATTAATCATTATAAAACAAAAAAAAGATCCATTTCTCAGATTCATTTTCTCACCATTCAAAGATCTTTGTTTGCTGTCAGTGAACTACACCATTTTTGTTGGCATCAGGAGTCATAAACTGTAAATATCTAATACATAAAGTAATAATGATTAACCCCTTAATCCCACCATTGGGCCTTTGTATAGTGGTCAGCATGGTTCCTTATTCTACAGCACAATCCATTGCTGGATCAATGGCAGCAAGTATGAAAAACCACCTTAACTACCTTGAAATCCAAGCACCCCATAAGAAACAGACCCCTAAAGAAAGGAATGTAGAGCATGGGGATCAGTCTAAAATATGGGACTGGAACTCCCCCATGTGACTAGTTCTGACTCTAATGATTTGGTGTGTGATGTGCCTGCCCTTAACGTTGTCTACTGCCTGCGCTGCTATTAATGGTGGTTAGAGTTTAGCGAAACGGGTCGGTCATATTCAAAAGTCGCCGACATTCGCTGAAGTCGGGTTTCATGAAATGAATCCCGACCATAGCGTGAGGTCGGCCACGAGGTCGGTGACCAGAGCGCCAAAGTCGCGTTTCAAAAGATGCTTCCAGCGCCCTTTTTCAGCCAATGATGGAGGACGCACACTGTGGGCAATGCGATGACACAGGCATCGGTCACCACCATCTTTGAGAAGGGCATGCAAGTGATTGGCTTGCTTTGTGTGGCGTCACAGGGGCTATAAAAGGTCGTGAACACCAATCACCATCTTACTTATGCCGATCTTAGCATAGGGAGAGCTGCTGCTGCTGATGATTTTGTATGGAGAGCGTTGGGCAGGGAAGAAGAACCAAAAAACTGCTTCTGCTAGTAGCGATTTCCACTTACAACACAACAGTTTGTGTACAGTGACAGGGGAGGCTATATTTTTGTGCATCAGCTCTGTTGGTTATTAGGCTGCCTTATAAGGCTCCCTGATAGCTGCATTGCTGCTTGCACACTGCTGTGCAAACTGCTTTTTTAAAAGCAAAAATACTTTTCTTCCTCTTTTCTGCACAGTTACCAAGTTTTCATTTTTCCACCCTTTTGTGTGTGCACTGTGCAGCAGTCCTGCTTATTAGGCTGCCTGTGTCCATACTTGGACTGAGAGCATCATTGTCAGCGTCCTCAAATTTCTAGTGAGATCCAAAATCTCACCAATCCCATAAACACCCTCCACCTTGTCATACACCATCCAATTTCAGTCTGTTACATTGAGGTATAATCTCTCCTGGGCCAGAGACAATAGTTCAGCGTCCTCAAATCTCTAGTGAGATTCAAATTCTCACCAATCCTATAGACACCCTCCACCTTGTCATACACCATCCAATTTCAGCCTGTTACATTGAGGTGTAATCTCTCCTGGGCCAGAGACAATAGTTCAGCATCCTCAAATCTATAGTGAGATCCAAATTCTCACCAATCCTATAGACACCCTCCACCTTGTCATACACCATCCAATTTCAGCCTGTTAAATTGAGGTGTAATCTCTCCTGGGCCAGAGACAATAGTTCTGCGTCCTCAATTCTATAGTGAGATTCAAAATCTCACCAATCCTATAGACACCCTACACCTTGTCATACACCATCCAATTTCAGCCTGTTACATTGAGGTATAATCTCTCCTGGGCCAGAGACAATAGTTCTGCATCCTCAAATCTATAGTGAGATCCAAATTCTCACCAATCCTATAGACACCCTCCACCTTGTCATACACCATCCAATTTCAGCCTGTTAAATTGAGGTGTAATCTCTCCTGGGCCAGAGACAATAGTTCTGCGTCCTCAATTCTATAGTGAGATTCAAAATCTCACCAATCCTATAGACACCCTCCACCTTGTCATACACCATCCAATTTCAGCCTGTTACATTGAGGTGTTATCTCTACTGGGCCTGAGACAATAGTTCAGCGTCCTCAAATCTATAGTGAGATTCAAATTCTCACCAATAGTAGATACACCTTCTACCTTGTTTTACAGTATCATATAGCTGGTGGTATTTTGGGTACATTTTCACAAAAATGAGCAAATATGGTGGAAGATGTCATGGAGGTGGGCGGGGGTTGCCAGCTGGTCCCGATGGTGGTGGTGTTGGTGTTGCATCTGTTGGTAGTGGCAAAAGCACAATAGCACCTAAGGCAGGAGATGTTGAGCCTGCGTCATCATCTGGCTCCACAAGGCTTCGAAGGCTCTCTTTTCTGGGAGTAGGTAAACCACTTTTAAAGCCGGAGCTTCAGGAACAAGGTTTGGCTTACATTGCTGACACAGCCTCCAGCTCTCTCACCTCCTCTTCTGAAGTTTCAAAAAATAAAAGCACTGAGTCGTCATTGGAGGCTCCTGGTCAGGAACAACACCTTTCTTTGTGTCCTTCACACCTACCAAAAGTGAAGGATGTGGCAGGCCACACTACCAATTAATCCATGGAGCTCTTTTGACATACCATGCCTGGGTTAGCAAGTCAAATCATGAATTCCCCAGTCCAAGATGAATCTGACATGGAGTGCACTGATGCACAGCCACTGCTAGATTTTTCTGCTGGTACATTCACTACATTGTCCTCGCAGTGTACTGAGGCAGAATCAGACCCTGATGAAACTCAGGTGCCCCTTCCCACATTATATACCACCTTACACGGTGACACAGAGGAAGGTGCACATGAAATTGAAGAGGAGGTGATGGATGACCCAGTTGTTCACCCAGATTGGCATCCTATGGGGGAAGAGGGTGACGCTGCCAATAGCTCAGAAGAGGAGGAGGAGGATCTGCAGCAGGCAACGACATCGCAACAGCTGTTATCTGGCAGGACCGTAGCAGTCCAAAACGTGTTACAAAAACCAAAAGAGTTGCAGGACAGCTTGGCCAGATGGTCAAATTAGCACAGCGTGCAAGGTCTCAAAATGTGTTCCATAGTAGGAAGAGTGCAGTGTGGCACTTTTTTGAACAAAATCCTAATGATCAGGCAAAAGTTATCTGTAAGAAGTGCGCAAACACCTTTAGCCGAGGGAAAAATCTGAGAAATTTGAATACCAGTTGCATGCTTAGACATTTAACCACCATGCACTTGCAAGCATGGACGGACTAACAAACCTCACGTACCACATGTGCACCTGCTCCAAATGAAAGTAGTCAGCAATGCTACATCGCTTCCCCCACTGTAAGCCCTCCGGTTAGCACACCACCAGCAGCAAATGTCGAGGTGTCGTCGCAAGGGCAAAGCAGTCATGGAATCACAATGTTATTGCTACGAAAGACTGAATCTAGCCCATCAGCAACACCATCATCATCACCAACCCTCTCTCAGTCCGCCATGTCCACCGCTAGTTCCACCATATGCAGCTCTCAAGTCCAGCTCACCCTACCAGAGACTCTGAGTAGGACAAGAAAGTACGCATCCTCTCATCCACGTACACTGGCTTTGAACGCCCACATTGCCAAACAAATCTCGTTAGAGATGATGCCCTACCGGTTGGTTGAAAGCAAAGCTTTCCATGAGCTCATGGCCTACGCAGTACCACGCTATGACCTACCCAGTCAGCACTTCTTTTCACAAAAAGCCATCCCACCGCGGAGGTACTGGCCAACTACTTTCAGCGACAAATTGAGTCATGGCTGGGCAGTCTACATCTTGAGGCAGGCAAGGTTGTTAGTGATAACGGCCGGAATTTTGTGGCAGCCGTAGCCCTTTCAAAACTCAGACACATACCTTGCCTGGCTCACACCTTGAACCTGGTGGTGCAGTGCTTCCTCAATAATTATCCGGAGTTAACACCCCTGCTCCATAAGGTGCGAAGACTGTGCTCGCACATCCGCCGGTCGCCCGTACACTCCAGTCGTATGCAGAAGCTGCAGCGATTTCTCCACCTTCCCAAGCACCGCCTAATTATCGACGTTGCAACAAGGTGGAACTCCACCCTGCACATGGTTCAGAGGCTGTGCGAACAGAGGCAGCCTGTAATTCATTTGTGGGAGGATACACGGGCAGGCAGTTTGCAGGCAGACATGGAGTTGTCTGGTGTGCAGTGGTTGAAGCTGAAAGACCTCTAAAGTCCTTCAGTGTTTTGAGGAATGCAAATGGCTGGTAAATGCAGACGATGCCATCATAAGCATGAGCATCCCACTTATGCATCTGCTCATGCAAACTTTGACGCACATTAAGGAGCAGGCGTCTGCAGCTGAGGAGGAAGAGGAGGAGGGAAGCCTTGATGACAGTCTGCCATTTTCTGTTCAGGGAAGTCTCGTGGACGAGGTGGAGGAAGAGGAGGAGGATGATGGGGTTGATTATTTTGGGGAGGAGGATACTTCTCAGGGGGTAAGAAAAAATGTTGGCATGGCAAGGTCAGGTACAGGGTTTGTGCGTGACTGGAGGGATGTGGATTTGCTAGAAAGTGCTCATCCACCCAGCACTCGCAGAGCATCATTGACACCTGGAACATTGGTCCACATGTCTGATTATGCCTTGCAGATCCTAAAAAGGGACCCCGCATTGCCAAAATGATGAACGATGATGACTACTGGTTGGCCAGCATCCTGGATCCACGCTATAAAGGCAAATTCCAAAACATCATGCCACAGGAGAACCTAGAGCTAATATTGGCTAACAAATAAGCAACTCTGGTAAACCGCTTGTTTGAGGCATTCCCAGCACACAGCGGCGGTGATGTTGTTCCAACAAGCCGTAGGTGGCAACATGAAAGAGGTGTTCGTGGTGCACACAGCCGAAGTGGTGTTGGACACAGGGGTTTCATGACCATGTTGTGGACTGATTTTTCAAGTACCGCTCACACGACTGGTATCGATCGAAAGTGACAGGAGACAGCAGTTGTCAACTATGGTAACAAACTACTTCTCCTCCCATATCGATGTTCTCCCTCACCGGTCATTCCCCTTTGACTATTGGGCCAGTAAACTTGACACTTGGGCTGAATTGACACAATATGTCTTACAGGAGCTCGCTTGCCCTGCTGCTAGTGTGTTATCTGAATGAGTCTTCAGTGCTGCTGGTTCACTCCTGACAGAAAAAAGGACCTGTCTGTCGACCCAAAATGTTGATGATCTAACCTTCATTAAAATGAACCATGCATGGGTTTCAAAGGATTTTGTCCCACCCTCCCCTGCTGACACATAGGTAGCCAGAAAAATGGCTTGCTTTTGTCCTCCTCTTCCGCGGACTTCTCCAATTACTCCATTTGCAGCTGCTGAATGTCCAACATCAACATATGCCAATTTTTCCACCTCCCTATCTGGGCTGCCTACCCCCACAGGGCCGGGGTCACCAGAGTGCCGTTGCACTGGACAGGTGGGTGGGCACATTGTTTGGCAACGGCACTGGCACACGGTCCCTCATAGTAGAATCAAGTGTTTCTGACGGTGGGGGTGCACATCTGCCGTCAGACACACCGGCGAACTATGAGGGGCCCTGTGCCAGTGCCGTCGCCAACGAGTGGGCCCCCCCTGCTTGCTCAGGATCGCAGCACTTGCAAAGTTGAAATACTTACCTCTCCCTGCTCCACCGCCGTGACGTCTTCTGCGTTTCCTCACAGTGACATTCTGGTCAGAGAGCGCGATGAAATCACGTCTGTATGCCCTCTGCCTAAACAGTCCAAGTGCAGTGAGATGGAAGATGGGGATGACGAGGAGTCCAGACAAGTACAGAGATTCCCTAGCGAGGAGACTTATTTAATTGTTTTCAATGTTGGGGCAGCTATTTTTGGGGAGCACTATACTCTGGAGAATGATATATAAGGTCCACCATACACTGGAGCATTCCAAAGGTGGACATCAGACACTGGAGCAGCATTTACAGGGCCCATTATGCACTGGAGCAGCATTTACAGGGCCCATTATGCACTGGAGCATTAGAAATGGGGCCCATTAAATATGGAGCATTATTTGGGCCCATAACACAGTGGAGCTTCATCCATGGGGACCAACATATATTGTAGCATTATGTGGAGCTCATCATATACTGTATGGAACATTATATGGGACCAATGATTCTGTATGGAGAAATATATGGGCCTCATTACTCTGTATAGCGCACTATGCGGTGGCCATAATACTGTATGGAGTAATATACTGTCCGTTTTTGGAGCTATTGGAGAATTTAAAATGGTTATCAGTCATGAGATGTAAGACGTTTAGTATTTTTCATTGTACTATACCGCTATTTCTCTGCCATATCAGAGGATCATGAATTGTGGCATGTGTTAAAGGAGCCCATTGACGCTTTTTGGCCCTGGGCCCACGAAAATCAGGAGCCAGCCCTACCCCCCCACAACTTTAGCCAAATAACCCCCAGATTTCAATGCCTAACTATTATTATAAAGTAAATTAAGGTTGACAAGCTTAAGTAATAAGAATTGATGTTTTTGGCATTAAAATGGGCACTGTAGGTGTGTTTCCTGTCCTCCACTCACTGCCGACTTTTCTTCCCCATTGACTTGCATTGGTTTTCGTGTTTCAGTCGGCCTTCGACTTTTCACGATAATCAGCCGATTTCGTTCGGCCCGACTTTTGAGAAAGTCGAGTTTCTTGAAACCCGACTCGACCCGAAAAAAGGCAAACTCGCTCATCTCTAGTGGTGGTGATTATCAAGACAGGGCTTTTCTCATTGGCTTAGGGAAGTTTAAATGAGACCCCCCCCTCTGGTCTGACACCATCCCGTGATGAAAGCTTGCGGCGAAACGCGAGTTGAGGCTGCGCCATTCCAGCAGGAGGAAGCTATGGGTAAGGTGATTTTTCATACTTGCTTTCATTGATCCACCAATGTGGTTTCACTTTGCTGAAACAGTTGTTCAATATATGTATTTACTACATGTGAATCATTTGGTGTTTATATTGTTTTGAGTTTTTTTTTACTTTTGACTGGCCACCTATCCCTTTATTGTCTACCATCTTCCTCCTGCTGCGTTTTGCCGCCCTCTCGTGTTCCCCTATTTTACTACGTTTTTATTAATTATATGTAATTATTTCAATAAAATGTACTTATTTTGCCTGCATCATTCTTTGTAGGTTTTTCTGTTTTTTTTCAGGTGTTCTCAGCCTATTTTACACTTTTCTGTGGTGCTTTCACTATTATTACTTTTATTACTATTTGATTCCTCTATATTAATTTATATGTACTTATTTATATAGACACACCAACAATTGACTGCTTACCCTTTTGTTTATCCTTCAACACAATACTTTTGTCAGAAACATGAAAAAAACACGCCCTGAGGCTATGTGCACACATTGCGGAACTCCCGCGGTAACTCCATTCCACGGGAAAACCGCATTTTAAATTCCCGTGATTTTCCCGCAGAAAAACTAGCGATTTGCAGGCGTAATTAGCTTGCAGAATGCTAGTGTTTTCCAAGCGTTCTGGAGCATCGCTTGGAGAACTGATTGACAGGTTGGTCACACTCGTCAAACATAGTGTTTGACGAGTGTAACCAACGTTTCACTATTGAGGCTGCCTATGCAGCATCAGTAGTAAAAAGATATAATGTTAAAAATAATAAAAAAAATAAAAAATCGGGTTATATTCACCTTCTGACATCCCGTGCAGCGTTCCTGATCATCGCGATGCCGGCGGCAGGTCCCGTTCCCAGTAATGCCTTGCGAGACCTTTGATGACGTAGCAGTCTCGCGATACTGTAACGGTCTCGCAAGACCGCTACGTCATCACAGGTCGTTGCCGCAAGGCATTACTGGGAACGGGAGTTGGAGGGAGCATCGGTAAGGCTGCGCGGGACGTCGGAAGGTGAATATAACCCGATTTTTTACGAGTATTTTAATTCTATTTTTTACAGGGATATGGTATCCACAGCCCAGAGGACAGTCTCCTCTCCTCCGGACCGTGGGTACCATCCGCAAATGTTCTGCTTACTTTTTGAAAGGTGGGCACAGTCACATGTGGAAAGTAAGCAGAACAATGCATTCCTATGTGGGCGGAATCGCCGCGATTCCTAAAATTAATGAGCATGCTGCGGATTACTCCACGATGCGATTCCGTAGCGGGAAAATCCGCAGCATTAGCACAGCATTGCGGAATCCCATAGGATTGCATGGGATGCTGTTTTTTTGCATTGTCGCGGCAAAATCGCGCGTTTAAAACGGCCGCAAAAAACCGCAACGTGTGAACGCAGCCTGACAAGTGATCCCATATCCATTTTCAGGCAAGCTTCGTGTAACAATGAAATATTTGTGTAATCTCAGCACACGTACTGATTTACTACAATATATACCAAAAAATGACACAAATGCATTGATGAATGCATTCCTTAGCATCCAGAAAATATCTTTTGACAAAAAATACTATCCTATAAACGAAACATATCAACATTGTATGAAAAAACTCCTAAACATTGTAATAAAACAATAATAAATCTGCAATTATTTAGCACAAAATATATTTTTTCCCATACTTCCCATAAAAACCAACACATATTAGCCATCTAATAATAATATGAATTATTTTACACTGTAATTTATATTTAACCCTTCAAAGCCCTAAAAAACTTGCTTTCTTCAGCAATGTGTCGCTAAGGCCCAAACTGGTTGCTTCAACTTCCTTCTGCTATTCACATCTATATGGCAGGATACCAACATGCTGGGATAGAATCTGCAGGTCGGACTATTGATTTATACAATTTCCTGTTGCTGATATAGGGCCAAGTGCTGAGATTGTCACCATTTACATCAGTTGCCGCAATTTGGCTCTACTTTCACTATTTCCAAAAATTATTTTACAGGAAGCCAATTAATGTCTCACTTGTTGTATATCACAGTAAAGCCGGAGTGACACTTGCGTGTGCAATGCGAGAAACTCATGCGAGTCTCTTACATCAATACTTGGCGCTGCCGCTGCCGGCACTCGGGACTGGAGTGTGTGGCTGCATAGAAATACATGCACTTGCAAGTGTCACCCCGGACTTATAGTATAGCTCCTACCCCAATGCTGCAAAGCAATAGTGCTCTCCACTGCCCCATGCCACTTGTAGTAACGACTGCTATGTTGTGTCTACCTGCAACCTAATATATAAAGCTCAAGTGTGTGTATGTATGTATGTGTGCATGTGTGTGTGTATGTCCGGGATTGGCATCCGCATCGTCGCAGCTACAGCCAAAAAATTTGGCACAGTCACACGTCTAGACCCCGAGAGCGTCCTAGGCTATGTTGTGAGGCGAAATTTTAACCCCGCGCATTCCAATTCACCAAACAATTTTGCCCCTATCTACATAATGGGGAAAAAGTGTATGTATCAAGCCCCGCCCCTCATTATGATGTCATAATGATTGCCATGGTGACGCTGATGTCATCATAGGTTGAAAGCCCCGCCGCTCATTATGATGTCAAAATGGTTGACTATGGGATGGAGGATGTGTGATGGGTATATGGGCACTGGACTATGGAATGGAGGATATGTATGATGGGTATACGGGCACAGGACTATGGGATGGTGGATATGTATGACAGGTATATGGGCATGGGACTATAGGATGGAGGATATGTATGATGGGTATATGGGCATGGGACTATGAGATGATGGATGTGTGATGGGTATATGGGCACTCGACTATGGGATGGCGAATATGCATGATGGGTATATGGGCATGGGACTATGGGATGGGGGATGTGTGATGGTATATGGGCATGGGACTATGGGATGGAGGATGTGTGATGGGTATATGGGCACTCGACTATGGGATGGAGGATATGTATGATGGGTATATGGGCACGGGCCTATGGGATGGTGGATATGTATGATGGGTATATGGGCACTGGACTATGGGATGGAGGATAATTATTATATTGTATATTATTATTAATTTGCTATAACTAACCACAGTTAGTTACTATGCCCGGGCAGCGCCGGGCTCTTCAGCTGTGCCAAACAGGGATAGATTAGGTTAATGTGCTGAGGCGGTAGGCCAGTCTGAATAAATGCGTTTTCAGGGCACGCTTAAAATTGTGGGGATTAGGTACTCATATTGACCTGGGAAGTGCATTGGCGCAGCACATGTGTAGTCTTGGAGACGGGAGTGGGAGGTTCTGATTATTGAGGATGCTAACCTCAAGTCACCAGCAGAATGGAGGGCGTGGGTAGGGTGGTATACTGAAACAAGGGAGGAGATGTAGGGTGGTGCTGAGCCATGGAGAGCTTTGTGGGTGAGGGTAATAAGTTTGTACTGGATTCTGGATGGGTAGCCAGTGTAATGACTTGCACAAGGTAGAGGCATCGGTGTAACGATTGGCGAGGAATATGATCCTGGCTGCAGCATTCAAGACAGATTGGTGGGGGGAGAGTTTGGTAAGAGGAAGACCGATTAGAAGAGATTTACAATAGTCCAGAAGAGAATGAATAAGAGAAGCAGTAAGAGTTTTTGCGGCGTCAAAAGTAAGAAAAGGTTGAATTCTACAAAATGTTTTTGAGGTGCAGATAACAAGAGCGAGCCAGTGATCGGATGTGGGGGGCAAAGGAAAGCTCGGAGTCAAGTATGACCCCAAGACAGTGGGCATGTTGCTGGGGAGTAATAGTGGAACCACACAAGGAAAAGGCAATGTCGGGTATAGGTACATTAGTAGCGGGAGGAAACACAAGGAGTTCAGTCTTTGACAGGTTCAGTTTCAGATATAATGAGGACATGATGTTAGACACAGCGTTTAGACAATCGCTGGTGTTTTCTAGAAAGGCTGACGGGATGTCAGAAGAAGCGTATACTGTAATTGGGTGTCATCAGCATAGAGATGGTACTGGAAACCAAATCTACTGATTGTTTGACCAATAGGGGCAGTGTACAAAGAGAAGAGGAGGGGGCCTAGGACTGATCCTTGAGGAACCCCAAGGGGCAGATGAGAGGAGGAGGAACCAGCAAAAGATACAGTAAAGGAGCGGTCAGAGAGATAAGAGGAGAACCTGGAGAGAACGGTGTCCTTGAGGCCAATGGAACGGAGCATAGTGAGGAGGAGCTGATGATCCACAGTGTCGATTGCTGCAGAGAGATCCAAGAGAATTAGCATGGAGTAATGACCATTTGATTTAGCTGTTAGTAGATCATTAGAGACTTTAGGGGTGATCTTATTACAATGTATAAATATATGCGGGGACAGTACAAAGATTTTTCTAATGATCTTTTTACTCTTAGACCTGTGACGGGGATGTGGGGAGGTTGGCCTGACCGATGAATCTGCTTTCAGTGAGAGGCAGAGGGAATAGCTCAGTCTAGGAATAGAAGCACTAAGATGAAGAATAGGGTGCCATACTGAGTGTGACCATTAGAGGGCAGTGGGGAGCACAGAAGAGAGTAGTTATGTAACTGCCACAGGGGAAGGTCACTCTCATTGGACAAAGGTGACTGTCAGGTGACAGTGGGCGGGGCTACCTAAGCTGGTAGTATAAAGGCTGAGGGAAGGTTCCAGAAGAGTCAGTCAGCCAGGGGAGCTCGCTGGATAGGAGGTTCTGCTGCACAGGGAAAGGCAGTGGAGAACCTCAGAGAGAGCCTGACAGTGGAGACGGTCACGGGGGTGACCCAAAAGTACAGTAGCATCAGATGGAGACAGTCTGAGCGAAGTAAGGGACAGTGTACTTTGAACCGTGAAGCGCTGTGGTGGAAGTGCCTAGGGCAGCCACAGTGAGGAGAACCGGAGAGGACACCACGACACAGAGCAGGTAAAGATACCCGGGTCTGTGTGAAAAGAAATTGTCAAAAGTCCTGCCATGAACTGTGGAAGTCGTCAGGAGGGTGGTGAATAAACACAGACCTGTTGAATGTAAGCTCCTGTTTCAGACTCCAGTCTGTTTTCGTCAAGAAGTGGGTCACCCCCCCAGTTCTGTGGGATTAGCACACCTTCCCCACCTATCAGCATCAACAACACTAGATCATGCTCTCACTCAGCCCGGACCACTACAGGGACAAGGGGGCATCCTCTACGTCTGGAGGAAAGAAGGTTTAAGCATACTCACAGACTCGGATTCTTTACTGTAAGAGCAGTGAGACTATGGAACTCTCTGCCATATGATGTTGTAATGAGTGATTCCCTACTAAAATTTAAGAAGTGACTGGATGCCTTTCTTGAAAAGTATAATATTACAGGGTATATACACTAGTTTCCTTAATATTGCGTTGATCCAGGGAGCTAGTCTGATTGCCGTATGTGGAGTCGGGCAGGAATTTTTTTCCCAATGTGAAGCTTACTGTTTGCCACATGTGGTTTTTTTTTGCCTTCCTCTGGATCAACATGTTAGGGCAAGTTAAGATAGGATATGGGTTGAACTAGATGGACTTAAAGTCTTCATTCAACCTTAATAACTATGTTACTATGTTTAGTGAGGGCAGTTTCAGTAGAGTACAAAGAGTGGAAACCGGATTGGAGAGAGTCGAGAAGAGAGTTATCAAAGAGATAGTGGATAAGACGAGAGTGGACCAGGCGTTCCAGGAGTTTAGAGATGAAGAGAAGATTAGAGACAGGTCTATAGTTAGTGGCACAGATTTGGTCGAGAGATGGTTTTTTAATTAAGTAGTGGATGAATGATGGCATGATTAAATGAGGGAAAGATACCAGAAGAGAGAGAGGGGTTAAATATTTTAGTTAGGTGAGGGGTGACAGCAGAGGAAAGGGACTGGAGGAGATGTGATGGAAATGGGTCACTGGTGCAAGGGGTTGGGCAAGAAGAAGCAAGGAGCCTGCTTACTTCTTCTTCTGTGACTGGTTCAAAATCAGAGAGTGAGCTAGATGCAGTGGGGGAGGGAGGACAGTGCATGGTATGAGGTGATTGGGAGATAATTTCCTGTCGGATCTGGTTAATTTTCTCTTTGAAGTAATTGGCCAGATCGTCAGCTCGAAGCTCTGTGGATGGGCCTGTACTCTTGGGTTGAGTAGAGAATGAAAAGTGTCAAAGAGACATTTAGGGTTATTGGACAGTGAGGTGATGAGGGTGTTGAAATAGGTTTGTTTTGAGAGGTGAAGGGCAGTGTTGTATGTTCTAAGCATAAACTTATAATGGATGAAATATATATAATATTCTTAAAGAAATATTTTTATGAAACAAAAATAAAACATCACATTCGGAACAACCCAACTTATAATACTGTTCCACCAGTTAGCCCATTCAGTGAACACCATAAGAAAAAAAAAACAAGGCAAAAAACGATGTTTTATCATCATACCGCAGAACAAAAAGTGGAATAAAACTCAATCAAAAAGACAAATGTAAATTAAAATGGTATATCTGAAAACGTCATCTTGTGTGACAAAAAAACAAGCTCAGAATACAGTGATGGAAAAAAAATATTTTTTCTATAACAGTTTTTATTGTGTAAAAGCGCCAAAACATAAAAAAACAATATAAATGTGGTGTCCCTGTTCTCGTACAGACTCAAAGAATAAAGCTTTCTTATCAATTTTACCACATGCGGAATGGCATAAAAAAATTGCAAAAAACAGTCCTTGTTGGTTCTTGTTCATTCTGCCTTCCAAAAATTGGAATAGAAAGAGATCAAAAAATGTCTTGAACCCGAAAATGGTGCCAATAAAAACATCAACTCGTCCCGCAAAAAACAAGCTGTCACATGACTCTCTCAGCAGAAATGTGGAAAAGTTATAGCTCTCAAAATATGGCGATGCAAAAAATTGTTTTTGCAAAAATAGCTTCTTTTAATGTCACGACTCTGTTGTCGGGTGTCCCAGGACAAGGGGCTCCTTCCCTGTCCCTAACGCTAAGGGTGCCCTAGCTTTCTCTGTGCCCTGAATTACTTCTGATGGTGAAGGCAGGCAATGTATCTTGCCTTAGCTCCTTAATCAGCCCTCAGTCTTTACCCTCCTCCCACCCAGGGAAGATTGGAGTAGTAGTGTGCCATAATACATCAACCAGACTGACAAGGTAATACAAAGAGGGATAGAGGAAAATACCAATCATAGTAAAATACTCACACAATCATCACAGGTAACACCGGAGAGTGGAGGAAGGGGTAAAACCAAAGTAGGAGAAAGAGGTGAATTAGCACACAACCAAAACTTAGCAACAGTCTCACATAAATCCACCGATTGCCTTCTCAAACAACAACCACAAACCACCATCTCCTAACCATGCAGCATGAAGCTACTCTGGCAATGAGTGCTAGCCATGGCCCAGAATATATAGGAGAGGGGAGTGGCCAACAGTGAACAGCTGAGAGCCTTAATGCAGGAAAGCTTCCATGAACTCTCAACTGAGCAGATAAATACCTGCACTTCTAAAAGAAACCTGCACCATTTAATATGAAGTTGAAGTGCTTCTAAACAGTGCAGGAGTAGGAGAAATCAGATGCTGCGGTCTTCTGGCTCCTCTCTGTTGCAGTAAATCCATGACATTTGGTTTCTGACTGCACCCAAACATAAAAACCCAGTATAAATCTGGTGTCGCTGTAATTGAATAAATTTGTCTAATTACTTATATTGCACGAGCAAAGAGTTAAAAAATAAATAAAACCAATTTTTCACCTGAGGTTGATTTGTTAATTATGCCTCCCAAAGATCGCAGTAATGCTCTGCGCACATTTATTCTGTGCCACATGTTCAGCTTCGCAGGTGTCCCGTGGGCATCTGTGCACACATAGTGGGCATGGGATTTCTTGAAATCCCATTCACTATTCTGTAACAGCTGGACGCTGCAGCTTGGACGCCGCGGATGTACGCAACGTCCAACCCGCAGGGTTTACTGACCATGCAAACATACCTCAATATATCTGCAAACAGGAAATCATTTTTTTTCCTTCCCAGAAGCTAACTTTCAGTTAGCTTTATTTCAAGTGACAAAAAAACGCATGCAATGAAAAAATGCATAAAAAACGCATGCGGGAAAAAATGCATCAAAAACGCAAGGGACCTGTCAGTGACCTCAGATGCAGATTTGGTGCAGATTTCATCTGCGTCAAATCCTGAACAAATACTGAGCCATTCCTGTTCGTGTGCACATACCCTAAAGGAAGGTCCAAAAAAAAAAAAGTGATTCCCCTGTATACATTCCATCTAATAGGACAGTGATTTATTTGATTCTTCCATCCATGTACACTCACTGGCCACTTTATTAGGTACACCTGTCCAACTGTGTGTTAAGACTTAATTTCTAATCAGCCAATCACATGGCGGCAACTCAGTGCATTTAGGCATGTAGACATGGTCAAGACAATCTCCTGCAGTTCAAACCGAGCATCAGTATGGGGAAGAAAGGTGATTTGAGTGCCTTTGAACGTGGCATGATTGTTGGTGCCAGAAGGGCTGGTCTGAGAATTTCAGAAACTGCTGATCTACTGGGATTTTCACGCACAACCATCTCTAGGGTTTACAGAGAATGGTCCGAAAAAGAAAAAAAATCCAGTGAGCGGCAGTTCTGTGGCCGGAAATGCCATGTTGATGCCAGAGGTCAGAGGAGAATGGGCAGACTGGTTCGAGCTGATAGAAAGGCAACAGTGACTCAAATTGCCACCCGTTACAACCAAGGTAGGCAGAAGAGCATCTCTGAACGCACAGTGCGTCGAACTTTGAGGCAGATGGGCTACAGCAGCAGAAGACCACACTGGGTAGCACTCCTCTCAGCTAAGAACAGGAAACTGAGGCTACAATTTGCACAAGCTCATCGAAATTGGACAGTAGAAGATTGGAAAAACGTTGCCTGGTCTGATGAGTCTCG
Organism: Dendrobates tinctorius; assembly: GCF_039654945.1. Classification (NCBI taxonomy): domain Eukaryota; kingdom Metazoa; phylum Chordata; class Amphibia; order Anura; family Dendrobatidae; genus Dendrobates; species Dendrobates tinctorius. The sequence goes on along the minus strand of NW_027361858.1, from coordinate 1,109,762 downwards.
ATTTCTGCTGCGACATTCGGATGGTAGGGTCAGAATTTGGCGTAAACAACATGAAAGCATGGATCCATCCTGCCTTGTATCAACGGTTCAGGCTGGTGGTGGTGGTGTCATGGTGTGGGGAATTTTTTCTGGGCACTCTTTGGGCCCCTTGGTACCAATTGAGCATCGTTGCAACGCCACAGCCTACCTGAGTATTGTTGCTGACCATGTCCATCCCTTTATGACCACAATGTACCCAACATCTGATGGCTACTTTCAGCAGGATAATGCGCCATGTCATAAAGCTCGAATCATCTCAGATTGGTTTCTTGAACATGACAATGAGTTTACTGTACTCAAATGGCCTCCTCAGTCACCAGATCTCAATCCAATAGAGCATCTTTGGGATGTGGTGGAACGGGAGATTCGCATCAGGGATGTGCAGCCGACAAATCTGCGCCAACTGTGTGATGCCATCATGTCAATATGGTCCAAAATCTCTGAGGAATGCTTCCAGCACCTTGTTGAATCTCTGCCACGAAGAATTGAGGCAGTTCTGAAGGCAAAAGGGGGTCCAACCCCTTACTAGCATGGTGTACCTAATAAAGTGGCCAGTGAGTGTATATACAGCATTGTATGTATTGAATTTAAGCCACTTATGCATAACAAAGTTTCTATTGTCTATAGTGAATATTTTACAAGTATAGTGATGGGACTCCTGATGGATGTTTGGAAATAGATACAGGAAAGATATAAATCTTTGTACCGTGTTAGCCAGTAGATAGAAAAATATTTAGAATTGAGAACCTCAGTGGTATCAACCACTGAGGACTCTCAATTCTAAATATTTTTCTGGAAGTAGATAGGAATAACATTTCCATGTAAAACTAATTGAAAATATAAAGTCAACATTGCCCTAGCAGCAGAAGTGTTTGATCAGTCTGCCGCATTGTGATCGAGCAGTTGGTATAGCAGCACAGCCCTTGATGCCCGAAGGGGAATTCCACAAGCTCGACTCCATGGCAGTTTGCCAGTCACCAATACCATGGATGTTCACAGACAAATCAAACTCAAGGATGTCTCAAAGTTATTTAGTTAACCCTTGAACGAGAAATTCAGAACTTCCAGATATGTACAGGGTGAATAATGGAGTATGAAGACGACATTTTAGGATCCAGTAAGCATTGCCAGCATTTCTATGCCACTTAGTGTGTTTTACCTATTAAAGATCAGTACAACTTGAATGTTTGTAAATAATTAACTGGATTTTTAGCTGAATGTTTTCTATAAATTATTACTTACCAGATCAGAATAATTAACCATTACATATAAACTCCATCAGCAGTCCCAGCATAAATACAGTCCAGTATTACTGTACTTTCATATTTTTATTGCAAGTCTGCTCCAGAGAGAATGATCTGAGGAAACAGGGTGATAACCCTTATTTCTGACAATTTTCAGTTCACATGGGTTAAGATATCTCTTTATCTAGTACCCTGTGAGACCTCTGACTACTCATAGGAATTCAGGCAAAATTTAAAGGGTTATTCCCAACATTCCCAAAGGATAGATGACAATTTCATAGAATCATAGAATTTTACAGTTGAAGGGGACCTCCAGAGTCATCGTGTCCAACCCCCTGCTAAATGTAGGATTCACTAAATCATCTCAGACAGCTGTCTGTCCAGCCTCTGTTTGAAGACTTCCATATAAGGAGCACTCACCACCTCTCGTGGCAGCCTGTTCCACTCATTGATCACCCTCACTGTCAAAGTTTTTTTTCTAATGTCTAATCTGTATCTTCTCTCTTTCAGTTTCATTCCATTGCTTCTCGCGTTTCCATGTGCAAATGAGAATAAGGTAGATCTCTCTACTCTGTGACATCCCTTCATATATTTGTAGACAGCAATTAAGTCTTGTCTTAGCCTTCTTTTTTGCAAGGAAAACAATCACCAGATCCTTTATGTGTTCTCCATAAGTCATTGTTTGCAGACCATTCACCATCTTGACAGCTCTTCTCTGAGCTTGCTCCAGTTTTTCAATGTCTTTTTTAAAATGTGGTGCCAAGAACTGGACACAGTACTCCTGATAAGGCCTGACCAAGGAGGATTAGAGGGTAGAAATGGGCGAACCCGAACAGTAAAGTTCTTGGTCCATACCGAACACCTACTGTTCCGGCACGGACCCCGAACATGGACTTCACCAGGATGTCCATGTTACTGTTTGGATTCTGCAGTGCAAGAAGCACCAGTGGCTCTGCTTGGCATTAAGATCATTACCACCAGTCAGAATGCTGCACTTCCCATGCTGTCAGATGACATGGTGTGACCAGAAGTAAAAGGTTTACCTAAGGTCACAGATGGCGGCTGATGAGACTACTACTCCCATCAGCCTATGCCTATTTTCGCTGAAAGCTGGCACAACTGATGGGTGAATTCATCAGCCGGTACCTGTGCTATAAATAAATACTGTATATACTCGTTTATAAGCCGACCCGAGTATAAGCCGACCCCCCCTAATTTTGCCACAAAAAGCTAGGAAAACGTATTGACTCGCGTATAAGCCTAGGGTGGAAAATGCAGCAGCTACTGGTAAATTTCAAAAATAAAAATAGATGCCAATAAAAGTAAAATTAATTGAGACATCAGTAGGTTAAATGTTTTTGAATATCCATATTGAATCAGGAGCTCCACATAATGCTCCATACAGTTCATGATGAGCCCCATAAGATTCTCCATACAAAATACACCCCACATAATGCTGCACAAAGGTTAATAATGCCCCCATAAGATGCTCCATAGAATAATATACCCCATATAATGCTCCATAAAGGTTATGGCCCCATAAGATGCTTCATAGATTATGCCTCATAAAATGCTCCATAGATTATGCCCTCATAAAAAGCTCCACAGATTATGCCCCATATGATGCTTCATAGATTATGCCCTCATATGCTGCTCCATAGATTATGCCCCCATATGCTGCCCCATAGATTATGCCCCCATATGCTGCCCCATAGAATATGCCCCCATATGCTGCTCCATAGAATATGCCCCCATATACTGCTCCATAGAATATTCCCCCATATGCTACTCCATAGAATATTCCCCAATATACTGCTCAATAGACTATGCCCCCATAAGCTGCTCCATAGACTATGCCCCCATATGCTGCCCCATAAAATATGCCCCCATATGCTGCTCCATAGAATATGCCCCCATATGCTGCTCCATAGAATATGCTGCTCCATAGAATATAGTAAAATAGTAACATAGTTATTAAGGTTGAAGGAAGACTTTAAGTCCATCTAGTTCAACTCATATCCTATCCTAACTTGTCCTAACATATTGATCCAGTGGAAGGCAAAAAAAAGCATGTGGCAAACAGTAAGCTTCACAATGGGGAAAAAAATTCCTTCCCGACTCCACATACGGCAATCAGACTAGCTCCCTGGATCAACGCAATATTAAGGAAACTAGTGTATATACTCTGTAATATTATAATTTTCAAGAAAGGCATCCAGTCCCTTCTTAAATTTTAGTAGGGAATCACTCATTACAACACCATATGGCAGAGAGTTCCATAGTCTCACTGCTCTTACAGTAAAGAATCCGCGTCTGTGAGTTTGCTTAAACCTTCTTTCCTCCAGACGTAGAGGAGGCCCCTTGTCCCCGTCACAGGTCTAAGAGTAAAAAGATCATTTGAAAGGTCTTTGTATTGTCCCCGCATATATTTATACATTGTAATAAGATCACCCCTAAGCCTTCGATTTTCCAAACTAAATAACCCCAAGTGTAATAACCTGTCTTGGTATTGCAGACCCCCTAGTTCCCTAATAACCTTGGTCGCTCTTCTCTGCACCCATTCCAGTTCAGCTATGTCTTTCTTATATACCGGAGACCAGAACTGTACACAGTATTCTAAGTGTGGTCGCACTAGTGACTTATATAGAGGTAAAATTATGTTCTCCTCATGAGCATCTATGCCTCTTTTAATGCATCCCATTATTTTATTTGCCTTTGCAGCAGATGCCTGACACTGTCCACTAAATGTGAGTTTGTCGTCCACCCATACACCCAGGTCTTTTTCAGTGACAGTTTTGCCCAGTGTTTTACAATTAAGCACATAATTATACATCTTGTTCGTTCTACCCAAGTGCATGACCTTACATTTATCCCCATTAAAGCTCATTTGCCATTTATCAGCCCAAGCTTCTAGTTTACATAAATCCTCCTGTAATATAAGATTGTCCTCCTCTGTATTGATTACCCTGCAGAGTTTAGTGTCATCTGCAAATATTGAAATTCTACTCTCTATGCCCCCTACAAGGCCATTAATAAATATGTTAAAAAGAAGCAGGCCCAAAACTGACCCCTGTGGTACCCCACTGCTAACTGTGACCCAGTCCGAGTGTGCTCCATTAATAACCACTCTTTGTTTCCTATCCATGAGCCAGCTCTTAACCCACTTGCACATATTTTCCCCTATCCCCATTCTCCCCTGCCCCCATATGTTGCTCCATAGACTATACCCCATATGCTGCCCCATAGAATATGCCCCCATATGCTGCCCCATAGAATATACCCCCATATGCTGCTCCAAGAATATTTCCCCATATGCTGCTCCATAGAATATGCCCCCGTATGCTGCTCCATAGACTATGCCCCCATATGCTGCCCCATAAAATATGCCCCCATATGCTGCTCCATAGAATATGCCCCCATATGCTGCTCCATAGAATCTGCCCCATATGCTGTCCCATAGAATATGCCCCCATATGCTGCTCCATAGAATATGCCCCCATATGCTGCTCCATAGAATATGCCCCCATATGCTGCCCCATTTAATATACCCCCATATGCTGCCCCATAGAATATGCCCCCATATTGTCATGATCCAGGTTGGATTATGACAGATAAATGCACTAGTAACCTTTTTTTTTCCTTAAGCTGTGTGCTTCAGTTCTAGTTTTGCCCCCGGTGGTTATTAGCATCATTGCACTGTGGTGGTTTCAGTTCTAGTTTTGCCCCGGGTGGCCGTTAGGGTCATTGCACTCTGGTTTCTTTGGTTTAGTGCACGTGATTATATAGCTGGTGTGATTGCTCTGGCTCTGCTATAAAAGAGTGTCAGGTGTTGCAATCATGGTTGGTGATTGTGGTCATTTCCAACCAAGTCTGGTGAAGAAAGGAACTGCCAGAGTTCCTGGCAGCTCAGGGGAGCTCTTGTGTATAGCTTAAGGTGGAAGCTGAACTCAGGTGTCAAGCTTCCGGGGTGAAGCTGAACTTTGGTGTTGGACTCTGTTGCTTGGAGCAAGAGCAACAAAGCAAAGCTAAGTGGTGTTTCCCTGTTTGTGACTTCCCTTATGTGTGTTTCAGTGCAGTGGTGGGATTAGTTTCTGCACCATCCATTTCATTAGAAAGGGCTAGGTGCAGGGCGAGCTAGGGTTCTTAGGTTTCAGCTCGGCGACAGGTGCGGAGCCTGTATAGGGACTGTTAGGAGTGTAGAGACTGGCTCAGGGGAGTGCAGGAGGTCTCCACGTCCCTGTTCCCTATCGCAGGGCCCTCCATTGTAATTGTTTTCCTGGTTTTCCCCTTTACACTGAATTTCGCCCTGCTGGAGGCGGTGTATTCAGACATACGTCTACTACTGAAATTCGCCTGCTGGAGGCGGTGTATCCGGCTGCACGTTCTATTATTTAAATTCGCCCTGCTGGAGGCAGTGTATCCAGGGTCCAGGGTCACGCGTGTCATATAAATTCGCCCTGCTGGAGGCGGTGTGTCCAGTCACACGTTCACCATAACACATATGCTGCTCCATAGAATATGCCCCCATATGCTGCTCCATAGAATCTACTCCCATATGCTGCTCCATAGAAAATGCCCCCATATGCTGCCCCCATAAGATGCTCCATATATTATGCCCACATATGCTGCTGCAAAAAAAATAAATGCCATACTCATCTCTCCTGCTCAGGACCCGGCACCTGAGATATTCACCTGTCCGGGGTCCATCGCTGCTCACTGCTGTCTGCCGCTTCCTGTGTCAGTGACTGTTCAGCCAGCAGAGGGTGCAGCGTGCACTAACCACGTCACTGCACCCCCTGCTGTCTAAACGTCACTTGCACAGAACGCAGCAGACAGCGGTTAGCAGCGATGGACCCCGGACAGGTGAATATTGGATATACTTACTCCCTCCTGGAACGGTCTCTGCAGCCCTGCTTCTCCAACTCCCAGGGTCATCTTTGCATGCGCATATTCATGAGTTTAATGAGCGTTACCACGTGACTGCTGAAGGGAGGAAAAAAATGGGCTGAAAATCTTGGCTTATACACGAGTATATACAGTACATTTAAAAAATGATGTATAATTTTGATAACCAGCCAAGCAAATCTGAGAACTGCGGGCTGCAACCATCAGCTGTCAGCTTTAGCAAGGATGGTTATCTAGAATAGAGGGATCCCATGGCGAGGGTTCCCCCCATTTTTGACAATCAGCCAAGCTAAAGCAGACAGCTGGGGGCTGGTATTCTCAGGTTGGTAAAGGGCCACGGATATTGGCCCCACCACCCTAAAAATAGCAGCCCATAGCCCACCAAGAAAAATCAATTCTGGTGCTTTGTCTGGCTCTTCCCACTTGCCCTGTAGCGATGGCAAGTGGAGTAATATTTGTGGGGTTGATGTCACCTTTGTACAGTTATATCGTAAATAAACACACAGACAGTATAATGTTCTTTATTTGAAGTTAAAAAAAGGGTTTTACTTTTTTATTTAAAAATAACAAATACAGTTATACACACCTAACGCCCATTCCTTTGAAGTCATCATCTCCTGCCAAACAAAAATAAAAAAACAACCATTTTAAAACCATGCGAGAATGAGCTGCTGTGAGCACAGCCTCAGTGACAAGCCGTGACATCTTTGAGGTTACCGCAGGTCACTGAATCTTCATTCTCACCTGGGCCAATGAACTGAGGTGAGTTCACAGGTAGTACCATAAGAAAAAGTCTCATGGTGCAGTACTGAGCTCAGTGAGTTCACCATGAGAAATTTCTCAATGATGTCACTTTGATGACATCACCACTAGTCATGGAGTCTGAACTTGCAGCAGATCAATCTCCAGTGGTTTTCATCCTGGACCATTGCAAATTGGCCACATCCAGGTTGAAAACTCTTTATCGCAGACATGGATTACTGCATGGGACAGAACATCAGAAAGGTGAGAGATATTGTTGTTTTCATTTTTGTTTTTTACAGGAGACGATGGCTTCAATGGAATGGGCATTAGGTAAGTATAACCATGTTCGTTATTTTTAAATAAAAAGGTAAAAGTGTGTATTTTTATTTCAAATACAAGACTTTATTCTGGCTGTGCATTTATTTACAATTTAACTATAGGATTACTAATGGATAGGATTCTTATAGACACCTTTCCATTACTGACCCATGGGATTGAAGTCATCGGACAATACAAAGGTGACATCAACCCCACAAATACTAATCCCACTTGCCACCACCACAGGTCAAATTGGAAGAGCTGGGCAAAGCACCAAAATTGGCGCATCTAATAGATGCGCCTCTCTGGAGTGGCAGCAGGCTGCTATTTTTAGGTGGGGGACAATATCCATGGCCCCTTACCAGCCAGAGAATATCAGCCCCCAGCTGTCTTATTTAGCTTGGCTGGTTGTCAAAAATAGAGGGAGGCCCCACACCATTTTTTTAATTGTTCATTTAAATAAATTATAAAAACAGCATAGGGACAAGTCTATTCTTGATAACCAGCCTCACTAAAGCTGACAACTGAAGGTTGCAACCCACAGCTGTCAGTTTTGCCTGGCTGGTTATCAAAAATACATGGATACCACATCTTTTTTTATCAATATTTATTTATAGCGCAGGCACTGGCTGTTAAATACTCACCTCAGCTGCCGCCTGTTCTCATTGTTATCAGCAGGCATAGGCTAATGGGAATTGTAGTCTCACCAGCCAATGTCAGTGACTGAGGTAAAATTTTTACCTCCTGTCACTGCTGCGGGCTCATGTTGTCATGAACCGCCGTGCAGAAGCAGTGTTTTCTGCACTTTCATGCACATGACAGTATGGCAAACACTGAATGTTCAGGACCCCTATTCAAGTGAATAGGGTCCAGGTTCGGGTACTGCTTTGGTACTCAAACTGAAATTTTTTTTTAACTGTTCGGCTGACCCCCCATGCCCGAGCATCCAAGGGTTCGCCCATCACTAGGAGAGGGGTATAATTGCTTCATGTGAACTGGTCTCTATGCTTCTCTTAATACATCCCAGAACTGTGTTTCCCTTTTTTTGCAGCTGAATCACACTGTTGACTCATGTGCAGTCTGTGATCTATTAGTTTACCCAAGTCTTTTTCAATTTGCAGATTGGTAGCGCAAATCTTAAGGGTATGTTACCAAGTATGTTCCCAAGTGACGCTTTTGCAGCATTTTTTTTCCGCACCAAAAACCACAATGGCACCAGGAAAATTGCTGCATACAACACGTTGTTGTTGCATTTTTCCTTGTATTTTTTTGCAGGTTTTTAATTATTTTTTTCACCCATTCATTTGATTGAGTGACACGCGCTGCAATAATGTTGAAAGAATTGACATGCTGCATGCTGCAAAAAATCATCAGGGCTCAAAATATGCTTGGAAGAAATAGCATGTGTATTAGATTTCAGAAATGTAACTGATTATGCTGATACTGTAAAACGCTGCCTATTTTATGCATGAAATATAACAATGTAATAAGTAGCTAGGTGTGTGTGAACATACCATTTGTTTCTCTTCAATAAAGAGAACCAGGGGCATAATGATAGTGATCGCAGAGGATGTGACCATGACTGGGCCAATGTGAAAGGGGGGCTCCTGACACCAGAGCCTAATTCTGCAGGATGCACTTTCAGTTGAAATATATTATGGCACAGAGACGCATCGGCTCTCTGCACTGCAATACACAGTGCTGGCCTATCAGAGGCAGGCAGCTGACATCAGCATGCCTGTCATGGGTGGAGCATGGCAGTGACGTTATGCTCTGTGTCAGTCCAGCCGAGGTCAGCTGCCGGCTCCTGTACCAGCTATAAAAAAGGACGCCACATATCATGGGAGTGGAGGAAGCTAAGAAGAATTATTTATTTTGTGAGCCACCACTCCATTCTGTATGGGACTGCTCCAACTGATGCGAATAACTGTTTTAGTTCCCATACCCCCAAAAAGTAAAAAAAAGTAAATGGGAGTCAGGTACAAATCCATTCCCTTGCCACAGTGGTAATGAGGCTGAATAAGAACAACACAGAAAATGAGTGAAAAATCTCCATTTAATGAAGACAGGTTGTTAACATTTTATACGCATGTAGTGAGTTAGAAATATTGCCAGGCAGTTATGTTATATGTGCCGCAGCTGGAAAACTGAAGAAAAGAAGCAAGCTCCTCATTATTTTGTGGGTGGGCAACCACAGTACCATCACTCAAAGCAATTAGTCAGGGAAGACATAAACCCTGTCTGTCAAGCAGTAATCTCATCAACCTCCACACAACTGCCAATTACTGGAGAAAATGAACTTTTTCATGTTGGATGTACTATAGAAGCATTCAATAGTGGTTGTAAATGCCCGCTGCATTAAAGTGACATCTAGCAATTATGAATGCATTTTTTATTGAGTAAAATATGGCGACAAGAGAAGCTGAAGCCTAACGCAATATAAGATGCAGCGAGCAAGAAACCTAATGGAGATTAGTTCTATCAATGTTCAAATGTGATATTTTCAAGGGAACCCATCACTAGATTTTTCTCATATGAAGTTGGCCTGCACCTGTAATCCTTAAGTGACAGCATTCTAGAATGCTCTATATATGTCCCCAATATCCTCGCCATAAAATAAAAAATAGCGTTTATTAGACCATGTTCACACCTTCAGTATTTGGTCAGTATTTGACCTCTGTATTTATAAGCCAAAACCAGGAGTGGGTGATAAATACAGAAGTGGTGACGTGTTTCTATTATACTTTTCCTCGGATTGCTCCACTCCTGGTTTTGGCTTACAGATAATGAGGTAAATACTAACCAAATACTGTATGTGTGAACTTGGCGTTATACTCACCTACGGGGTGGTTGGGTCAAATAGGCGTCACTGGTCTAGGTCCGGCACCTCCTCTCTTTTTGCTTCATACGGCTGACGTGTTGTCCTCGGCATCACGCTCCTGGGTAGGTGCACTTCTCTGCCCTGCCGAGGGCAGAGCTAAGTACTGTACTGCACATGCGTGGGAAAAGGCCAAAGAGCAATGAATTCTATACATCTTTTCATGATTTCTATTGTTTGCATTTCACTATTTTTTATAGTTTTCATTTACACTAATTTTACTTTAAGTTATACAGTCATGGCCAAAAGTATTGACACCCCTGCAATTCTGTCAGATAATACTCAGTTTCTTCCTGAAAATGATTGCAAACACAAATTCTTTGGTATTATTATCTTCATTTAATTTGTCTTAAATGAAAAAACACAAAAAGAATTGTCCTAAAGCCAAATTGGATATAATTCCACACCAAATATAACAAAGAGGGTGGACAAAAGTATTGGCACTGTTCGAAAAATCATGTGATGCTTCTCTAATTTGTGTAATTAACAGCACCTATAACTTACCTGTGGCACCTAACAGGTGTTGGCAATAACTAAATCACACTTGCAGCCAGTTGACATGGATTAAAGTTGACTCAACCTCTGTCCTGTGTCCTTGTGTGCACCACATTGAGCATGGAGAAAAGAAAGAAGACCAAAGAACTGTCTGAGGACTTGAGAAACCAAATTTTGAGGAAGCATGAGCAATATCAAGGCTACAAGTCCATCTCCAAAGACCTGAATGTTCCTGTGTCTACCGTGCGCAGTGTCATCAAGAAGTGTAAAGCCCATGGCACTGTGGCTAACCTCTCTAGATGTGGCCAGAAAAGAAAAATTGACAAGAGATTTCAATGCAAGATTGTGTGGATGTTGGATAAAGAACCTCCACTAACATCCAAACAAGTTCAAGCTGCCCTGCAGTCCGAGGGTACAACAGTGTCAACCCGTACTATCCATCGGCGTCTGAATGAAAAGGGACTGTATGGTAGGAGACCCAGGAAGACTCCACTTCTTACCCCGAGACATCAAAAAGCCAGGCTGGAGTTTACCAAAACTTACCTGAAAAAGCCTAAAACATTTTGGAAGAATGTTCTCTGGTCAGATGAGACAAAAGTAGAGCTTTTAGGGCAAAAGCATCAACATAGAGTTTACAGGAGAAAAAAGAGGCATTCAAAGAAAAGTACACGGTCCCTACAGTCAAACATGGCGGAGGTTCCCTGATGCTTTGGGGTTGCTTTGCTGCCTCTGGCACTGGACTGCTTGACCGTGTGCTTGGCATTATGAAGTCAGAAGACTACCAACAAATTTTGCAGCATAATATAGGGCCCAGTGTGAGAAAGCTGGGTCTACCTCAGAAGTCATGGGTCTTCCAGCAGGACAATAACCCAAAACACACTTCAAAAAGCACTAGAAAATGGTTTGAGAGAAAGCACTGGAGACTTCTAAGGTGGCCAGCAATGAGTCCAGACCTGAATCCCATAGAACACCTGTGGAGAGATCTAAAAATGGCAGTTTGGAGAAGGCACCCTTCAAATATCAGGGACCTGGAGCAGTTTGACAAAGAAGAATGGTCTAAAATTCCAGCAGAGCATTGTAAGAAACTCATTGATGGTTACCGGAAGCAGTTGGTCGCAGTTATTTTGGCTAAAGGTTGTGCAACCAAGTATTAGGCTGAGGGTGCCAATACTTTTGTCCGGCCCATTTTGGGAGTTTTGTGTGAAATGATCAATGTTTTGCTTTTTGCTTCATTCTCTTTTGTGTTTTTTCATTTAAGACAAATTAAATGAAGATAATAATACCAAAGAATTTGTGTTTGCAATCATTTTCAGGAAGAAACTGAATATTATCTGACAGAATTGCAGGGGTGTCAATACTTTTGGCCATGACTGTATATAGTGTAGCCTGTGGCTCATTGCTGGAATTTCCAGTTTCCAGTCTAGAGGTCTTGAATTTAAATTCTTTTATAGCATATACTACAAGTCACTTACTTAAATATTCATAATTATAACCATATCTTTCACTTTTACATATTTTTCTTATGATACATCTTGTTTGCATTTCATTATTTTTATAATTTTCATTCCCATTAATGTCACTCTTACTTAGTTCAGTTTCCAGGCTAGAGGTCATGAGTTCAAACCCTATTAAAGTATGCTACAAAAAAAATATATATTTTTTTTATTTTGTATTCTTTTGCATTTTGTATTTCTCATTTACATTTTGTTTTTACTTATTTTTCAATCACTGTAATTGTCTCCTCACTTTCTCTATCTGTACCAATTATCTTACTCCCTGCTCCTGGATTCACTGTCTTCTATGGGCATTTTTACCTTCCTTAACATGATGTCTTCCTTGCAAGCTTGCTTCATTTTTGAGCCATCCACAATCACATGATGTGGGTGGTCACCTGATCATGTGTGTGTTCTGTGCTCTGATATAAGGCTTTTTGTTTCAGTGGCACCAGTGATATGGCGTACAACTGCTGCTGAGTATGGTAATTATACAATTTGCTTTGACCTATCAGAGCATCTTCTCTACTATTTAAGACACCTCCTGTCCTCCACCTCTGACCCCCAGATGAATAAGGGTTGAAATGTGCATTGTGGTTCCGAGGTGGAGGCTGATGTGGAGAAACATCATATTTTTATTTTTTGATATCTTTTGGTATGTGCATCTTTATCTCTTTACTATTTATTCAGTTTTGTACATTACATTGCACCAAATTTCTATAGACCTGACTTTCAGCCTTGCATTGTCATTAACTCTGTGGATATATATATATATATATATATATATATATATATATATATATATATGTGCATATGCATATCTGTTATACTCATTCCTTGTTAGTATTCTGCTCCCTTGTATTGTTTTTTAATCTTCATTATTTTGTCTCTTATTGGCCTCCCCATGCTTTCATTGATTCTTGATTTTAATTATTAACTTTTTATTTTTAATGTATAGTTGTGTTCCTCAATAAAATATTTAATGTTTATAGTTATTATTGCCTGTTAGTTTGTTAAATTCTGCTGTCAGTAACTACTGATGAACCCCATGCCTGTCATTAAGAGTCTCTTGTCACCTACGATCAAATCTTCAAGTCTACGAAGGGGACTATTGAAGTCAGTAAAAAGTGTTAAATAAAAAGTTTTAAAAATATGAAAAAAAAAATTATTCAGACAGCGGACACCTGGCATTCAGCGAAAATAGCAGAGCCTGCACTGATTCCGACACTTTTAGTCTCATAAATGCTGCGATTGCTGTGATCGCAGCATTTAGCAAGCATGCAGACAGCCACTTTGCCCTTGGATCCAGGGGCGGACACTGACAGCTTGGGGCCCCTGTGCAAGAAATGTGTCTGAGTCCCCTTCCTTTTATGGCGACAAAGCTATAATATATATATATATATATATATATTTATATACATTGCGCCACACACATACATGTATATATTACATAGTCTTCTTTATTATGTATATTGCTGTCCCTTACACAGTGCCCTCTCTTGTTATGTACAGCACCGTTCCCTACATATTGGATTATATAGAGCCCTGTTTTTTATTACATACCATCCTGTCTTGCTAGATGTATAATGCAATGATGGCTAGGAAAGCTTCCTTTCTAATGGAGGAGATGATGGGCTGGTTGCCTGGTCACCGGCTCCTCCATCAGCAGTAATTTTATATCATAACAGCAGAGGAAGCTATAGAATAAGGGACGCCACCATATATAACTAGAGAGGATGGTACGTAATAAGGGACGGTGTTATACATAATAAAAGAGGAAACTGTAACTAAGGATGGTGTTAGCATATAGTGTACTCACTAATTCTGTATAAGGGACTGTGTTATACATAATAAGTACGTATACTATAAGCTAAGGGACTGTGTTAGGCATAATAAGTGAGTACACTATATACTAAGGGACTGTGTTAGACATAATAAGGGATAATAATGTCTTCCTCCATCTCCCCCTGTTCCTAAGTCTATTATAAGTCCCCCTTCCTCCCATCTCAATCCCCTATACCCCTCATTGTCCTCCTCTCCCCGCATCCCATTATTGTCCTTTCCCCCACCACATCATTGCCCTCTTTCCCACCTCCATCATTGCCTTCTCCCCCACCACTATCATTGCTTTCTCCCCTGCCACCCCATCATTGCCCTTTTCACCACCTCCATCATTGCCTCCTTCCCCATCACTCCCATCATTGTCTCTTCCTCTACCACCATCATTGCCCTTTCCCCCAATTCCATCATTTCCTCTTTCCCCACCATCCCCATCATTGCCCTCTCCATCATCCCATCATGGCCTTCTCTCCATCACCCCCATCATGACCTTCTCCTCATTGCCTCCATCATGGCCTTTTCCCATCGCCTCCATCATGGCCTTTTCCCCATCGCCTCCATCATGACCTTTTCCCAACGCCTCCATCATGGCCTTCTCCCCATCACCTCCATCATGGCCTTCTCCCCATCACCTCCATCACAGCCTTCTCCCCATCACCTCCATCATGGCCTTTTCCCCATCCCCTCCATCACGGTCTTCTCCCCATCACGGCCTTCTCCCCATCACCTCCATCATGGCCTTCTTCCCATCACCTCCATCATGGCCTTTTCCCCATCACCTCCATCATGGCCTTCTCCCCATCACGGCCTTCTCCCCATCACCTCCATCATGGCCTTCCCCCATCACCTCCATCATGGCCTTCTCCCCATCACCTCCATCATGGCCTTCTCCATCATGGCCTTCTTCCCATCACCTCCATCATGGCCTGCTCCCCATCACCTCCATCATGGCCTTCTCCCCATCACCATCATGGCCTTCTTTCCATCACCTCCATCATGGCCTTTTCCCCCTTGCCTCCATCATGGCCTTCTCCCCATCACCTCCATCATGGCCTTCTCCCCATCACCTCCATCATGGCGTTCTCCCCATTACCTCCATCATGGCCTTTTCCCCATCACCTCTATCATGGCCTTCTCCCCATCATGGCCTTCTCCCCATCACCTCCATCATGGCCTTCTCCCCATCACCCCATCATGGCCTTCTTCCCATCACCTCCATCATGGCCTTTTCCCCATCACCTCTATCATGGCCTTCTCCCCATCATGGCCTTCTCCCCATCACCTCCATCATGGCCTTCTCCCCATCACCTCCATCATGGCGTTCTCCCCATCACCTCCATCATGGCCTTTTCCCATCACCTCTATCATGGCCTTCTCCCCATCATGGCCTTCTCCCCATCACCTCCATCATGTCCTTCTCCCCATCACCCCATCATGGCCTTCTTCCCATCACCTCCATCATGGCCTTCTTCCCATCACTCTCCATCATGGCCTTCTTCCCATCACCTCCATCATGGCCTTCTTCCCATCACCTCCATCATGGCCTTTTCCCCATCACCTCCATCATGGCCTTCTCCCCATCACCTCCATCAAGGCCTTCTCCCCATCACCTCCATCAAGGCCTTCTCCCCATCACCTCCATCATGGCCTTCTTCCCATCACCTCCATCATGGCCTTCTGCCCATCACGGCCTTCTCCCCATCACCTCCATCATGGCCTTCTCCCCCTACACACACACACATAGATCCACACACACACACACACACACATGACACATACATACATACACACACATCCACTCCATACACATACTACATACTACATCATTGCCTTCTCCCCATCACTCCCATCATCATACTACATGCGTACACACATACACAGTCACATGTACACACACAGCAGCAGTGACAGGTAGCACAGTACCTCACATGTCCACTCCGCAGCATCACCGCCTCCGCCCTCCGCCTCCGCTGTTTCCTGTGTCTCTGGCACAGCGGCCGCGCCGCTGAATGATGACATCATTCAGCGGCGTTGCTCTCTGTGTCAGAGAGACACAGGAAGTGCTAGCGCCAGCAGGAAGGATCCTTGCAGCTCCGCTCCTGCTGTTTTCTCTTGCAGGCAGTGGAGCTGCAGGGATCTCTCCCTGCCCGTCGCTACACATGAGGGCAATCTGGCCAGGGGCCCCCTGGAGCCTCGGGCACGGAGAAACCGGCCAGATTGCCCTCATCATTAGCCACCCTGCAGGCCTCTGGGCCCCGGTGCAATGCACCGGTTGAATCGGCGGTATGTCCGCCCAGCTTGGATCGGCACTGACGTGACAACATCACGGGGGCCCGATCATTGCCATCTTGACCCGATGTCATCATGACGACATCCATGTAACAAAGCGCTAGCAAGATAGTTAGATCATGCACAGTACATGATCTAACTAACCTGCATCTGCCAGGCTATAAGGTAGAGCAATGCTCCTGCACTGCAATGCTTTATAACAGCATTCAGACTTTAAAAAGTGAAAGTCCCATAAGGGGACTTAGAGAAAAGGTTAAAAAAAAGTTGTGTAAATATTTAAAAAAAAATCATAAAATAATAAACTATATTTTATATCCATAATGAAATATTTTTATGAAAAAAAAAACAAAACAAAAAAATAAAGAAAGGTACACATATTTGGTATCATCACATTCAGAACAATCCAACTTATAAAACTGTTCCACCAGTTAAACCCTTCAGTGAACACCATAAGAATAAAAAACAAGGCAAAAAACAATGTTTTATCATCATACCACAGAACAAAAAGTGGAATAAAACACGATCAAAAAGACAAATGTAAATTAAAATGGTATATCTGAAAACGTCATCTTGTGTCGCCAAAAAAAGTTATAGCTCTCAGAATACAGTGATGGAAAAAACATTTTTTTTCTACAACAGTTTTTATGCCGTAAAAGCGCCAAAATATCAAAAAATATATAAATGTGGTATCACTGTAATCGTGCAGACTCAAAGAATAAAGCTTCCTTATCAATTTTACCACATGTGGAACGGCATAAAAAAATTGCAAAAAACAGTCCCTGAATTGCTAGTGTTTGTTCATTCTGCCTCTCAAAAATTGGATTAGAAAGATCAAAAAATGTCTTGCACCCAAAAATGGTACCAATAAAAACACTCGTCCCCCAAAAAACAAGCTGTCACATGACAAGAGTGGTAGTGTACCATAATGCATCAACCAGACTAATAAGGTTATACAAAGAGAGATAAAGGAAAATACCAATCATAGAAAAATACTCACACAATCAACACAGGTAACAATGGAGAGTGGAGGAAGGGGTAAAACCAAAGTAGGAGAAAGAGGGGAATTAACACACAACCAAAACTTAGCAACAGTCTCACATAAATCCACTGATTGCCTTCTCAAACAACAACCACAAACCACCATCTCCTAACCATGCAGCATGAAGCTACTCTGGCAATGAGTGCTAGCCATGGCCCAGAATATATAGGAGATGGGAGTGGCCAACAGTGAATAGCTGAGAGCCTTAATGCAGGAAAGCTTCCAAGAGCTCTCAACTGAACAGATAAACACCTGCACTGCTATAAGAAACCTGCACCATTTAATATGAAGTTGAAGTGCTTCTAAACAGTGCAGGAGCAGGAGAAATCAGACGCTGTGGTCTTCTGGCTCCTCTCTGTTGCGGTAAATCTGTGACATTTAGTCTGTGACAGCAGTCAAACATAAAAGCCCAGTATAAATCTGGTGTCGCTGTAATCAAATAAATTTGTCTAATTAC
Organism: Dendrobates tinctorius; assembly: GCF_039654945.1. Classification (NCBI taxonomy): domain Eukaryota; kingdom Metazoa; phylum Chordata; class Amphibia; order Anura; family Dendrobatidae; genus Dendrobates; species Dendrobates tinctorius. Next base: position 1,092,022 of record NW_027361858.1, on the reverse strand, counting down.
TTATATCACATGAGGAAAGGCGCAAAAAATAAATAAAATCAATTCTTCACCTGAGGTTGATTTGTTCATTCTGCCTCCTAAAGATAGCAGTAAGGCTCTGCGCACATTTATTCTGCGCTCTGAGCTGAGCGCATGCACAAGGGTTTCTGTGTAATTAATTTTTTGGATACTAAATTTATCTTAAATTACTATTCACATTATATAAGATTATAAGGGTGGAATTTTGATAGCTGGTCATATTTCTCTAACATGAATCATGAAATTCTTATTTTTTAGATGTTGGTCCTTGAGGATAGAGGATTCTTGTTTCAAATATCATGATGTCTGATATATCTGGAATATCATTATTTTTTGATATTATAATTTACTTAATGTTAATATTGTGTATAACATGTGCTTAGTAATATTATTTTCTTTATGTTTAGATAAATAGTGAACAAGGCTTTTTTTGCCGAAACGTTGATTGTTTTTGCTATCATGAAAGCCAAGCGTATATGTCTAAGCACATGAAATTGACTACATTGGAGCTTTCTATAAAATTACCAGTTTATGCATGAAATCAGTGCCTGAAAGTTTTTCGTTACATATTCTACTATTAGATATACCAGGGGTGCTGAGGTAAGAAAATGCTGCTCACACTGCTGTCCACCTTGTCTTTCTGATCTAATACTAGAAATTCCAGGGGTCTGAGGTAAGAAGAATCTGCTTACACTTCTGCCCACTCTGTCTATCTGTTCTAATACTGGAGACACTGGTGGTGCTGAAGTAAGAGGAGTTTTTTTTACACTGCTGTCCACCATGTCTTTCTGATGTAATACTGGAGGTATCAGGGGTGCTGAGGTAGGAAGAGGCTGCTCACACTGCTGTCCACCATGTCTTTCTGATCTAATACTGGAGGTATCAGGGACTTGAGGTAGGAAGAGGCTGCTCACACTGCTGTCCACCGTGTCTTTCTGATGTAATACTGGAGGTATCAGGGACTTGAGGTAGGAAGAAGCTGCTCACAATGCTGTCCACCTTGTCTTTCTGATCTAACACTAGAGATACCAGGGATCTGAGGTAAGAAGAAGCTTCTCACACCACCGTCCTCCCTCCCTATCTGATCTAATTGTGGAGCTACTAGTGGTGATTAACATTTTATAACAGGTTTCTGTCAGTGTAACAGGTTGTCAAACATGTTAATGAACAATAGCGATTTTCTCCCTAGACAAAATGAAAAAGATTTTCTAATTAAAATTATTTAGGAATTTTTTTTCATTCTAATTTTATCTTTTTTTTTCCTGGAGAATCTTTTCAGCAAGCTGCACCATAAGGAATAATAAAAAAAAAAGTATGATCAACTCACCACTGAGCTGAGGATTTCCTTGACATCATTATTTACTATACTCAAAAGGATATCCAGGAAATTGGAATAAAGGTCTATAGTTAATGACTATGGGGCTGTCCATATATTAACTGATCCAGACACATTACATTGTCTAGTAATGCTAACACATTTCCAAATGACAATCAATGAATTCCTCAAACCATTTCATATCATTATATCCAATGAGCATTGTTCACATGTAGGGAGATGAAACGGAATGACACATAATTAGATAGTGAATCAGAAGCTCCGGCTTCAATTGTCTTTTTTAATTTCTGTAGTGATTGAGTTTCATTAATTACATTCTTAAGATGAGAATATCATTGTATTAGAATGGTAACCCCTGCTGAAAAGGTAATATACACTGCATTTATAATCTGAGATATATTATCACCTGAATGCCCAACTCACACTCAAAGTATTGTCATTAATAGATGGGGCACGTCAAAAGCATTGCATTCAAGAATAACGGCAAATATTGGAAAAACACAGACCTAGAGTAGCTATCTGAATAGATACTGTGACTGCATAAGAGCCTAAAGTTATAATAATGCTGATACAATAACTAATGAGACAATGCTGTGAGACCATCTAGCGCTATTATGAAAGGAATGTCATGTGCAAGAGCAGTCCAGCATAAATCCAGGTGTAAAGAATGAAGAGACTGGCTATTCTGAGTGTTGGTTTCCCTTTAAACAGCTGATATCTAGGATGTAGTGCTTTAGACATTTGACAATCTAACATTAATGGTCTATCCTAGAGATAATGCTTCATGCAACCCCAGAGGAAGTTGATATGCGAAACATGCTGGCTATATCACATAAATTAAACTTTAATTGCTATTAATACTGTGATGCTCATAAAGTGGGCAGTTATATAGTGTGAATACAGGATTAAAAATTATGTGAGGCCTTGGCAATCACTCATAGACTGTAAGCTTGCGAGCAGGGCCCTCATTCCTCTTGGTATTTATTATAATCTACTGTATGTGATTATTGTTATGCTGTAATGTCTATTGTCTGTACAAATCCCCTCTGAAATGTAAAGTGCTGCGGAATAAGTCGGCGCTATAGAAATAAAATTTATTATTATTATTATTATTATTATTATTATTATCACTGAAAGGACATACAGAGTATCAATCACAGTCCTAAGATCAGCATCTGTACTGTCTTAATAAAAGGGAACAGAGTAGCCAAAGTTGTGGCTTGAATAAAAGACCTGTCATGTACACTAGTCAATAGGGAGCAATCATCTGTTTATGTGAGGAGGAAGATTGTTTTATATCATTTTAGTATTGGAGCCACAGAAAAGATACATATATTTAGACTTTGTGGCTGTAAACTTTGCTTTCTTTACAGACACTGCTCTGAAATATATTTGGAATGCATATGTAATACTGCTTCAATTCTAATATAATGCACAATGCTGTAATGCTCTTTATATATTAATGTATATACTCATGTATAAGCCGACCAGCGTATAAGCCGACCCCCCTAATTTTGCCACAAAAAACTGGGAAAACTTAGTGACTCATGTATAAGCTTAGGGTGGTGCTGCACAAGGGTTAATGGTGGTCCAAGAAGATGCTCCATAGATAAATACCCCTGATAAAATGCTGCACAAGGGTTAATGGTGGCCCAAGAAGATGCTCCATAGATAAAAAAAAAAAACACATATTGCTGCACAAGGGTTAATGGTGGCCCAACAAGATGCTACATAGATAAAAAAAAAACAATGTTAAGAGAAATTCTTTCCAGGATATATAAGGCAAAATAAATAAGAAAAAAAATGCTCCTCCACACCTTGGGCTATGTTCACATGCAGTGTTTTTGCACGTTTGCATTGCTTTCAATGGTGAAAAAAACATTCAACATGAAATGTAATTTTATCATTTGAATACCTTCTCTGGCCATGTGATGTGTGAGACATGAACAGACACATTGAAAGTCATATTTCTTTTAGTGCTATTAGCCAGCTATCCCTACATGTGGAGGTTCACCAGGTGGCCCTTTCTCTTGTTAGAGAGCCAGCAGGTGTCTTGTGGACAGATTAGACCAAGATAGAGTTTTTTTGGTAAAGCACATCATTTTCTACTGTTTGCTGTGAATGGAATAAGGAATACAAATAAAAGAACACAGTAGTTACAGTCAAATATGGTGGAGGTTCAAAGATAATTTGGGGTTGCTTTACTATCTCTGACACTGGGTGCCTGCCTTGACTGTGTGCAAGGCATAATGAAATTTGAAGATTCCCAAAGGATTTTAGGTCGCAATGTAGTGCCCGTGGATAGAAAGCTGGGTCTGCATTGTAGTAGATCATGAGTCATAAAGAAGTACAATTATCCTAAACATACTTCAAGAAGCACCCAGAAATAGATGTAAACAAAGCACTGGAGAGTTCAGAAGTGGTATTCCAGCTCCAGTAGCGTAAAGTCTCCCACCACTAACTCTTAGGTCTTGTGCCCACATTGCAGAAATGCTGCTGAAATGTCCGCAGCATTTCCGCAAGTCCCTGCCGTGGGTAAAACGCATGCGGAATTCGCATGCATTTCCCCACAAAACACAAGCGTTTTTAGCTTGCAGAATGCTTGTGCTTTCCAAGAGATTTGAAGCATCGCTTGGAAAAGTGATGGACAGGTTGGTCACACTTGTTAAGCATAGTGCTTGACAAGTGTGGCCACCTTTTGACTATTGATGCTGCCTATGCGGCATCAATAGTAAAAGATAGAATGTTAAAAAAAATAAGAATAAAAAATATGGTTATTCTCACCTTCCGACGGCCCCCGATCTCCTCAGCGACGCTGCCGGCAAGCTCCGTTCCTAGGAATGCATTGTGAGAATCACCCCAGATGACGTCACACTTGCGAGATCACGACATCTTCTCAGGTGATTCGCGCAATGCATCCTTGGGACTGGAAGATGCTGGCAGCATGGCTAAGGGCGGGAAGGACTCCGGGGGCCATCAGAAGGTGAGTATATCAATATTTTTTATTTTGATTCTATTTTTTACAGGGATATGGTACCCAGGGCATGGAGGAGAGTCTCCTCTGCTCCAGACCATGGGTACCATCCGCACATGAAGCACTCACTTTACGCATGGTGGGTATAGCCACATGCGTAAAGTGAGCGTTTCAATGCAATCCTATGGCAGCGGAATCGCCTTGATTCCACAGAAATAATGATCATGCTGCAGATTTTACCGCTATGCGATTCCACAGTGGTAAAATCTGCAGCATGGGCACAGAACTGTGGAATCCCATTGGATTGCATGGAATGAGGAAAAAAAGCTGCAAAAATGCTTAAAAAATGCAATGTGTGCACACAGCCTTACAAATGCAACAGAGAAACTGAATGGACACATTAAATCATTTAATTTTGTCTGCTTTGATGAATTTGTGAGTACAGAACACCAGAAAAAACATGAAACAGTCAATGAGTGAGGGGAAAAAAATAGCAGCAAGGCTTATAATTTTTAAGGTAATAATCCCTCACTAGATGCCTATCATATGCTATTTCTACTGCCACACCTCACCATTGATGAAATGCAGATAGGAGCAGTATTATTGTAGAATATAGAAGGGATTTGAATCGGCCCTGACATTTTATTCTCTTGTATGCAGAAGCAACAAACTGGAGTAATGCAAGTAATACTGCCAGCTTTGATGAATTTCTGAGTACAGATGACTGTAAAAAACATGAATCAGTCAATGAGTGCATGGAGAAAACCAGCAGGAAGGCTTACAACTTATAAGGCAATAATTCTTGACTAGATGCTTGTCATATGCTATTCCTATGCCACACCTAACCCTACATGAATTGCAGATAAAAGCGGTATTATTATGACAGAATGGAATTTATTTGAATTAGTTCTGATAAAAGCAATTAATTTATGGTAGCAGCATCAAGTACTCTTATTTCATCAACCCAGCTGGGGAATATAGTGGAGTGTTTCACATTTACTCAGCCTGATATGGAGGAAACCAGGATCTTCTGTACTTTCTGTACAAACTCCTCTGTCCTGGCTGAGAAATCTTGAAAGCAGTGAGAAAACTTCCTATGTGATGACCACCTGACAGCCCAGAACAAGGCAGTGGATTAGATACTAATAGAACCCATCAGCTCATTTGGTTTCATTTTTTTCCCCTCAACTGGTTGGCGAGTCCACAGAAAGGCATTTTTCCATTACTAAGGAGTGAGACTCATACACTGGTAAAGTGTATGCACTAAGTGCAAGGGTTGCCAAAAATTTGAAGGAGGCACTCCAATACTAATTTGAAGAGATGTTGTGGAGGGTCTCAGATATTATTAAGGCATGTGTATCCTAGACTGGTCATGCCCACGTACTAATTTCATGTGCCAAAAAACATTTACCCCTGGGGGTATACATATATACTATATATATATATATATATATATATATATATATATATATGTATATATATATATATATATATATATATATTTGAAGGAGACCTCTAAAAACTGTTAATTCAATTCAGGCATCATAAAAACCCTTAAGAAAATTGATGTTGAGAGTAGTCTAATCACTATGTTGATTTGGTGGTTGAGGAGAAGCAAAATCATGAAGCATATGCCCATGTTTGGGTGGAAAGAAGTGCATGCGAATAGACCAGTAAAACAAAACACCCTGGATTTGAGTTTATGTTCCGCTGCTATCATCCGGTGGTGTACAGAAGTTTGGTTCCGTCCAGCCCTTGATCATTTTGAGAAGAGTCAGCCTGTCAGCATTTTCCGTTAACAGGTGGATGTGCCTATCAGTTATAATATCCCTGACAAAACAATAGTGGCAGAGCAGGCCAGGATCTCCAAGGCGCAAAGAGACAGTTCATATCACATGTATAGCTTGGATACCCAATAGTTGTAAGGCACAGAGGGATCACAGAGGATGCTGATAGGGTCAGCAAGGTACAACATCTTCCAAAAATTTTCTCTCCTTGTCAGAGTACCACGATCATCAGGGCCTGAGCGCTGGGAGAGTCTGTGAAAACTGTCCCAGAACTTTAGAGTGTTCACCTGCTTCTGCTGCATCTGGTGTGTTTCTCCCTAGTCTCCACTCCCTGGTTGTCCAAGGACTATAACCTCTGCCACAAGCACTGTCAGATGGGATTTTTTTTATAATTCTTCAACTAGGGTCTTCTAGTACTGCAACATTTTATTAAACCTCTTCACCATGGGAAGGAGAGATGTAAAGTTCTCCTTATAGTGTGGGTCTAGAAGGGTGACCAACCAGTAATTAGTGTTGGCCAAAATGCATACAACAACAGGGTCACGGGAAAGGTAGCTGAACATACAGTGGATACGGTAAGTATTCAGACCCCTTTAAATTTTTCACTCTTTGTTTCAATGCAGCCATTTGGTAAATTCAATAAAGTTCATTTTTTTCTCATTAATGTACACTCTGCACCCCATCCTGATGGAAAAAAACCCCAGAAATGTAGAAATATTTGCACATGTATTAAGCAAGAAAAACTGAAATATCACATGGTCATAAATATTCAGACCCTTTGCTCAGTATTAAGTAGAAGCACTCTATTGAGCTAGTAAAGCCATGAGTCTTCTTGGGAATGATGCAACAAGTTTTTAACACCTGTATTTAGGGATCCTCTGCCATTCTGCTTTGCAGATCCTCTCCAGTTCTGTTAGGTTGGATGGTAAACGTTGGTGGACAGCCATTTTCAGGTCTCTCAAGAGATGCTCAATTGGGTTTAGGTCAGGGCTCTGGCTGGGCCAGTCAAGAATGGTCACAGAGTTGTTCTGAAGCCACTCCTTTGGAGAACCACACATATGTCAGACATCCATGCCCACTCATCAGCTCTTATGTGCGGAGGCTGACCGGAATATCGACGTGCATGATTTAGCTGGTATTCAACTTCTGCCCTCTGCTGCTCACAAAGCCTTGCTAACATACGTAACGCTGAGGTCTAACAAGTGGTGACATCGCACACTAGTCGGTAAGCTGGCAGTTGAAAACACTGCTGCAGTACTGCTAGGGTGTCAGCATCTATAAACGACTTGTGGAAATGGGCAAGCACATGGCATACTTTCACAAATAGCTCAAGCACATCTGGATAGGTATTGAGAAACCACTGAACCACTAAGTTGAGCACGTGGGCCAGGCATGGTATATGTGCGTCATTACCAAGCTTCAAAGCTTCCACCAGGTTATGGACATTGTTGCACATGACCATTTCTGGTTGCAGGTTCAGGGTCACTAGCAACAGACCAGTCTGGACTGTTAGACCTTTCAACAACTCTTCAGCAGTGTGCGGTTTGTCGCCTAAGCAGATTAGCTTCAGCACAGATTGTTGCTGCTTGGCTGAGGCAGTGCTGCAAGCTTACAACTGATGTTGACATTTGTGAGATGAAGGGTGAGGAGGTGCAGGATCTGCTGTAGAAGGTGGGGGCAACACTGACTGAACCAGGGTCCGCAATCCGCGGCGTCAGTAGAACATGTTCCATCTCAGAGTCTGACTGGGTCCCGGCTTCCAAAACCTTCACCCAGTGTGCAGTTATGGAACACGTGTTGGTTTAGGGCAGGGATGGCACACTGGGAGAAACAGTGGCACCGAGGAAGAGCCACTGCCATGAGGTTGCGGAAAGGTTCTGTCTCCACAAGCCTAAACAGCAAAATTTCCATGGCAAACAGTCTGGAAATGTGACCATTTAGCATTGTAGCCTGTGGGTGGGTAGTTGCGTATTTACTGGGACTGGGGTAGGGACAACTGGGACGTGGATGTAGTTTTTGACTGTGGTTGCAAGTCTGCAATGACAGGTGCAGGGTGGGAGGCATCTTCACCTATGTCATGGACAATGGATTGGTTTGCCAATGGAACAGGGGTAGTGGCAGTGGTGTCACCCTCAGACACTGATTTTGGACCCTTGTGTTTAGCCAAAGTCATCGGGTGCTTTGCTTGCATGTGCCTGAGCATGCTCGTGGTGGTCAGGCTAGTAGATGTGCTGCTCCTCCTGATGCTGGCATGGCAGATGTTGTAAATGGCATTTTTTGGGTTGACTAGACTGTTTATATAAAGGCGCCAGACTCGGGAACACCTAACCTTTGGCTTGGAAACTTCACCTGTGTTGGTGTTCTGGGGATCAGTTTCCCGCCTTGTGTCTCTGGCCACCTCACTGTCTCTTCCTGCCTGTTATGGTGCTGCGGATCCCTCCCCCTGAGCTTTTCAGAGTGTCCAAGTGAGGGATCATTTGTCTCCAGTCATTCGGCATGGTGGGAGAAAGCAGGATCAGGGTGAGGATTATGTGGTACAGTATATCGGCTACTGAGACTGGACCGTGGGTTAGACAGGGTGGTGCTGGCAAAAGTGACTAGAAGAATTATCTGCTATCCATCCAACAAATTTTTCACACTGGTCTAGCTTCAAGAGTGGTGTTTCGCGCATCCCTACAAAGTGGGACAGGAAGCTAGATTGACAGAATGTGTGTTTGTTGTGCTCCCGAGACAGGCACAGTTTCACCTTGCCCACGTATTCAGCCTCTGTGCTCACCATAAGCATCAAAACATTGCATATAGTATTAAAATGCCAGCAAAGTTTGCCCACATACTACAGTCTTATATATATAGATAGATATATAAGACTGTAGTATCAATTTAGCAAAGCTATTTGAAGCGAATTTTAGTTTGTGATTGTGTTTTGAGGCTCAACCCTTTTACAATAAATGCCCTAAAAAATGTTACTTCAGAACAAAATTGCAGTATTACAATTCCAGCAAAATATGCTTACTAGAGATGAGCGACTTTGCCTTTTTTAGAGTCGAGTCGGGTTTCATGAAACCCGACTTTCTCAACAGTCGAGTCGAACAAAATCGGCCGACTATCAGGAAAAGTCGGAGGTCCGACTGAAACACAAAACCCAAGGCATGTCAATGGGGAAGTAAAGTCGGCAGGGAGTGGAGGACACCTACGTGCCAGACCTCTTTTTTAAAGTGCGCAAAATCTCTCTCTCTCCCCGGATGCTGCACATGTCATCTCGTTGCCCACAGTGTACGTCCTTGCTCATTGGCTGAAACAAAAGTCACGTGCAAGCATTCTGTGAAATCCCACTTTGGCACTTTGGTCGACGACCGCATGGCCGACCTCACACTATGGTCGGGTTTCGCTTGACAAAACCTAACTTTGGCGAAAGTCAGCGACTTTTGAATCTGACCAACCTGTTTCACTCAACTCTAATGCTGACATCAGATGGACATATAAGACTGCAGTATCAATATAGAAATGCAATTTTTTTTAACAAAGGTCTTATTGGGGGTGGATTTTGTGGCCCACTATAGCATGATAAATGACGTATAAAATGTCACAGCTCAAAAAGAAGGCAGTGTTATATTGTTAGGTAAATTTGTACACCTCAGATGGACATATCAAACTGCAATATAAATATAGAAATATAGAAAGACGAATTTTTTAAAATACTTTTTGGGGGGGAGTTTTGAGGCCCAACTGTAGCATGCTAAAAGGCATATAAAATGTCACAGCTTCAAAAACAGGCTGCATTACAATGTCTGACAAATTTGCCCACGTCAGACATATATATCAGACTGCAGTATAAATATAGCAATGCAATTTTTTAACAAATAATTTCTTTTTGGGGGGGGTTTGAAGCCCATTTCTAGCATGCTAAATGCTGTATGAAATATCACAGCTCAAAGAAGGGCAGTATTATAATGCCTGGCAAATTTGCACACCTGAAATAGAAGCAACAGACTGCAGTATAAATATAGCAATGCAATTTTTTTAAACAACTTCTTTTTTTGGGGGTGGGGTTGAGGCACAACTGTAGCACAATAAATGGCATATAAAACTTCACTTCTTAAAAAAAGGCTTTATTACAATGCCAGGTAAATTTGCACACCTCAGACGGATGTTTTAGACTGCAGTATTAATATAGCAATATGATTATTTTTTAACAACCAATATCTTTTTGGGGGGTTTGAGGCAAAACTGAAGTATGCTGAGTGCAGTATAAAATTTCACCCCTCAAAAAATTAAAGTATTACAATGCCAGGCAAATTTGAGCAACTCAGATGGACGTATGAGACTGCAGTATCAATATTGCAATGCTATTGGGATCCAAACAAGTCTGTATATATAATTTTTACACACAACTGCTTCGTAAAATGAGGTGTAATATTTCCCTTCTCAGAACAATTTGAAGGATTAAGAGCAAAAATAATATTATTAGCCGTGAGAAGGGGTTTTGGTATCAGTTGCAGGATGCAGTACAGGGATATGAAATTCACCTTATTCTTTCCTACAGTATCCCTTCATCACAATCTCTCCATAAGTGCTGCTAACAGCAGTATTACTATTTATTATTATTAACTAGAGATGAGCGACTTTGCCATTTTTCTTGTAGAGTCGGGTTTCATGAAACCCGACTTTCTCAAAAGTCGGGTCGAACGAAATTGGCCGATTATCATGAAAAGTTGAAGGCCGATTGAAACACGAAACCCAATGCAAGTCAATGGGGAAGCAAAGTCGGCAGGGAGTGGAGGACATTAAACACACCTACAGTGCCCATTTTAATGCCAAAAACATCAATTCTTATTACTTAAGCTTGTCAACCTTAATTTACTTTAGAATAATAGTTAGGCATTGAAAACTGGGGGTTATTGGCGAAAGTTGTGGGGTGGGGTAGGGCTGGCTCCAGATTTTCGTGGGCCTTGGGTCAAAGAGTGTCACTGAGCTCTTTTAACACATGCCACAATTCATGATCCTCTGATACGGCAGAGAAATAGCAGTATAGTACAATGAAAAATACTTCACTTCTTACATCTCATGACTGATATCCATTTTGAAATTCTACAATAGCTCCAAAAATGGACAGTATATTACTCCATACAGTATTATGGCCACCGCATAGTGAATGTGGCACCCCCAAGAGTATGGTCGCCACAGTGGCATTGCCTTCCTCCAGGGAGGGTGATGGCAGGCTTGGAGGCAATGAAGGGTCTCTCTAGCAGTTAACCATGTCATGCAACACAGTTCCCACTCCGGTCAAATAGAGGGAGCTCTGAACCAGAATTTGGGGAGGAGTGCTGTCTGAGGGCCAGGAAGGGAAATGAGGAGTTAGTGTGAGGAGGGCAAAGAGTGTAGATGTGTGGAGAGAAGCTGGAGGTTGAGCTGAGGATAGAGAGCTCCCTCCCAGTGATAGCGCATGATCTGGAGCCTGGTCTCCACAGTTGTATGGATACTGAAGGTCCTGCAACAGAAATCAGAAGAAAAGGAAGCTGTAAATGCTCTATTCCCACCTAAGACTCGGAGGCACAACAGCGACGGGTGAGCCAAGAGAGATAGAGGGCTACAGCTGTCTGCCATATGAGGTAGTTCTAAGAGAAGATAAGAAGGAGGAACTTCAGTGTAACAAAGTACTGCATGTACCTCAAGCCAGCGCTAGGAAGGAGACTTCCTTGAGTTGCTTCCAGGCTAGCCTGCTCCTGTGCCATCTGTAACCAGGAGCCTGGACTGCGTTTGCCAAGTAAAGGTAAAGAAACTGCACCCTGTTGTGTCCTTGCCTCCTTCCTGCAACATCCTCAGCACTGCTACATCTCTTTGCCCAAACACTGCAACCTCTTCCTAAATCCTTATCTACACTGCCCTGGGACCTACAGCCCTGCCTGTGGAGGGCTACACCATCATTGCTGCACCTCACCATCTGTCCCAGAGGATCTGTCTGCAGCGTCGGCTTAACACCTTCATTGCCGAACACCACAGGTGGCGTCATGAATCACTTATAAACTTTATTCCCAACTCAACCCCTTTTACATGGGCGCCCAGGGCCATGGACCGGGTCACCGCTGCTGTGACAATCCCCTCTGAAGGAGGAGGTACCGAGTACCCCACAGCCCTGGGAGGGCGACCCATGCACTATACAGAGTAATGAGGCCCATATATTTCTCCATACAGAATCACTGGTCCCATATAATGTTTGAAACAGTACATGTTGAGCTCCACATAATGCTACAGTATATGTTGGTCCCCATGGATGAAGCTCCACTGTGTTATGGGCCCAAATAATGCTCCATATATAATGGGCCCCATTTCTAATGCTCCAGTGCATAATGGGCCCTGTAAATGCTGCTCCAGTGTCTGATGTCCACCTTTGGAATACTCCAGTGTATGGTGGGCCACATATATCATTCTCCAGAGTATAGTGCTCCCCAAAAATAGCTGTCCCAACATTGAAAACAATTAAATAAGTCTCCTCGCTAGGGAATCCCTGTACTAGTCTGGACTCCTCGTCATCGCCGTCTTCCATCTCACTGCACTTGGACTGTTTATGCAGAGGGCGTACAGACGTGATGTCATTGCACTCTCTGACCAGAATGTCACTGTCAGGAAACACGGAAGACGTCACGGCGGTGGAGTAGGGAGAGGTAAGTATTTCAACTTAGCAAGTGCTGTGATTCTGAGCAAGCAGGGGGGGCCCATTCTTTGGTGACGGCACTGACACAGGGCCCCTCATAGTATGGTGGTGTGTCTGACGGCGGGTGGGCCCAACACGCAACACAGTTCCCACTCCAGGCCAGCAGGGAGAGCTCTGAACCTGACTGCTGAGGAGCTGCTCTCTGTGGTTGGGAGGAGGCAAGTTAGGGCAGTCTGTGAAGGGAAGGGGAAGTGTGTGGACGTGAGAAGGCGAGCTGGAGGATGAGCAGAGTTAAGGCTCACTCCTAGCTGGAGTGCATAGTCGGGATTCCGGTCTCCAAGTTTGTAGGGACACTGACGGTCCTGCAGCAGAAACCGGAGGAAGTAGCAGCTGTAAATGCTCTGTTCCCAACTAAGGCTCGGAGGCCCCAGCAGCGACGTGTGTGAGCCAGAAGGAAAAGGCTATGGCTGCCTGCCATACGAGAAAGTTCCAAAAGAGAGTCAACAGGGGGAACTTCAGTGAACTCAGTACTGCGAGTACCTCAGATAAGCGCTAGAACGGAGGCCACACTACCTATCTGCAGAGAAAGAATTCCAAATTTGCTTCCAGGCTGACCAACTCCTTCTCCATCTGTACTCTGGGTCCTGGATGGCACTTACCAAGTACAGGTAAAGGAACTGCATGACTCTGTCATCTTTCTCCTGCGCCTGGCGCATGGCTCTGCTACATCCTGCACTGCACTCCATCTGCCAACTCTTTCATCTGCCCTGCGACTATGGCCCTACCTGTGCAGGGCTTCTACATCTTAGCTGCACAACATCTGTCCCAGAGAAGCGACACTGCAGTGTGGGTCAATCTGATCAGAAACCACAGGTGGCGTCACGTATCATTCACCTATAAACGTTATTCACCCCTTTGCATGGACGCCCAGGGCCATGGAACGGGTCATCACCACCAACGTGACACATCTCTCTGAGACACCGGCCCGGTACCGATTAACCCCACTGCCCTGGCTGGCCACCCACACACCATTCATCTTGGACTGGGGAATTCATGATTTGACTTGATAACCCAGGCATGGTATGATAGAAAGAGCTAAATGGACTAATGTGAAGTGTGGCCTGCTGCATCATTCACTTTTGGTGGGGGTGAAGAACACAAAGAAAGTGATTCTTCCTGACCAGGAGCCAGCACTTGACGACTCAGTGTTTGCATTTTTTGAAACTTCAGAAGAGGAGGGCATATTTGATGGAGTCTGTTTCGGCAATGTAAGCCAAAACCAGTTCCTGATGCTCCGGCTTTAAAAGCGGTTAACCTACTCCAAGAAAAGGTAGCCTTCCAGGCGTTCCGGAGCCAGACAATGATGCAGGCTCAACACTTCCTGCCTTAACTGCTATTGTGCTTTTGCCACTACCAGCAGATACACCACCACCATCAGCACCAGCTGGCCCCCCCCACGCCCATGTCCGCGGCCTCTTCCACCAAACTTCAAAATGTTGCAGAACATGAACCCAAGATAACATCAGATATATGGTACTGTATCAGAAGCGTACAGCTCTATACAGTCAAAGGATGATTGTCAATCTCCCCATATATACCATCAGTCACACAGAGACGCTCACAGGCTCAGTATGGATTAGACAAGAATATAAAAAGTAGAAAAAGTGTACAGTATCATCAGATAGCAGGTATATATAGTATAGTTTAAACATTATAAATCTCCGTAGATATTTCAGGAGGCAGACACAGACGCTCTCAGGATTAGTATGGATTACAACACAATATAAATAGCCATAAAACGGTAATGGATCTGAAGAGTACAGCTGTACACAGTGTAGGGGTCATTGTTGTCAATCTCAGTATTTATTTCCACAGTCAGAAAATAACTTTCACTTGGTCAGTTTGGATTAGACCAGAATATAAAAAGCAGTAAATGGGTAATGTATCACAAGCGTAGAGGTGTATACACTAGTGTTGGGGTAATTTTTAAATGTACATCTAAATTGCAGGAGTAACCCACAGACTGTCATATGCTCAGGATGGATCACACCACAATATAACAAGAAGATCCGCAAGAAATAATCACACATGTGGGACAATGTTCCAGGTATCAATGATACACTTAGAGTGGTGGGTGGAGGAGGACTTCCTGGCAGAAAGGGTACAGTATCACCAGTTACCAGGTATATATAGCATAGTTTAAACATTAAAAATGTACGTCTATATATTCAGAAGTTGTGTTGAGCCACCCTGCTAGTGTTAAAGTTCGTTTAGGTTCGTACAACATGAGGCAAGTTCATCGAACACCATTGAAAACAATGGCAGGCAAATACAAACACATACAAACACATACTTTAGAAAACAATTACAAAACACCTTAAAAGGTGTCCCAAAGCAGACAAAATGAATACAAAAATAACATATGGAAAACGGCAACTACATATAGAAAAGAGGTGGAGGAGTAAAAGGAGGAGGCGGAGACACAGATATAGGCATGTCATGCCCTTATGAAGTCAAGAAAATCTGGAATAAAAATGTAAAATACCAAAAAACAGTAAAAATCTGAAATTGAAGACCATCATATACCGTCAGACTTCCCACCATAAATTAGGCCAACTGCTGATCGGGCGGCGTTATTCCCACGAACCTCTGAACAGTGTCCATGAAGGCAAAGCATTTGGTTTCCGGGGGCAGTATGGTTGCATAACTGAACCTTAAAGGAATGTCCAGAAGGGCACCACCAGGAGTGGAGCCTGCGGCTTAATTCGACTCCACCCGAGAAACCACAACATGCCATCTACAGAAAAGATTGACAGATTGCAAGCTTTGTTGATTCTGTGGGTGGTGATGGATGTCCGTTTTTAGTTGTGCTAGCGATTTGTCAGCTTAATTCCGTTAACGAACGAGACTCCGTCATGCCCCCGCAGTACGCATCAAGCTTACTAGAGGGACACTTGAGGCTCTAGCACGCGAGATCAATCAATAACAGGTCTGTCATGCCCTTACATGTCCGTGGCTGCATGCGCGCTACACTGAAAGGTCCAGCGTGTGTCGCTTACAGGTGGAGATAACCCGCTGAACCTCGTTTGTGATGGGTATCTGGGATTACAATTCTTCCCCGCGAACGAGAATTTCCCAGTAAGTGCAGGTCAACCGGCATTCCAGAAATAGGCCTAAACGGCATTCCAGAAAAAATGAAAAAATTAAGTGTCAAAACTACAGGTGCTGCAGCTTGCTTAACAGCTGGGCTCCTATGCTGAGTAGCACGCAGTTCTTACATAAACAGGCGGCATAGCTTGGTTCACTGGTGGGCTCCTCTGCTGAGTAGCAGACAGTGCTACAAGGCCCAAAAGGATTTTCTGGACAAGATGCGGTAAAAAATAATTAGAAACACACCGCTTCTATGCCATGAAACAGTCTATTAACATTGAAAACCATTATTAATGTGAAAATGAAGTTATGCTTTTGGTGAACGAACCGTTCTCGAACGGAACCTCGAACAGCCGAATTTTAAGCAAAGTGTTCGAGTTCGATGAACAGCTCGAACACCACCCAAAACAGCTGGAATTTTAACTTGGCGAACAGGTCGACTCGAACACCGCTCATCTCTAATCAGGAGGCAGACTCAGACGTTCTCAGGCCCAGTATGGATTCGACATGATTGTAGAAAGTTGAGTAAGGGTACAGTATCACCCGATAACAGGTATATAAGTAGCATAGTTTACACATGAATAACCTATGTCTATATATCAGGAGGCAGACTCAGAGGGTCTCAGGCCCAGTATAGAGTTGACGTGATTGTACAAAGTTGAGAAAGGGTACAGTATCAATGGATAACAGGTATATATAGCATAGTTTAAACATTAAAAATCTGCATGTATATTTCCGGAGTCCAACAAAGACGCTCACAGCCTCAGTATGGATTAGACAAGACAAGTAGAAAAAAGGGTTATGTATTCGAAGCGTACACCAGTATACACTGTTGGGGTATTTTTCGATCTTCATATATATTTCAGTCTCAGTAGGACAGTCCAGACTCTCCGTAAGAGGAAACGAGATGGATACAAGTACAGACGGAAAGTCGACTGGTTGCAGAAATTTTAGAATTACTAATCACGGTAAAAACTCCCGGGAGAATTCTAAGAGGCGATGCTGACCCTCAATTACTTTGTCGGTGGAGACAGCGAAAACAGTTCTTGTGAAGAAATGTTTGCTGTATCGCAGAACCGTGGAACCCATCACCGTTACTCGTCTCCATCAAATTGTGATCACAGGGACAGATGTAGACATTGTCATCACTGCCTATCATGATCTGTCAGGTAACTTTGGAGTGCAAAAGACACAAGCCACAGGCCGTAGGCGATTCTATTGGGTACGTCCGATTGCTGCTGGTGGTGTGCTAACCGGTGGGCTTACAGTGGGGGAAGCGATGTAGCATTGCATTTCGGAGCAGGTGCACATGTGGTACGTGAGGTTTGGTAGTCCGTCCACGCTTGCAAGTGCATGGTGGTTAAATGTCTAAGCATGCAACTGGTATTCAAATTTCTCAGATTTTTCCCTTGGCTAAAGGTCTTTGCGCACGTCTTACAGATAACTTTTGCCTGATCATTAGGATTTTGTTCAAAAAAGTGCCACACTGCACTCTTTCTACTATGGAAGATATTTTGAGACCTTGCACGCTGTGCTAATTTGACCGTCTGGCCAAGCTGTCCTGCTACTCTTTTGTTTTTTGTAACACATTTTTGGACTGCTACGGTCATGCCAGATAACAGCTGTTGCGATGTCGTTGCCTGCTGCGGATCCTCCTCCTGCTTTTCTGAGCTATTGGCAGTGGCACCCTCTTCCCCCAATGGATGCCAATGTGGGTCAACAACTGGGTCATCCATCACCTCCTCTTCAATTTCATATGCACCTTCCTCTGTGTCACCGTGTAAGGTGGTATAGTATGCGGGAAGGGGCACCTGAGTTTCATCAGGGTCTGATTCTGCCTCAGTACACTGCGAGGACAATGTAGTGCTCTGAGTGAATGTACCAGCAGAAAAATCTAGCAGTGGCTGTGCATCAGTGCACTACATGTCAGATTCATCTTGGACTTGGAAATTCACGATTTGACTTGCTAACCCAGGCATGGTATGTGAAAAGAGCTCCATGGAGTAATCGGTAGTGTAGACTGCCACATCCTTCACTTTTGGTAGGGGTGAAGGACACAAGGAAAGGTGTTGTTCCTGACCAGGAGCCTCCACTGATGACTCAGTGCTTTTATTTTTTGAAACTTCAGAAAAGGAGGCGAGAGAGCTGGAGGCTGTGTCAGCAATGTAAGCCAAAACTTGTTCCTGAAGCTCCGGCTTTAAAAGTGGTTTACCTACTCCAAGAAAAGAGAGCCTTCGAGGCCTTGTGGAGCCAGACGATGAAGCAGGCTCAACACCTCCTGCCTTAGGTGCTATTGTACTTTTGCCACTACCAACAGATGCAACACCACCACCACCACCATCGGGACCAGCTGGCAACCCCTGCCCACTTCCATGGTGTCTTCCACCATACTTGCTCATTTTTGTGAAAATGTACCCAAAATACCACCAGCTATATGGTACTGTAAAACAAGGTAGAAGGTGAATCTACTATTGGTGAGCATTTGAATCTCATTATAGATTTGAGGATGCAGAACTATTGTCTCAGGCCAGTAGAGATTACACCTCAATGTAACAGGCTGAAATTGGATGGTGTATGACAAGGTGGAGGGTGTCTATAGGATTGGTGAGAATTTGAATCTCACTATAGATTTGAGGATGCTGAACTATTGTCTCAGGCCCAGTAGAGATTACACCTCAATGTAACAGGCTGAAATTGGATGGTGTATGACAAGGTGGAGGGTGTCTATAGGATTGGTGAGATTTTGAATCTCACTATAGATTTGAGGATGCAGAACTATTGTCTCAGGCTCAGGAGAGATTACACCTCAATCTAACAGGCTGAAATTGGATTGTGTATGACAGGTGGACGGTGTCTATAGGATTGGTGAGAATTTGGATCTCACTAGAGATTTGTGGACGCTGACAATGATGCTCTCAGTCCAAGTATGAATGCAGTCAGCCTATTAAGCAAGACTGCTGCACACACAAAAGGGTGGAAAAATGAACGCTTGGTAACTGTGCAGAAAAGAGGAAATATTTTTGCTTTTAAAAAAGCAGTTTGCACAGCAGTGTGCAAACAGCAATGCAGCTATCAGGGAGCCTTATACGGCAGCCTAATAACCAACAGAGCTGATGCACAAAAATAGAGCCTCCCCTGTCACTGCACACAAAGTGTTGTGTTGTAAGTGGAAATCGCTAACGGCAGAAGCAGTTTTTTGGTTCTTCTTCCCTGCCTAACTCTCTCTCTTATTCTGAATCAGCAGCAGCAACCTCTCCCTTATGCTAATATCAGCAGAAGAAAGATGGCGGTCAGTGTTCACGCCCTTTTATAGCCCCTGTGACGCCACACAAAGCCAGCCAATCACTTGCATGCCCTTCTCAAAGATGATGATGTCCGATGCCTATGTCATCACGTTGCCCACAGTGTGCGTCCTCCATCATGGGCTGAAAAAGGGTGCTGGAAGCAACTTTTGAAATGCGACTTTGGCGCTCTGGTCGCCGACCTCGTGGCCGACCTCACGCTATGGTCGGGTTTCGTTTCATGAAACCCGACTTCAGCGAAAGTCGCCCACTTTTGAATATGACTACCCGTTTCGCTCAACTCTATTATTAACCCTAATAAAAACTGTTGTTGTACTTCACAGAAATATAAATGTGGTTGAATCCTTGGCTAATATGCAGCTACAATTCTGTCCTTCTCTAATCAGCACCTCTGACTATGCTGCCTGTGTCCAGGGTATAGTGTGCTCAGCATGGCGTCATGGCTTTTATATATACCTGATGATGCTATGTGGCCGGCCAATCAGATTAATGCCACAACCAAGAAGGTTACGGCATTACAGTGACTAGTGTTGTGAGTTCATTTTCCCCTTCGTCACTGAGGTCTGGTGAACTCCCTATTCTGGTAAAGTAAGGTAATGAGCCTGATTATCAGGCACCTGAGCCTAATGATGATGACTGGCTGAGTTGAGTCACTGACTGGAAATAAGGCTGCTGACGCCATTCTGCCCTGCGGGTGATTTCTCTGTGGACTTCTAGGACACCAGTCTGATTCCTGCTCCTCTAAAGCTAAGTTTTCTGCTTTGCCTTTTTGCATTTGTGTTTTGTTTTTTGTTTGCCTTGCTTTTTTGGATTCTGCCATTCCCTGCTGGGGTGAGCTGAATCTCCTTTTGCCTGTTGCTCTGTCTTCAGAATATTCCAGAGTACTGACATAGTCTTTTTGAAGCCTAGCGTCTTCAGGGCCTTTTTCACTGTCAGTCTGTTGGCTCTTATTTTCATAGGGTTTTTCACGGATTGCAGACAGCAGCCTTCCTGTCCTTTCCTATCTAGTTAGCTTGGGCCCCGTCTTTGCTCAGACTATCTTTCTGTCTGTGTTGTGTTCTTTCTTCTTGCTTCACCGTCATTATATGTGGGGGGCTGCCTTTTGCTTTGGGGTCTGCTCTGGGGCAGTTTAGATTTCCCTTTCTGTCTTTAGGCTATCTAGTCCTCCGGCTGTGATCGAGGGGTCTAGGGCAACGTAGGAACCCCCCACGGCTGCTGCTAATTGTGTTGATAGGTTCAGGGGTCTGCAATCCGATAGCTGCCAACCTCTCTGGTTTTCTGGACTTAGCTTGCATTTCTGTTTTTGCCTCCTACGGTGACTCAATCATAACAGACTAGCAAACAATCCCCACATGTTCATTCGGTGCATAAAAAGCACCAAACTTGTGGGGCACGGACTTGAGCTCCTGCTCAAACATTAAAACAATACTCGCCAAGCAATGAGCATCCCAAAGACACTGATGTCCGAGCGAGATACGAGTAGTGACAAGCAGGCTCACGTATCAATACTTATTGGCCCACTGTATTTGTTCCCAAAATGGATCAGGCTTTCTTTGATGTTCTTTTGCATACTTCTAACTCTTAAATTTATAGTGAGGAGTGGACACAGGAGAGGTTTCCTTCTGATGACTCTTCCATGAAGGGCATGGTGTCTCTGAATAGTAGAATAATGTACCACAACTCCAGAGTCTGCTACATCTTTCTGAAGGTCTTTTGCTGTCAAGCATTGGTTAAAATTTGCCTCTCTTGCAATTCTACAAGCTGCTTTCACTGAAATTTTGCTTGGACTTCCAGATCTTATTTTTACCTCCATTATTCCTGTTAACTGCCATTTCTTAATTACATTTTGAACTGAGGATAGGGCAACTTGAAAACGCTTTGCAATCTTCTTATAGCATTCTCCTGCTTTGCGGACCTACATTGTTTTCATTTTCAGAATGCTATGCAGCTGCTTAAAAGAACCCATGGCTGCTGCTTTTTGGTTAGAAGAGGCTGGGTTTTTATAAAACTGGGAAATTTGCACCACCTGGCCTTTCCTAACGATGACCATTGAGTGGTGCTGACAGAGGACAGGTCAATGATGGAGGTAGTGGGGGAGAAAGCAATGATGGAAGTGGTGGAGGAAAGGGCAATAATGGAGGTAATAGAGGGCAATGATGGGGTGGTGGAGGGGGCAATGATGGGGGTGATGGAGAGGGCAATAATGGAAATGGTGGAGAGGGAAATGATGGAGGTGGTGGGAGGAGGGTAATGATGGAGGTGGTGGAGAGGGCAATGATGGGGGTGGTAATGGAGAATAATGATTGAGGTGGTGGAGAGGGTAATGATGGAGGTGGATGGAGACCTTCATTTATAAACTGCATTTTGTGTTACTTGTGTTATCTTTGTCTAATATTTAAATTTGTTTGGTGATCTGAAACATTTAAGTGTGACAAATGTGCAAAAGAAGCAAAACAATAGGAAATCAGGAATGGGTCAAACACTTTTTCACACCACTGCATCTATATGTATATGTGTATGTGTGTTGGATTTTATGGCAGTGTAAAAATTAATTTAATTCGCCGTGGTGTTTATATAATACAAGAGGCTGTCTAATTTATTAAATGACACTGTAATATGATTCCTAAAAACGGTCATCAATATGAAATTGGTAGAGGGCGACATCCATAATCCTTATCAATAAGCTGTTATCACATCTAAAAATGTTTTCTTAATTTTATGTAATATTTAGAAATAAGTTGCAGCGGGATGTGGTCCACACATCCAGGCAGTGCATACAAGGTCCTGGCAATGGTCAAAAATAGATTG
The DNA here is from genome assembly GCF_039654945.1 of Dendrobates tinctorius. Classification (NCBI taxonomy): domain Eukaryota; kingdom Metazoa; phylum Chordata; class Amphibia; order Anura; family Dendrobatidae; genus Dendrobates; species Dendrobates tinctorius. The sequence goes on along the minus strand of NW_027361858.1, from coordinate 1,069,995 downwards.
TGCACAACTTATTGCTAGCACTGAATCCCTTTTCCTCTTTCTGCGCTGTCTTTCAGCCCTATCCTTCTCTGCTGGTCAAGCAGCACCAAGCTGCAAGGAGCTGAGAATTTTTTCTATTGAATGTTGGAAGAAGCTGGCGATTTGGTGCATTGTATACTATGAGGCATCAGATTCATTACATAGTAATCGGTGCCAGTCTACAGTGCTGTTACACTGTAAAATATGAGGTTCTGGAGGGTCTTCCACACTGTATACTATAAAGGGATGGAAGTTTGTTATGTTTGGCTGTGAGAAGATGGATCTGGATGGCAGCATCCAGGGGTATTTTGTGATGCTCAAGATCAGTCTCTTCGTATCAATCAGTGGTTGATCCCCTAAAAGGAGGGGGAGAGAGATTAGAGAGCTTATTCTCACGCCCTCTTGCCATATGCCCACTCTATATTTTATCAAGCATTTTGTAGAACACTTTAATTAACTTTTGAAAATCTTTTCAACCCTTGCCAAAAAGGACATAAGAAGTACTACGTAAAGAGCAAACTACAACAACGGGCAACAATATATGTGTGGCATGTACGGATGCCAAACTGGAATAGCAAAAACAGACATGCACAGTTAAATGTCCACAATTTTTTTAATCTATTTTTAATTTTTCCTATTTTTTTTAATGCTCAACTCCTCTCCCAAAAATGATGTAATAATAAATGTTAATTGGATACTAAAAAGCCAACACTTGCAACTGTACTAGTGTGGCATATATAACTGTCAAATATAATTTTTTAAACAGATGTGCAATAAAATTGATTGTGACATGCACACTTTGTAAGCTATACATTCGTAAATATATCTCTATGACTATATCTCTGACTTTTAGAATTTTATTTTGTATTTTTGAAAACCTATTATTTCCCTCTTCGCAAACAAGGTTGCACAAGTAATACAAAAACTTAGTAAGCACACTGTCTGACACTGATTTCAGATTTTTGTCTATACAGTAGAAAGTAATGTACTGTCTTGCTTACACTTTCTAGTCCATTAAGAGCTAAGGAAAAAGTATAAATGTAATTCAAGTGCAGTAGGACAGATACCAGCTACATTATATATTATATCACTAATCAATCACACTGCGACTGGCACAGCTGCTGAAGCCTCACCTATCTCTCTCCTCCAGTTATTTTAATCTCTGTATTATTCACAGACTATTACGATCATCTTCTTCACAACAACTTTTGTACAAGCCACAAGTTTTTGCAGTATTTGCTGAATGCTTTAGGGCTTTGTTTTACTATCTTTATTGTTGAGCTATGAGCGCAAACAAACTCTTGTCATCACTGCTTAGGCTAGGTTCACATTAGTGTTTGTGTGCGCATTGTATCGTCTGCATGCGCATGCGCATGTTTACGCAGTGTTTTTTATCTGCATCAGCTTATGCATTATGGCAAAAAAAGCAGCGTTTGCATGTGTTTGCATGTGTTTTTTGCATGTGTTTGCAATTTTTCAGCGCAGGCATTCAGAGAATTTCCTTGACACAAGCCACACCCAATGGGCGTGTCTCATTTCCCGGACATGATTATGTGAAAAACGCATGCTCTCCGAACACATATGTACGCATGTCCTTGCGTATGCATGCATTTCCATAGACAGTGATACTTTTTTTATGCACCCATCCGCATGCGCTTGCCTGCGCATATTTGACAGATTTTTGACGCAGCAAAAATTGCAACATGTTGCGTTCGCCGGACACCGCCGCACACTGAGAAATGATGCATGAGTATGCGTTTTCATGCGAACGCATGCAAGCGTATGTCCCTGCGTACACTATGTTAAAGATATGTATGCATGACGCATGCAGATCTATGTGGAACAAATGCTGCACGCACAGACGCAAATGTGAAACCAGCCTTAGACTTTTGTACATGCTATAATAGCACCTCCTAATTGGCTGCACTGTACCATGTGAGGTGATAGCTGCAAGGCACTATGGGAAAGCTGGCGCACTCACGCTTGAGTTTCATGTCAGCGTTGTTGACTGATTTAACCTTCTACAAAGTGTAAAATGGTGATGAGCATTTTGTTAGCAATTTGTGCAAATTGAATTGCAAATTGTTAAAGTTTCATACATTTTGACTCAAATTTGAATCATATCAAATCAATTTGATCATCAATAAAAATAATACCTCTAATAGTATCTATACTGTCTTAATCGGTTATCACATAAACACAACCGGATCAGAACTGTTTGTACGGAGGCTGTTAAGAAAAGCATAAAATATTGATACTATATAAATTAATGCGCCTTACCTATAAACCTTATGATTCGTCGGATTAGAGGGTTCAAATAACAGCATTCTCCAGTCAGAATCATCTTTTCTTGTGTTATCAGGTTTTCCCTCGTAGACTTTATAAAGTAAGTCGCTACCTCACCAATAAATATCTAAAAATGAGAAAACCAAATATAAATATATTAGATACAATATCAATACAAAATACAGTATATTGGATATGAAACTATGTAATTACTGTAATTATTTCATCAAAAATACAGTGCATATTATACAGTAAATGATACAAAAAAAAAGTAATTTTGGTGTTTTGACTCTTTTTCGCTACACTGTTTACCAATCGGATTAATTATTTTTATAGCTTGATAGATCGGGCGATTCTGAATGCGACGATACTAAATACGTAAACTTCTGCAGTATACACCAGGAACCCGTTGCCAGAAAGTTGAGATGTCCCCTGCAGTCATGCTAATAGCACGGCAGCTCCCCCCTTTTTTTATATATCCATTAACAGTTTCATTTTAGGCAGGGTTACACACAGAAACTGCCCGGGTGCCAGCAGCTTTTAGTAATACCAATTCGGTTAGTGCCAGTGTGTTTGTGTATTTGTATAAACAGATACTAAATATGTTTTTTTTATTTTTTTTTTCAATTGTTTTATTTTGAATGGGGTAAATGGGGGTGATTTGAAGTTTCATATTTTTTTATATTTTTAAAAACATTTTTTTAACTTTTTGCGTGCTTCAATAGTGATGATCAGATCACCTGTGTGTAGCAGAAATGCTCACTTGCTATGAGTGCCAACAACCAGGCGGTTCTCATAGCAATCTGGCAATGATAAACACAGGGATCTCCTGCAGACCTCGGGTTGTCATGCCAACCCATCGGTGACCCACGGTCATGTGAAATGGGTGGGATTAGTGACGCGCTACCGCATGATCACATTAACCCCTTTACCCCCAAGGGTGGTTTGCACGTTCATGACCGGGCCAATTTTTACAATTCTGACCACTGTCCCTTTATGAGGTAATAACTCTGAAACGCTTCCATGGATCCTGGTGATTCTGACACTGTTTTCTCGAGATATATTGTACTTCATGTTAGTGGTAAAATTTCATTCAAATAACTTGTGTTTATTTGTGAAAAAAATGGAAATTTGGCAAAAATTTTGAAAATTTCACAATTTTCCAACTTTGAATTTTTATGCCCTTAAATCACAGCGATACGGCACACAAAAAACTTAATAAGTAACATTTTCCACATGTTTACTTTACATCAGAACAATTTTGGAACCAAAATTTTTTTTTGTTAGGAAGTTATAAGAGTTAAAAGTTAACCAGCGATTTCTCGTTTTTGCAACACCATTTTATTTTTGCGGACCACATCACATTTGAAGTCACTTTGAGGGGTCTATATGATAGAAAATCCCCAAAAGTGACACCATTCTAAAAACTGCACCCCTCAAGGTGCTCAAAACCACATTCAAGAAGTTTATTAACCCTTCAGGTGCTTCACAGGAATTTGTTGAATGTTTAAAAAAAATGAACATTTAACTTTTTTTCACAAAAAAATTACTTCAGGTCCAATTTTTTTTATTTTACCAAGGGTAACAGGAGAAATTGGACTGCAAAAGTTATTGTGCAATTTGTCCTGAGTACGCTGATACCTGACATGTGGAGGGAACCACTGTTTCGGTGCATGGCAGAGCTAAGAAGGGAAGGAGCGCCGTTTGACTTTTTCAATGCAAAATTGGCTGGAATTCAGATCGGACGCCATGTCACGTTTGGAGAGCCCCTGATGTACCTAAACAGTGGAAACCCCCCACAAGTGACCCCATTTTGGAAACTAGAACCCCCATAGAACTTATCTAGATATGTGGTGAGAACTTTGAACTCACAAGGGCTTCACAGACGTTTATAACGTACAGCCATCCATTAAAAAAATCATATTTTTTCCACAAAAAATGATCTTTTCACCTCAAATTTTTATTTTCCCAAGGGTAACAGGACCCTAAAAGTTATTGTGCAATTTGTCCTGAGTACGATGATACCCCATATGTGGGGGTAAGCCACTATTTGGGCGCATGGCAGAGCTCGTAAGGGAAGCACCGCCATTTGACTTTTTCGGCTGGAATTGAGATCGGACACCATGTCGCGTTTGGAAAGCCCCTGATGTACCAAAACAGTGGAAACCCCCCACAAATGACCCCATTTTGGAAAGTAGACCCCCATGGAACTTATTTAGATATGTGGTGAGAACTTTGAACCCCCAAGGGCTTCACAGAAGTTTATAACGTACAGCCGTACAATTAAAAAATCAAATTTTTTCCACAAAAGTGATCTTTTCACTCTCAATTTTTATTTTTCCAAGGGTAACAGGACCCCAAAAGTTATTGTGCAATTTGTCCTGAGTATGCTGATACCTCATATGTGGGGGTAAACCACTATTTGGGAGCATGGCAGAGCTCGGAAGGGAAGCACCGCCATTTGACTTTTTTGGCTGGAATTGAGATCGACTTCACAGAAGTTTATAACGTACAGCTGTACAATTAAAAAATCGCAAGAGCTAGAATGAGCAAGTGATCTGTGATTTCAGCTTTTCCCCATAGTTATCACTAAAAGATCAAATTGTATGAAGAGCTGTCAAAGAATCTCTAATTGGACAAGTCTCAAGTACAGTGAACATTCACGTCATTGAAGATGAAATTTACTTATTTATCAAAGCCTCCAGACTTTATACGAAAGCTTTCCAGAAAATAACATTTGATCAAAGAGAGTTGCTAAATGCGTCCTACTTTTGCCAACTAAGACAAACTGATCCTTTTTATTAGCCCATTCTGTGAGGCAGTGGAGTGTATAGTAGTGATTAGTGCATTGTACAATAAGTGATATATTTGAGATAATTGGCTTTCCATCCTTGTATTATCATTATTATTATTTTCATTATATCGTCAGGTGGGGGTTAACATGATGGGCTCAGTCTAGATCTTAAAATCAGAACCAGTGTGGCTGAACTTGTATGGATGCTCTAATGATTTGATGAAGAGTCATAATCCTCATTAAGTATTTAGAGTAGACTTTTTATATAGTCAATTCAATGGTGATAGGAGCACTTGGAGCAGTGACCCCTAAGTTGGAAGACTGGCTATAACAGATCCCAGGAGCAACATCTGAGCTCTCTGTCCAGAAAAGCGCAATACTGGGAACAACTAAGATCCTGCGCAGAACCCTCAAACTCCCAAGCCTCTGGTAGAGGACCCGAGAATGAGAAAGGACAACTAAGACCACCCCCAGTGGGGGATGAGAAGGAAGGTTTTTTTTCTTATAGAGAGAGATTTGTTTTAAAAGGAATCTGTTAGTTTCATCCACATTGCTGGAAATCTGATGATTTATTCCATATGCACATGAAGCTGATGCTTTCTGGGTGGAACTGGAACTAACCCTAAGTTAGGTTAGGCTTCGGCTCGTGAGCTACCAGTCAAGTAAGGAATAGGGTAAGGGAGGTAGAGGGTTGGCAAGTGCTCCAATCACACCCAGAGCACCTTGGGCTTATTTGGACGTCGATTCAAGCATTGTTTTTCGGTAAAGGAGCAATGGATTGTTGAAGCAAAGGTACAGATTGTTTTTTGTTTCACAGACCTACATGTCTATGTAAAGAGCTTGAGGGGGATCACACTGATAAATTACCTTTAATAGATCTCCGCTTGCTGAGGTTCTCGAATATAAACACAGTAATTCTCAAGGTTAAAGCACTGTTCACACTGGCATCATGGCTTTCACTGAATACTTAGCCATAATTATTTAGCTGGTTCCACTTTATAATAGATACTAATAAATCAAGGCCAACACCAGATCCTGGTGAATGCGGGGGGCACACAACACCTTTCCAGCTTACGTCTAGCACCATATGTGTGTGGCAGATGTGTACACTGCAAGTATGGAGCAGGATAAGAAGCAAGCTTCAATCACAGCAGATTAACCTCTTAGATGCTGGTGTATATTATGGCATTGGTATTCAAGAAGTTGGAAATGGGGGAAGGTTTCACTTCTACCCTTCCAATGACCAATAATCCACCTGCAACTTTACTGTGGGCTGCCAATGGAGTTATTATGGCAACTTTAGGTCTACTGAAGGTCCCAATATCTGTCATGTTTGTCTACCTGTGAGCAGGGCTTCATAGGAGGGAATTTTATAGTTCACTCCAATAATTACAGTATTGCAGTTATAATTACAAGCAATGAAGTTGTCACAGTTTCTAATCCCCCAGGAAGACAATAATAATAATAATAATACAATATATACACTGCGTTCCAAATTATTATGCAAATTGGATTTAAGTGTCATAAAGATGTAATTTTTTGTTTTTCAAATAAACTCATAGATGGTATTGTGTATCAGGGCTCTTTGGATCACTGAAATCAATCTCAAATTCCTGTGATAATTAGTTTACCAGGTGAGCCCAATTAAAGGAAAACTACTTAAGAATGATGTTCCACATTATTAAGCAGGGCACAGGTTTCAAGGAATTTAGGAAAGAAAAGGACCTCTCTGCTGCTGAAAAGCATCAAATAGTGCAATGCCTTGGTCAAGAGATGAAAACATTAGATATTTCCCAAAAATTTAAACGTGACCATCGTACTGTTAAGAGATTTGTGGTTGATTCTGAGCACAGACATGTTTGTGCTGATAAAGGCAGAATGAGGAAGGTTTCTGCCAGGCAAGTTCATCGGATTAAGAGAGCAGCTGCTAAAAAGCCATTACAAACCAGCAAACAGATATTTAAAGCTGCTGGTGCCTCTGGAGTCCCTCGAACCTCATGGTGTAGGATCCTTCAAAGGCTTGCTGTGGTGCATAAACCTACTATTCGGCCACCCCTAAAAAGTGTTCACAAGCAGAAATTGTAGCAGTGGGTCCAGACATACATGAAGACTATTTTTCATACAGTCTTGTTTACTGATGAGTGTCGAGCAACCCTGGATGGTCCAGAAGGATGGTTGGTGGATGGCCACTATGTCCCAACAAGGCTGCGACTTCAGTAAGGAGGAGGAGGAGTCATGTTTTGGGCCGGAATCATGGGGAAACAGCTGGTAGGGCTCTTTAAGGTTCCTGAAGGTGTGAAAATGACCTCTGCAAAGTACTGTATATAGAGTTTCTGACTGACAGCTGTCTTCCATGGTATAAAAAGCAGAAATGTGCCTTCAGGAGCAAAATCCTCTTCATGCATGACAATGCACCATCTCATGCTGCAAAGAATACCTCTGAGTAGAGTTGAGCGAAACGGGTCGAAAAAATTCAAAAGTCGCCGACTTTTGGCAAAGTCTGGTTTCATGAAACGAAACCCGACCCTAGGATGAGGTCGGCCACGAGGTCGGCGACTTACGCACCAAAGTCGCGTTTCAAAAGTATGTTTTGCGCTCTTTTTCAGCCAATCAGGATCCACGGACACTGTGGCAACGTGATGACCTAGGCACGGGTCACCACCATCTTTCAGAAGGGCATGCAAGTGATTGGCTTGCTTGGTGGGCGTCACAGGGGGTATAAAAGGGCGTGCACGCCGACCGCCATCTTACTTCTGCCGATCTTAGTATAGGGAGAGGTTGCTGCTGATTCTGTAGGGAGAGCGTTAGGCAGGGAAGAAGACAAAAAAACTGCTTCTGCTGCTAGCGATTTGGCCTGCACAACACACAAGTCACTGTGTGTGCAGTGCAAGGGGAGGCTATATTGTGGTGTATCAGTGGTGTTGGTTGTTGGGCTGCCTTTTAAGGCTTCCTGACACGCTGGCATTGCTGTTTACCCACTGCTCCGCAAACTGCTTTTTTAAAAGCAATCCAATCTCCCTTATCCTCTAGTCACTTTTGTCACAGCTGTGCCATCGAGCCTGTCACATAGCGCTCAGATATCAGTGGGCCTCACACAATCCACAAGTGTCCAGTGTCCAAAAGTGTGCGCAGAGATTCAAAATCTCCATTATCCTCTCGTCACTTTGGTCACAGCTGTGCCATCGAGCCTGTCACATAGCGCTCAGATATCAGTGGGCCTCACACAATCCACAAGTGTCCAGTGTCCAAAAGTGTGCGCAGAGATTCAAAATCTCCATTATCCTCTCGTCACTTTGGTCACAGGCAGCTGTGCCATCGAGCGTGTCACATAGCGCTCAGATATCAGTGGGCCTCACACAATCCACAAGTGTCCAGTGTCCAAAAGTGTGCGCAGAGATTCAAAATCTCCATTATCCTCTCGTCACTTTGGTCACAGGCAGCTGTGCCATCGAGCGTGTCACATAGCGCTCAGATATCAGTGGGCCTCACACAATCCACAAGTGTCCAGTGTCCAAAAGTGTGCGCAGAGATTCAAAATCTCCATTATCCTCTCGTCACTTTGGTCACAGGCAGCTGTGCCATCGAGCGTGTCACATAGCGCTCAGATATCAGTGGGCCTCACACAATCCACAAGTGTCCAGTGTCCAAAAGTGTGCGCAGAGATTCAAAATCTCCATTATCCTCTTGTCACTTTGGTCACAGGCAGCTGTGCCATCGAGCGTGTCACATAGCGCTCAGATATCAGTGGGCCTCACACAATCCAAAAGTGTCCACTGTCCACAAGTGTGTGCAGAAATTCTAAATCTCCCCTGTCCTATAGACACCTTGTACCTTGTTTTACATTACTATATAGTTTGTTGGATTTTGTCTACATTTCTACCAAAAATGAGGAAGGCTGGTGGAAGAGGCCGTGGAATTGGGCGGGGGTTGGCAGCTGGTAATGATGGTGTTGGTGGTGGATCTGATGGTAGTGGCAAGAGCAAAATAGGACCGAATGCAGGAGGTGCTGACCCTGCGTCATCGTCTGGCTACATAAGGCCTCGAACGCTTAGTTTTCTAGGAGTTGGCAAACCGCTTTTAAAGGCAGAGCATCAGGAAAAAGTTTTGTCTTACATTGCTGACTCAGCCTCCAGCTCTATCGCCTCCTCTTCTGAAGTTGTAAAAAGTAAAAGCACTGAGTCGTCATTGGAGGCTCATGTTCATGAACCACACCTTTCCTTGTGTCCTTCACCCCAACCAAGATTGAAGGATGACGCAGGCCATACTACTGGTTACTCCATGGAGCTGTTTTCACATACCATGCCTGGATTATCAAGTGAAATGGTGAATTACCCAGGCCAAGATGAATCTGACATGGAGTGCACTGATGCACAGCCGCTGATGGATGATTCTGCTGGTACATTCACTCAGAGCACTACATTGTCCTCGCAGTGTACAGAGCCAGATTTTGACCCTGATGAGACTCAGGTGCCCCTTCCCGCACACTATACCACCATACACGGTGACACAGAGAAAGGTGCACATGACATAGAAGAGGAGGTGATGGATGACCCAGTTGTTGACCCAGATTGGCATCCATTGGGGGAAGAGGGTGCTGCTTCCAATAGCTCAGATGAGGAGCATCCACAGCAGACATCGACATCGCAACAGCTGTTATCTGGCAGGCCCGGAGCACTCCAAAGACAGGTTCCAAACATCAAAAGAGTTGCTGGACAGCTTGTCCAGAGGGTCAAAAGATCACAGCGTGCTAGGTCGCAAAATGTCTGCCAAAGTAGGAAGAGTGCAGTGTGGCACTTTTTTGAACAAAATCCTCATGATCAGGCCAAGGTTATCTGTAAGAAGTGCACAAAGACCTTTAGCCGAGGGAAAAATCTGAAAAATTTGAATACGAGTTGCATGCTTAGACATTTAACCAGCATGCACTTGCAAGCGTGGACACAACACCAAACCTCAAGTGCCACATGTGCAACTGATCACAACGAAGGTAGTCAGCAACGCTACATTGTTTCCCCCACTGTAAGCCCACCGGTTAGCACAGCAGCAAATGTTGAGGTGTCGTTGCAAGACCACAGCAGTCAGGGAATCCCACTGTTATATCAACGAAAGACTGATTCTAGGCCATCAGAAAGAACACCAACTCCATCACCATCATCAACCCTCTCTCAGTCCGCCCTGTCCACCGCTACTTCCACCATATGCAGCTCTCAAGTCCAGCTCACCCTCCCAGACACTATGAGTAGGTCAAGAAAGTACTCAGTCTCTCATCCGCGTACACTGGGTTTGAACGCCCACATTGCCAAACTAATCTCGTTTGAGATGATGCCCTTTCGGTTGGTGGAAAGCACAGCTTTCCGCGAACTCATGGCCTATGCAGTACCACGCTATGACCTACCCAGTCGCCACTTCTTCTCTCGCAAAGCCATCCCAGCCCTCCACCATCATGTGAAAGACCGCATTGTCCAATCACTCAAGCAGTCAGTGAGCGGAAAGGTGCACCTCACAACTGATGCATGGTCCAGTCGGCATGGCCAGGGCCGTTACGTGTCCATCACTGCGCACTGGGTTAATGTGGTGGATGCAGGGTCCACAGGGGACAGCGGTGGTGGGACAGTGCTGCCTAGCCCACGGTATAGGAAACAGTTGGCTGTAGGTGTTCGACCCTCGTCCTCCTCCTCCTCCTCCTCCAGAAGCGAAAGCTCGTCCACAGAGCGCAGTCGTACGAGCACTCCATCTGCAGCTGCCACTGTTGCACACGATGTGTCCCCCTATCGAGCAGCTAGTGGAAAGCGTCAGCAGGCTGTGTTGCAGATGATGTGTTTGGGCGACAGACACACCGCCGAGGTGCTGGCCGAGTACTTGAAGCGACAAACTGAGTCATGGCTGGGCAGTGTACATCTTGAGGCAGGCAAGGTAGTTAGTGATAACGGCCGTAATTTTGTGGCAGCCATAGCCCTTTCAAAACTCAGCCACATACCTTGCTTGGCTCACACCTTGAACCTGGTGGTGCAGTGCTTCCTCAAAAATTATCCGGAGTTAACAGCCCTGCTCCAGAATGTGCGAAGACTGTGCGCGCACATCCGCCGGTCACCTGTACACTCCGTTCGTATGCAGAAGCTGCAGCGATTGCTCCACCTTCCCAACCACCGCCTCATTATCGACATTGCAACAAGGTGGAACTCCACCCTGCACATGGTGGAGTGGCTGTGCGAGCAGAGGCAGGCCATAATGCATTTGTGGGAGGATACACGGCAGGCACTTTGAGAGCAGACATGGAGTTGACAGGCGTGCAGTGGTCGAAGCTGAAAGACCTTTTTTAAAGTCCTTCAGTGTTTTGAGGAATGCACACGGCTGGTAAGCACAGACGACGCCATCCTAAGCATGAGCATCCCACTTATGCGTCTGCTCATGCAAACTTTGACGCACCTTAAGGAGCAGGCGTCTGCAGCCAATGTTGATGAGGAGGAAGAGGAGGAGGGAATCCTTGATGACATTCAGCCATTGACTGCTCAGGGACCTCTCCTGGACGAGGTGGAGGAAGAAGAGGAGGAGGAGGAGGATGATGGGGATGATTACTTAGGGGAGGAGGATGCATCTCGTGGGGCAAGTGAAAATGTTGGCGTGGCAAGGTCTGGTACAGGGTTTGTGCGTGACTGGAGGGATGTGGATTTGCCAGAAAGTGCTCCTCCACCCAGCACTCGCAGTGCATCATTGACACCGGGAACATTGGCCCACATGTCAGATTATGCCTTGCAGATCCTAAAAAGGGACCCCCGCATTGCCAAAATGATGAATGATGACGACTACTGGTTGGCCAGCATCCTGGATCCACGCTATAAAGGCAAATTACAAAACATCATGCCACAGGAGAACCTTGACCTAATATTGGCTAATAAACAAGCAACTCTGGTAAATCGGTTGCTTGAGGCATTCCCAGCACACAGCAGCGGTGATGGTTCTCACACGAGCCGTACGGGCCGGGGGCAGCTTGGCAGAGGTGTTCGTGGTGCACACAGCAGAAGTGGCGTTGGAGACAGGGGTTTCATGACAATGTTGTGGACTGATTTTTCAATTACCGCTCACACAACTGGTAATACTGCATCGATGGAAAGTGACAGGAGACAGCAGTTGTCAACTATGGTTACAAACTACTTTTCCTCCCATATCGATGTTCTCCCACACAGGTCATTCCCCTTTGACTATTGGGCCGCTAAACTGGACACCTGGCCTGAATTGGCCCAATATGCCTTACAGGAGCTCGCTTGCCCAGCTGCAAGTGTGCTATCGGAAAGAGTCTTCAGTGCAGCTGGATCAATCCTGACAGAAAAAAGGACCCGTCTGTCAACCCAAAATGTGGATGATCTAACCTTCATTAAAATGAACCACGCATGGGTTTCCAAGGATTTTGTCCCACCTTCCCCTGATGACACATAGGGTGACAGAAAAATGGCTTGCTTTGGTCCACCTCTTCCTGGTACTTCACTTATTTCGCCTTTTGCATCAGCTGAATGTCCAACATCAACATATGCCACTTTCTAAAACTCCCTAACTGTGCTGCCTTCCCCCCATGGCCGGGGTCACCACCTACCGCACGACACCGTGCGAGTGCCGTTGCCCTGGACAGGTGGGTAGGCCGACTCTTGGGCGCGGGCACTGGCACAGGGACCCTCATAGTGCAATCAAGTGTCTCTGACGGTGGTGGTGCACACCCGCCGTCAGACACATCGCTGTACTATGAGGGGCCCAGTGCCAGTACCGACACCCACGAGTGGTCCCCCCTTGCTTGGGCAGGGCCCCAGCATTTGCAATCTTTACCTCTCCCTGCTCCTCCGCTGTGTAATCTGGGCCGTCAAATCCATACTGTGCCTGACACCGTCTGAGCCTGCCTCCTGAGACATATATTTTGAATGTGTACGCTATCCACACAAGTTATCCGGTGATACGGTACCCTTTCTAACCTTTGTGCAATCACGTGCAATCCATACTGTTCCTGACACCGTCTGAGCCTGCCTCCTGAGACATATATTTTGAATGTGTACGCTATCCATACATGTTATCCAGGGATACGGTACCCTTTCTAACCTTTGTGCAATCACGTGCAATCCATACTGGGCCTGACACCGTCTGAGCCTGCCTCCTGAGACATATATTTTGAATGTGTACGCTATCCATACAAGTTATCCGGTGATACGGTACCCTTTCTAACCTTTGTGCAATCACGTGCAATCCATACTGTGCCTGACACCGTCTGAGCCTGCCTCCTGAGACATATATTTTGAATGTGTACGCTATCCATACATGTTATCCGGGGATACGGTACCCTTTCTAACCTTTGTGCAATCACGTGCAATCCATACTGGGCCTAACACCGTCTGAGCCTGCCTCCTGAGACATATATTTTGAATGTGTACGCTATCCATACATGTTATCCGGGGATACGGTACCCTTTCTAACCTTTGTGCAATCACGTGCAATCCATACTGGGCCTAACACCGTCTGAGCCTGCCTCCTGAGACATATATTTTGAATGTGTACGCTATCCATACATGTTATCCGGGGATACGGTACCCTTTCTAACCTTTGTGCAATCACGTGCAATCCATACTGTGCCTGACACCGTCTGAGCCTGCCTCCTGAGACATATATTTTGAATGTGTACGCTATCCATACATGTTATCCAGGGATACGGTACCCTTTCTAACCTTTGTGCAATCACGTGCAATCCATACTGGGCCTGACACCGTCTCAGCCTGCCTCCTGAGACATATATTTTGAATGTGTACGCTATCCATACATGTTATCCAGGGATACGGTACCCTTTCTAACCTTTGTGCAATCACGTGCAATCCATACTGGGCGTGAGAACGGCTGGCGAGCTGTTAAGCAAGCTACAGCACCTGTCCAGACAAGTACAGGGATTCCCTAGCGAGGAGACTTATTTGATTGTTTTCAATGTTGGGACAGCAATTTTTGGGGAGCACTGTACTCTGGAGAATGATAGATGGGGCCCACCATACACTGGAACATTCCAAAGGTGGACATCAGACACTGGAGCAGCATTTACAGGGCCCATTATACACTAGAGCATTAGAAATGGGGCCCATTATGTTTGGAGCATTATTTGGGCCCATAAGACAGTGGAGCTTCATCCATGGGGACCAACATATACTGTAGCATTATGTGGAGCTCATCATATACTGTTTGAAACATTATATGGGACCAATGATTCTGTATGGAGAAATAGATGGGCCTCGTCATGAGATGTAAAAAGTGAGGTATTTTTCATTGTACTATACCGCTATTTATCTGCCGTATCGGAGCATGATGAGTTGTGGTATGTGTTAAAGGGGCGCTCTTTCGCCCAGGGCACATGAAAACCTGCAGCCAGCCCTCCCCCCCCACAACTTTAGCCAAATAACCCCCATTTTTCAGTGCGTAACTTGTATTATGAAGTTAATTAAGGTTGACAAGCTTAAGTAAGAAGAATTGATGCTTTTGGCATTCAAATGGGCACTGTAGGTGTGTTTCCTGTCCTCCTCTCACTGCCGACTTTTATTCCCCATTGACTTACATTGGGTTTCGTGTTTCGGGACGACCCCGACTTTTCCCTATAATCGGACGATCTTGCTCGACCCGACTTTTGGAAAAGTCGGGTTTCACGAAACGAAACGTGACCCTAAAAAACCAAAAGTCGCTCAACTCTACCTCTGAGTCATTGACTGCTATAGGCATAAAAGGAGATAAACTCATGGTGTGGCCACCATCTTCCCCTGACCTCAACCCTGTAGAGAACCTTTGGAGTATCATCAAGCAAAAGATCTATGAGGGAGGCAGTTCACATCAAAACAGCAACTCTGGGAGGCTATTCCAACTTCATGCAAAGAAATCCAAGCAGAAACTGTCCAAAAACTCCCAAGTTCAATGGATGCAAGAATTGTGAAGGTGATGTCACATAAGGGTTCCTATGATAGCATGTAACTTGGCCTGTTAGGATGTTTTGGAGTTAAATAGCTTTTTTGTTCAGTGAATGTGACCTCCTAATGCTGCAAAATCCACAAATGAACATTTTCAGTTCTTTAAAACAGATCAAATGTTTAGAAATTCTACTGTGCCTAATAATTTGGAACAGTGCAATTTGAGTTTTTATTCATTTTGGAGATTATACTGTTATCATTGGGAGGTTTCTTCAATAAAATTTGATGTATACTCTAGCGGGTGATGACTTTTATTAGACTGACTGTCATTTGTACCGACTATTTAGGAAAATCATAGAAAAATATCATTTGCATAATAATTTGGAACACAGTGTATATACATATATCTACATACACAATATACATACTGAATATATTCTATATTATTACTACACTGTATTGAATAAAATCTCCTTGACCCAAAAAAAGGACTGGATTATTTTGTAAAACTTGCTTAATCTGCCTCCAAATTACACATCCTTAACATCTTGTTATACATGTTATATCATGACGTGTATAAATTTGCATATATTTTTACAGCAACCACCCAGTAACTAAACATGGCACTTAAATAATGAAGAAGGCTTAGCATCTGAATTACTTACAATAGCTGTTGGCGTTGCTGCCAGCACGCAGTACAGCACCAAAGGGGAAATGAAACTTTCATCCTCCGTCCCTGGGTATGGTTTCATGAGATTTCCATCTTGGCAGAAGAAGCCTTGAATATGCACTTGAAAGGTATCTGTGCACTCAAAGTAGTATGCAAGCAGAACAGTGCCAGCCATGATGACGAGCTGAAAGTAAAGCATATTAGGTTAAAATCCAAGAACCTAAAGTCCTCGATCTGAGAATAATCCTCACTAAACAAGAATGTCCCCATCACCGCAGAATTCTTCTCATAACTATTGCTGTTAGGTTGCAGTGCTGATACATGCCATCCATTGTCCTATACATAAACCTATCGGCAAGCCCACTTAATGAATGTGTCTGATCGAAGTCTGTTGACAGAGGGATATGTGCAGCTAGTTTATCAAAGGGCATAGGCATATTCCTGTCGATAATGAGATGGATCAATGCAACTGAGGGCAACATCTATGCTACACTGTGTTACATAAAGCACTTCCGCACCACAAAGCAGGATCTGATGTGGGAACTTGTATAATGTCACAGGGGTCACAGCTCCAATCTAATCATCATCCAATCATCATACAGTAGGAGAGGTGACATATCAGTACAGGGTCCCAATAATGAAGGACGCCTTGACGTTGGCAGTTGGGCTGACATATTTGCCAATCTATGCGCTAAGTATCTTCTTTTTTACTGTAATTTTTTATAGCACCTTTGCAGATTAGTATTTCATATATACAATATATAGCTTTTTTTCCATTTTCTTTCGCTGTAATGCAGTTTCAATGTTCTAAAGTAATTATTCTTAGTATTTAAATTAAATTAAAATTTGTTCACACTGGTCCTTTTTTGCTCTATTTGTGTCAGAACTTGTATAGTGTCAAAGGGGTCACAGCAACAATCTAATCATCATCCAGTCATGATATAGTTGATAAATCATATGGCATCAAATTGGATTAAAGTAGATTAAATTTCAATTCTGAAAGGGTAGCTCTCAGCTTCTATCTTCATGATCACCTCACTCCCTGGTTGCTGGTGTTGTGGGCTACTGATGACTGATACTACAGGATGATGGCATGGTTGATCTGCTGGTCAGAGCTGCATGATCTTCAGTGCTGTTAGTTGAGGTAGCGTTGGAGGAGATCTGGCCACATTCACAGCTGCATTTCCAAGTTGTATAACTAAAAGCTTGTAAGCGTGCTTTCCTTGCCTCTTATAGACTGCAGAGGTGGCTGGTAGTCTAGACAACAAGCAATATAGAACAGAAATAATTTCTGAGAACAGAAATAATTTTATTAAGAGGTGCAATGCAAAGTTGCTTGGTTTTATAAGCATTTTTATCAATTATAATTAATGAGAGAATCCCTTTAACAATAGTAGGCAATTTTTGGAAAGGTTCTGTTCACATCATGGTTTTCATATGGAGCCTCTACTATGGATCCTATTGACTTTAAAGCCATCAGCTTTTTCCTTGTAGTTTGGAGTCCATCATTTTTGCACTGTTCTCTGCACACATGACAGAATCTGTGACAGAGCGGAAAGGTGCAATGCATATGTAAATATAGTCTAAATAAGAATTGAGGCTTCCAAAATAAATTTTTTATACATTACTAGGTAAAATGCCTTCTCTATCTCGGTTGTGATAGACTCATTACTACTCTAATTGTTAAGCAAGTCAATGAAAGTAGTGATGCACAACAATATAGTTTGTGTACAATGAGTGGCTATATAGAAAGCATGGTGAGTCCTGGGTTCAATTCCTACCATGGGGTCCACAACAGCTGTAAGGAGTTTATATGTTCTCCCAGTGTTATTGTGTGTTTCCACCAACAGTACAAAGATATTGACGGAAAATGTAGGCTGTGAACCCCAATGGGGTCAGCGATGAGATTGGCTGCAAAATGCTGTGGAATATATTAGTCCTATCTAAGGAAACACAACAAATTATATATACCAGTCACTCTAACGTTGAAATCACAATATGTAAAGTCAAGTGAATAACATTGATTATGCTCTGATTGATGTTTTGGAAGCGTGCAGGTCTCTGAGTGACTTTGCCAAGTTGGGAGGGATGATTTGTGATAAGACAAGTAGGTCATGAATGGCCACTGCTCATTGATGTGCCTGGGGCGTCGAGGCTGGTCCGATAGTGTAACGTGGCATGGGGCTGTAGCCATCAGAGAGGTACTCATCAGTTATGCCCCGACACGTATGATTGGGGGTGTCCTTCATGGGTGTGTGGACTTGTGATGTAGGGGCATTACGACCTTGCAGACTGCATGTAACTGATGACTTGTTTGATAGTTCAGTAAGGAAGACCACCAGTCAAAAGTAAACTTTTTACTTAACGACAACTTGGGGCAAATTATATACAGTACATAGCAGGTACACATCTTGACAAACATTTCCTTCACAATACATAGCATTTTCCACACACAGTTTCAATTCCTACCTCTTCACTCGCTTGCTCTATACCTTTAACATTCCTTTCTACTTCACAACAACTCAGCTTGGTACTACAGTCCAACTAGCAAGAGGCGCTTGCTCAACTCGTGGCTCAATGTTGTCTTTCCCCTCTAAGGATCTATATTGCCAGTATGGGCAGTTCTTATGTCCTCTGTCTAGGGCAGTCTGGAACTCCCGCCAAGGGCACTCGCTTTGTTTCACTTACTCAGTACCTTCTCTCCTTTTCTCTTTGCTAGGCTCTCACTATCCTCTGTCTCTGACTCCTGTCTTGGTAGGGACACCCACGTCATACAGCACTACTCACATCAGACCTTAGGTCTTCTTTCTATGCACATTGGGCTCTTTCTGACCTTCTGGTTGGAAAATACCTCTGTCCCTTTTGCCTAGCCCCTCCCACTCATGGCTAGTCCTAAACATTAATTCTTGCTTTCCCTACCGTCAGTCAGCACCCAACATTAACATCATTAACACTGTTAGCACAATTTACATTACACAATATACTCATTCTTCAAGGTAGAAACGTGGGCAACATGGCCATCTCTTTACAATACTACAAAACAGTATATGGAAAACAAATCCCTAAAAAAATATACATGGTTATAATTGGTGAAAGAACCAACATTAGATCACAGCTTGATGTGTAGGAGTCAGAAAGAGTACCCATGCTCACTCCTTTCCACTGCAGAAAGTTTCTGTAAGTGGGCATGTGAGTTTCCTAATAATATATGTCAAAATTTCCATAACAGCATAGCTGAGGAAGACATGGCTCCAGGATGCACTATGGAACAGGGCAATCGGGAAGAGGCGAGCTGTCAAAGTGTTTACAGCGGCCGCTCACTGTGTACTTTGTGGTTATTGTGTGTTCCACTATGTATGAAAGTCGGTGACTCCCAGTAGGAATAAAGTTCATTCCCTTCTGGTAGCCGAAGTTCCATTAAGCCAGTCAGGCAGCACTGAAACTATTAACCCTATACCTGCAGGCTAATAGCGATTGGGGACATGACAGGTCCCTTTCAACATACATGTGGGAGTGTGTAGAGCTAATATTCCGGCTCCCTTTGTGGCCGGTTGGTCTGGCACAGTGTACTCCTGGCACTCTCAAAGGAGAAGGAGAGGCCATAGATATTAAAAACAGATTATTACTGAAAAACTAAATAGGCAGAGGCTAATTAAGAGCAGCCAGGGTCAAGAAGGTGTAGGAGGAGAGGCCTCCGCCGAGTACCTGGGCCTGAACCGAGGGGACCGTCTTCTAGTTTCCTGAGGTATCTGTTTCCAGGGAGCAGAGCTAGGGGATGGACCACTGAGACTGACAGGGCAGTTGGGGGAGGACTCCAGAGAAGAGGGGTGGAGAGGGCCAGACTGTGTGAGTCAGCAGAATGAGAGGGAAGGAGGTGGAGACTTGGTGAGGGCCAGGGAGCGAGAGTGACGAGCATCTAACAGAGAAGAGGACAGCGATAGGAGGGAGACTCGGTGGACCGCAGGAAGACGGGGCCAAGCTTACCGACAAAAGGAGACAGCTGCCTTACTCCAGCTCTCAGCTGCGGCCAACTCGCAGTCGTCCGCGGCTGACGCCGCCTCACTCCAGCTCGCGGCTGCGGCCTCCTTGCTGCTGCCCGCAGTCACCGCCGCTTCATTCCCAACCACGGCGGTGACTCCTTCTTTGCCGCCGGCAGCTGCCACCGCCCCGCTCCAGTCCGCCGTAGAGACTAGACCTGTGCCCACTGCGAATTCTCCAGTGCGGCCGCAGACTGCGCCTGTGGCCTATCAACCGCCACTTATCACCGCCGCTGCCAGTCCCTGTCAGGGAGTTGCGACCTCCACTCTCCCACTCCCAGGCGGTATCCCGCTGCCTCCACTGTGGGACATCCTGCCAAAGAACTCTCCATGGGCCTGTTGTGCCCCTACTCCTCCTGGGTGTCGGAACGCCCGAAGACTACGCCACATCTTCAGCAGCTGGGCCCAGTGGCTGCGACGCAGACACACTGTGGAACAGAAAGTCGAGGGACGTCAGGACGGATAAGTGATACATAGTGACTAAGGACCCGTAGTCGGCCATTCTGCGGCCCTATAGTGACCGGTCTTTGCTGGATTAGTCGTGTTCTCACAATCCTTGTTTATGTGTATTGGCTCCCTGCGAGGACAGCTACTGTTATTCTGTTGGTTGCGTAACAATAGCCCTAATGGCATTTATCTATAAAAGTTAACATTTAAAGTCATATCTGTCTCGGGTCTCGTCACTCCATCCTGCATATCTGCTATTACCACATTTGGCGTAGTCAGCAGGATGCAGTCTCCGAGCGCGGACAGTGGCACCCCAGGCCAGAGCGGGGCCATAGACACAGCAAGCAACCAGGGACCCAGGTCCAGCACTTCTCTGGGGGCTATGCTAAACAACCTGCCCAGGTTCTCAGGCTCCAACACCATGCTGTGGAGCTGGGCAGAGCGAATACGAGGCCTCTTCCGAATGCATCCGATGACCCCTGACCTGGAAGCCGAGGTAGCTCTCATGGCATCAGAAGGGGAGGCCCGGGATTCAGTAATGTTGAGGCCCCCGGGACACCGCAACACCTTTGCTAGGGTCTTGCGGATACTGGAAGAGACCCATGGGGATCCGACAGATGTGGGAGAGTTGAGGACCCGGTTGTTTAGTCGAATGCAGGGAGAGGGGGAGACTATCACCCAGTATATGAATGTCCTCCAAGAGTTATACAGGGCCATCGAGCGGAAGGAAGACGTAGGGGTAGGACCCATTGACATTACAAGTTGATAAAGCAGGTGTCATGATCTCAGTGCGGGTTTGACTCGCACACGTGGGGTTAATGTTTGGAACCAGTGCTGATGACTGGCATTTCTGGGGTTAAAGGTTGTGATCCTGGTGCAGAATTACCTGCACACCTGGGGCTATGATTGTGGCCTCTCCCTGGTTCTGGGGGAGGCTTCTTATAGCCTCAGGACGCTCCCATCCCTGTCAGTTATACTTTCGCCCTTGGCATTGTGTGGTGACCCCTGAGTGTGTTTGTGCTGTGTTCTGGTTACTTTATTCTCTGTGTATGACTCGGTCTGTTCCCTGGATATCGCTTTGGATTCTGCCTGGTACCTTATATGTCTGTTTGGTTTTGATCTCTGCTTGGCCCTGATTATCCGCTCTGTCTCCTCCCTGGTACTGTACTGTGATCCTGTGTATGACCTTTGGCTTTGTCTGACCTCCCATCTGTTTATCTCTCCTGTACCTCGCTGGTCTGTACTGTGCATAACCTCTGCTTTGCTTGGACTCTGA
This sequence comes from Dendrobates tinctorius, assembly GCF_039654945.1. Taxonomy (NCBI): domain Eukaryota; kingdom Metazoa; phylum Chordata; class Amphibia; order Anura; family Dendrobatidae; genus Dendrobates; species Dendrobates tinctorius. The sequence goes on along the minus strand of NW_027361858.1, from coordinate 1,048,556 downwards.
GTTCTCTTCCTTCTCTGTGTGCAGGACGCTAAGCCCCGCCCCCTTGCAGTCACATGACCATTCACATGACCATAGGTCCTATGCTGGCTTCCTAAACTTCAGCATCCACAGGTCCTGTGCATCGGTACTTTCTGGCTGTACCTGACCCCGGTACCCCTACATTGTGGGTGAGTCACTGCTCAGCGGAGGCTGCACGCCGGTGCTGACACTCAGGACACGCGCACTGGCTCAGTGAGCAAGTACAGTGCGGTGTTCCTGACAGCAGGCACTATGAGAGCAGGTATGAGTGAACCCACATTTAGCTTTCCCTGAGGTGGGGAGTCAGGAGCGTGCACGATAGCAGAAGCAGGGAATGATGGTCCCCGTGGGGAAGGTCCGGAGTGTGGAGGCCGCTGTGATTGCTGTCAGAGATCCCCAATGGATAGAAGAGATGAAACAAGAGCTGAAGAACATCAGGGGCAAGTTGGCCGAAGTGAAGAGAAGAACCGAGGTCACGTCTGGGTGGCCTAGTTTCAATCCCAGGCCCTGGGGGCCTCGCAATGCTCGGAGCGGCCGGCCCTCACATCCCCAGTGCTATGAATGCGGGGAGCTGGGCCACTTCGCACAAGAGTCTCCGCGGCATGGATGGTGCCCACCCCGGTCGCCATTAAACTAGAGGGCTCAGGGCTGGGGGGACGCCGCTCAGAGCCAGAAGCCATGTCATGGGGTGGCGGAAGTCCTGACAATCTGGTCGCAAAGTGTCCAGTGGTATGGGCAGAACTCGAGGGCCGTGCCGTACGGTGCCTAGTGGACACGGGGTCGCAAGTAACGACCATGCCTGCAACTTACTTTTGTCAGCATTTCCCTGAGGCAGTGAGACCACAGTGGGGACCCATGATAAAACTGGTGGCCGCCAATCAATTACCGGTCCCTGTCACCAGGGTGGTTTGGGTGCAGATGACGCTATGTGGCAAATCCCTCGGACACCGGGAAGTGGTCCTGACTCATAGAGAAACCAATGACAAACATCCAGTTATCCTGAGCATGAACATCCTGTGGGAGTTTGTCAATTTACTCCTCAATGACCCCACACAAGAGACTCTGAACCAGTGGGGTTCCCGCACGCCCCAAGGGCAGGTCTTCCAGCAGTTGGTGCAGGAGGCGCAAGTTCTCCAGGACTGTCACTGGGCAAAGTCATTGCGCCAGCGGCTCCCCCGCTCATACTTCCCCAGGGCAGTCAGTGGTGGCCCTTCCCATCCGGGCCCTGGTGCCTTTGGAGGGCGAGGAGATGCAGGTAGAGCCATGCTACTCGGGACTCCTGCCTCCTGGCATACTGGTGGCCCGCTCCCTGGCCACTGTGCGGAGTGGGACCATCCTGGTGCGCTGTGTCAACCTAGAAGACCAAGACATTGTCTTAAGGCCCTGGGTCGAGATGGCCAAGCTGGTGAGGCCGTTGGAAGAGGTGCTGCAGGCCCCTACGGTCCAATTGAAGGTGCAAACCGAGGACCCTTGGGCAGTGACTATTTGAACTTTGCAGGCTGCCGAGTTCTCGACTCAGGAAAAGGACCGCAACATCCTGGAAAGAATGCGGGCTGAACTCTCTGCCTGGCTCCCGCCCAACTTCTCCCGGTAGAAACACTACTAGAACAGTATGACGGGGTATTCGCTAGCCATGAGGATGATTTTGGATGCACCACAGACAACACGCACGGAATTACCACAGCAGGAACAGCCCCCCATATGGGAACGATACAGACAAATCCCCCCACAACTATACCAGGAGGTAAAAATGTTACTGGCCCAAATGCTGCGGAAGGGGGTCATACGATAGAGCCACAGCCCCTGGGCAGCTCCCATCGTGTTGGTCCGCAAGAAGGATGGTACCCTGCAGTTCTGCGTGGACTATAGAAAGCTGAATGCATGTACCATCAAAGACTCATACCCGTTGCCTTGTATAGAAGAATCCCTGTCCGCCTTGGGGAAGGCGAAGTACTTTTCAACGTTAGATCTGGCCAGTGGGTATTGGCAGGTGCCGATGTCGGAAGAAGACAGGGCTAAGACGGTGTTCATTCTTCCTATGGGACAGTTCGAGTTCAATCGAATGCTGTTCAGGCTGGCCAATGCCCCGGGGACCTTTCAGCTGCTGATAGAGCAGTGTCTGGGGGATCTCAACTTCGAGGCCACGCTGATATACCTGGACGACATAATCATCTATGCCACCACGTTTGAGGACCACCTGCGGCGTTTGGGGCAGGTGCTCGGCCGGCTGCAGAAGTACGGGTTGAAGGTGAAGCCCCAGAAATGCCACCTGTTTCGCACCCAGATTGAATATCTGGGGCATGTCGTCTCTGCCGAGGGTGTTAGACCGTCCCTGGAAAAGGTTGCTGCCATTCAGGGATGGCCTACCCCCGAGACGATAAAAGACGTGAGGGCCTTCTTGGGGCTGGCTGGATACTATCATCGTTTTGTAAAGAATTTTGCACGCCGGGCCCGAGCACTGCAGGACATGCTAAAGGGGGCTCCTGCCAGGGCGAATGGATGGAAACAACCTCAAGAAGAGGCCTTCCAAGACCTTAACACCTTTACTACCAAGGGTGGTTTGCATGTTAATGCCCGGGCCAATTATTACAATTCTGACCACTGTCCCCTTATGAGGTAATAACTCTGGAACGCTTCCATGGATTCCTGTGATTCTGACATTGTTTTCTCAGAACATATTGTACTTCATGCTAGTGGTAAAATTTCATTCATATAACTTGCGTTTATTTGTGAAAAAAAATAAAAATTTGGCAAAAATTTGGAAAATTTCGCAATTTTCCAACTTTGAATTTTTATGCTCTTAAATCACAGAGATATGGCACTCAAAAACTTAATAAGTAACATTTCCCACATGTTTACTTTACATCAGCACAATTTGGGAACCAACATTTTTTTTGTTAGGAAGTTATAAGGGTTAAAAGTTGACCAGCGATTTCTCATTTTCAAAACATCATTTTATTTTTACGGACCACATCACATTTGAAGTCACTTTGAGGGGTCTATATGATAGAAAATACCCAAAAGTGATAACATTCAAAAAACTGCACCCCTAATGGTGCTCAAAACCAGATTCAAGAAGTTTATTAACCCTTCAGGTGCTTCACAGGAATTTTTTGAATGTTTTAAAAAAAATTAACATTTAACTTTTTTTCACAAAAAAAATTACTTCAGGTTCAATTTTTTTTATTTTACCATGGGTAACAGGAGAAATTGGACTGCAAAATTTATTGTGCAATTTGTCTTGAGTACGCCGATACCTGATATGTGGGGGAACCACTGTTTGGGCACATGGCAGAGCTCGGAAGGGAAAGAGTGCCGTTTGACTTTTTCACTGCAAAATTGGCTGGAATTCAGATCGGATGCCATGTCAAGTTTGGAGAGCTCCTGATGTGCCTAAACAGTGGAAACCCCCACAAGTGACCCCATTTTGGAAACTAGACCCCCCCAAGGAACTTATCTAGATATGTGGTGAGCACTCTGAACCTCCAAGGGCTTCACAGAAGTTTATAAAGTACAGCCGTACAATTAAAAAATCATATTTTTTTCACAAAAATGATCTTTTCACCCCCAATTGTTATTTTCCAAAGAGTAACAGGACCCCAAAAGTTATTGTGCAATTTGTCCTGAGTACGCTGATACCCCATATGTGGGGGTAAACCACTATTTTGGCGCATGGCAGAACTCTGAAGGGAAGCAGCGCCATTTGACTTTTTTGGCTGGAATTGAGATCGGACGCCATGTCGCGTTTGGAAAGCCCCTGATGTGCCAAAACAGTGGAAAGCCCCCAATTCTAACTCCAACCCTAGCCCTAACATACCCCTAGCCCTAACCCTAGCCCTAACCCTAACCCAAGCCCAAACCCTAACCCTAGCCCTAATGGGAAAATGGAAATAAATACATTTGTTTTTTATTTTATTATTTTTCCCTAACTAAGGGAGTGATAACGGGGGGGTTTGATTTACCATTTATGGCTGGTTTTTATTTTTGTCAGCTGTCGCACGCTAAAAGATGCTTTTTATTGTAAAAATAATTTTTGCATCCCCACATTTTGAGAGCTATAATTTTTCCATATTTTGGTCCACAGAGGCATATGAGGTCTTATTTTTTGCGGGACGAGTTGACGTTTTTACTGGTACCATTTTTGGGCACGTGACATCTTTTGATTGCTTTTTATTCCAATTTTTGGGACGCAGAATGAACAGAGACCAGAGTTTCATGAATTTCTTTTGGGGGGGATGCGTTTACACCGTTCTGCGTGCGGTAAAATTGATAAAGCGGTTTTATTCTTCGGGTCAGTACGGTTACAGCAATACCTACCTCAATTATGTCTTTTTTTATGTTTTGCCGCTTTTATGCAATAAAAACAATTTTATATGAAAAATAATTATTTTTACATCGCTTTATGCTGCGAGCTATAACATTTTTAGTTTTTCGCTGATGACGCTGTGTGACAGCTCGTTTTTTGTGGGACAAGATGACGTTTTCAGCGGTACCATGATTATTTATATCCGTCTTTTTGCGTTATTGCACTTTTTGTTCGGCAGTATGATGATAAAGCTTTAGTTTTTGCTTTGTTTTTTATTTTTATTTTTTAAGGGGTTCAATAAAGGGGTTATCTAGTGGGACAGTTTTATAGGGAGAGTCGTTACGGATGCGGCAATACCAAATACAGTGGGGAAAAAAAGTATTTAGTCAGTCAGCAATAGTGCAAGTTCCACCACTTAAAAAGATGAGAGGCGTCTGTAATTTACATCATAGGTAGACCTCAACTATGGGAGACAAACTGAGAAAAAAAAATCCAGAAAATCACATTGTCTGGTTTTTTTCATTTTATTTGCATATTATGGTGGAAAATAAGTATTTGGTCAGAAACAAGCAATCAAGATTTCTGGCTCTCACAGACCTGTAACTTCTTCTTTAAGAGTCTCCTCTTTCCTCCACTCATTACCTGTAGTAATGGCACCTGTTTAAACTTGTTATCAGTATAAAAAGACACCTGTGCACACCCTCAAACAGTCTGACTCCAAACTCCACTATGGTGAAGACCAAAGAGCTGTCAAAGGACACCAGAAACAAAATTGTAGCCCTGCACCAGGCTGGGAAGACTGAATCTGCAATAGCCAACCAGCTTGGAGTGAAGAAATCAACTGTGGAAGCAATAATTAGAAAATGGAAGACATACAAGACCACTGATAATCTCCCTCGATCTGGTGCTCCACGCAAAATCCCACCCCGTGGGGTCAGAATGATCACAAGAATGGTGAGCAAAAATCCCAGAACCACGCGGGGGGACCTAGTGAATGAACTGCAGAGAGCTGGGACCAATGTAACAAGGCCTACCATAAGTAACACACTACGCCACCATGGACTCAGATCCTGCAGTGCCAGACGTGTCCCACTGCTTAAGCCTGTACATGTCCGGGCCCGTCTGAAGTTTGCTAGAGAGCATTTGGATGATCCAGAGGAGTTTTGGGAGAATGTCCTATGGTCTGATGAAACCAAACTGGAACTGTTTGGTAGAAACACGACTTGTCGTGTTTGGAGGAAAAAGAATACTGAGTTGCATCCATCAAACACCATACCTACTGTAAAGCATGGTGGTGGAAACATCATGCTTTGGGGCTGTTTCTCTGAAAAGGGGCCAGGACGACTGATCCGGGTACATGAAAGAATGAATGGGGCCATGTATCGTGAGATTTTGAGTGCAAACCTCCTTCCATCAGCAAGGGCATTGAAGATGAAACGTGGCTGGGTCTTTCAACATGACAATGATCCAAAGCACACCGCCAGGGCAACGAAGGAGTGGCTTCGTAAGAAGCATTTCAAGGTCCTGGAGTGGCCTAGCCAGTCTCCAGATCTCAACCCTATAGAAAACCTTTGGAGGGAGTTGAAAGTCCGTGTTGCCAAGCGAAAAGCCAAAAACATCACTGCTCTAGAGGAGATCTGCATGGAGGAATGGGCCAACATACCAACAACAGTGTGTGGCAACCTTGTGAAGACTTACAGAAAACGTTTGACCTCTGTCATTGCCAACAAAGGATATATCACAAAGTATTGAGATGAAATTTTGTTTCTGACCAAATACTTATTTTCCACCATAATATGCAAATAAAATGAAAAAAAAAACAGACAATGTGATTTTCTGGATTTTTTTTTCTCAGTTTGTCTCCCATAGTTGAGGTCTACCTATGATGTAAATTACAGACGCCTCTCATCTTTTTAAGTGGTGGAACTTGCACTATTGTTGACTGACTAAATACTTTTTTTCCCCACTGTATGTGTACTTTTATTGTTTTTTTTATTTTCAAAAAATGATTTTATTAGGGAATATTTTTTTTTTATTTTATTTAACAATTTTTTTATAAATTATTTGTACACTTTTTTTAACTTTATTACATTGTCCCGGGGGGACATAACTGTCATGTGACAGATCGCTGATCTGTCACATCACAGATCGCTGTGACAGATCAGCGATCTGTCACAGGCAGTGCTGCAGGCTTCCTCATGCCAGCGCTTTGCAGGCATGAGGAAGCCGCCTTTCTGCAGGCCCCCGAAGGTCCCTGCCGCCATTTTGGATTCGGGGACCTGCAGGGAAGGAGACCCCCACTGCAGCGCTGCACATTGCGCTGCTGTGGGGGTCTCAGGAAAGCACGGAGGGAGCCCCCTCCCTGCAGATGCTTCCCTAAACCCCCGGTACACTGCGATCGTGTTTGATTCCAGTGTGCCAAGGGTTAACATGTCGGGGGCGGTCCGTGACTGCCCCTGACACGTAGTGCCAGGTGTCAGCTGTGATAATCAGCTGACACTCGGCCGCGATCAGCTGCGCTCCCCCCGTGAGCGCAGCTGATCACGCTAGACGTACTATTCCGTCCTTCGGACTTAGGTCCCGGGTCACATGACGGAATAGTACGTCTAATGTAGGAAAGGGGTTAAGGCTGCGCTCTCGGGTGCCCCAGTGTTAGCTTATGCGGATTTCTCGCAACCGTTCATACTACACACCGACGGGAGCCTCCACAGGCTAGGAACTGTATTGTCACAAGTTCAGGACGGCTGGGAGAGAGTGATTGCATATGGTAGCCGATCACTCCATGACTCTGAGCGAAACCCTGACAATTATTGCTCCTTTAAGTTCGATCTCCTCGCGGTAGTGTGGGCCAAGACAGAGCGGTTCACAGAGTACCTGGCGGGCTCCGAAGTGATGGTGTGAACCAACAACAACCTGCTGGCCCACTTGGAAAATGCCAAATTGGGGGCTCTGGAGCAGCGATGGGTGGCCTGGATGGCTAAATTCAACTACAAAATAGATAATATCCGTCAGGAAATCTGCTCCCAACCACCAAGTGCTGTGACTCCCATCCCTTCGAGCATCTCCCCTGGCTCACTTTCCACATTTGATCCCATCACAGAAGAAGAAGTCTCCAGACTCCTCTCTTCTTCTCGTCCGACTACATGCATTACCGACCCCATTCCCTCACATCTCCTCCAGTCTCTCTCTCCAGTCGTCACAACCCACCTAACTACAATCTTTAATCTCTCCCTCTCCTCTGGCATTTTCCCATACTCCTTCAAACATGCCATCGTTACTCCATTACTAAAGAAACCCGCTCTTGACCCATCCTGCACAAACAACTACAGACCTGTCTCCAATCTCCCCTTCATCTCTAAACTTTTGGAGCGCCTAGTTTACTCCCGCTTTACCCGCTACCTTTCCATTCACTCCCTTCTAGACCCTTCACAGTCCGGCTTCCGCCCCCTACATTCGACTGAAACTGCACTCATCAAAGTGACAAATGACCTTCTGACAGCAAAACGTAACAGTGACCACTCTCTGCTCATTCTTCTTGACCTATCTGCATCTTTCGATACTGTTGACCACCATCTCCTACTCTCTAGGCTCCAGGCACTAGGCATTAAGGACACTGCTCTCTCCTGGTTCTCTTCCTATCTCTCTGACCGCTCCTTCAGTGTTTTGTTCTCTGGCTCCACTTCATCTCCTCTTCCTCTTGCTGTCGGGGTACCTCAGGGCTCAGTCCTTGGCCCCCTTCTCTTCTCTCTCTACATAGCCCCAATTGGACAGACCATCAGCAGATTTGGCTTTCAGTACCATCTTTATGTTGATGACACACAACTATATACGTCTCCCCCCAACCTTACCCCCTCTGTACTACAGAACGCCAGTGACTGTCTGTCCGCAGTCTCCAATATCATGTCCACTCTCTATCTGAAACTCAACCTCTCCAAAACTGAACTTCTTCTGCTCCCGCCGTCTACTAACCTCCCTAAATCTGACATTTCCCTCTCCGTGGGTGGTACCACAATAACACCCCAGCAGCAGGCGCGCTGTCTGGGTGTTGTGTTTGACACCAATCTCTCCTTCACATCCCATATACAATCTCTTGCCCACTCTTGCCGCTTACACCTAAAGAATGTCTCTAGAATCCACCCTTTTCTCATCATGGAAACAACAAAAACCCTCACTGTAGCATTCATTCACTCCTGCCTGGATTACTGCAACACTCTATTAATTGGCCTCCCCGTCACTCGACTATCCCCTATCCAGTCCATACTTAATGCAGCAGCCAGGGTCGTCCATCTGGCTAATCGGTACTCGGACGTGTCCGCTCTTCGTCAGTCAATATACTGGCTGCCTATTAATTATAGGATCCAATTCAAAGTACTTGTTCTCACCCACAAAGCTCTCCACGGTGCGGCAACCCCCTACATCTCCTCCCTCATTTCTGTCTATCGGCCTAGCCGATCGCTGCGCTCTGCAAACGACTTTCGACTAACCTCTGCACTTATCCGTACCTCCGACTCCAAGACTTCTCCCGTGCTGCTCCTATCCTCTGGAATGCTCTACCCCAAGAAATTAGGACTAACCACAATTTGCATAGTTTTAGGCGCTCCCTCAAAACACATTTGTTCAGAGCGGCCAATCACGTTCACTAATCAAAGTCATTCTATGTGTATGTGTGCGTGTGTAGCCCATTCACTATCTCCATCCATCCTTCACTCCCTCAAGATGGCTGGACCTTCATTGTAAATACACAATTGTAAATACACATCTGTACTTTGTATCTCCCTCACCTCATTGTAGATTGTAAGCTCTCACGAGCAGGGTCGTCTTATTTCGTCTTATTTTGCTTTAATTATTGTATTGTTAACGTTGTTACTTATGACTTGTGTTTTGAAACTGTTAAACTGTAAAGCGCTGCGGAATATGTTGGCGCTATATAAATAAGGATTATTATTATTATTATTATTATTATCATTATTACAAGATCATGTGCACAAGAGGAGCAGAAAATGTGCTCGCGGCTGCCCTCTCCAGGATCCGGCACACAACGCCAGGGAAAAGTCGAGACGACGAATTGGAAGGAGAAGAGACACCGTATGCCCTCAACAGCACCGTGCTCATGGCTGCCACGCAAGAAGGACCCTCAAGAGATGTGCTGGAGTAATCACGTGACAGATTGATCAAACAGCGCAAGAAGATGAAGAAATTGGGCTCCTACGCCGATGGGTGACCACCGGCAGACAACCCACCGACAACCAGAGACAGACTTCGTCTCAGGATATGTTGCTGATGCTACGCCAAAGGGAGAAACTAGTCATCAAGAAAGGACTGTTGTATCATAAGACAGTATCACGGGCGACGTCTGCAACAACTTGGCAGGTAGTCGTGCCCAGAGCCAAACTCAGTGAACTGGCATGGGAAGCCCACGAAAAGGGGGCTCATTTCGGAGTCCAGAAGACCTTGCAATGGTTGCAGCAGATAGTTTACCATCCGCGCTTGCACGCTGCTGTGGAAGAAACTTGCTGGGCCTGCCGCCTATGCGAACTAGCTAAACCACCCGCACAATGGGCCCTGATGCAAACGACATTGACATCAGCACCCCTCGAGCTCTTAACGGTGGACTATGTGACCATTGGCCCTGCATACCAAGGGTATGAACATTGTCTCGTTATGATGGATATGATGGATCACTTCACCAAATTTGCCGTGGTAACCCCCACCCGAGATCAATCTGCGGAGTCAGCTGCCTATGCAATCTGCAAGAACTTTATCCAAATGTACGGCTGCCCTCAACAGGTACATTCAGATCAGGGAGCATGCTTACTGGGGAAGGTCATGGAGGAGCTACATCGTCTCTATGGTATCAATAAATCTCGGACCACACCATACCACCCACTGGGAAATGGGGCCAGCGAACGCTTTAATCGGACACTAATTCAAATGTTGCGTACCCTGGAGAGTGACCGGAAGGCCTGCTGGCCTGAGTATGTCCCTGAACTAGTGTGGGTCTATAACAACCGGTTGCACCGAGTTACTGGCTATACCCCCTACTCACTGCTATTCGGGTGAGAAGGCAAAGGGATCACGGAGGTAGAACTAAACCCGGAGGAACCCCAACCCTGGTCTGGAGTGTCATCATGGGTTCGAAACCACCGACACCGGCTACAGACCCTTCACCGCATCGTCCAGACAAAACTCCAGGACCTAGAGCACCCAGGGGGGACTCTACCTCCACCCACCGACTTTCAGACTGGGGATCGAGTACTTGTGCTAGACCAGCGCCCCCAGAACAAGCTAGAATCACGGTGGGAAGAGAGTCCTTACCGAGTATTGCGCAGAATAAGCCCTGATGGGCTTGTGTACGAGATACGACCTGAAAGGGACGGGGCACTTCCGACTCATATTGTGCACCGTAATATGTTGCGGCCCTGTACATCCAACGATCCCATGCGACCCGAACCCACTCCTCAGGCGCCCGAACCAATACCCATGGTCTGGGACCTAGATGATGAAGATTATAGCCCAGCGGTACAAGCGGGCCATCCAAGGAACAATATGCCAGCAAGTAACGCCAGCCCACCAGAATCGGCCAGTCCACCACCGGCCATCACCCCAGAAAGTTCCACCACAGTCCAACCAAGATGCTCCAAGCGGTCAACAGCCGGCAAACCCCCCAAACGCTACGAAGAGGATCAGTTCGTATGGCAACAGGAACTTTTTTCTCAAAAGGCCAATCCGAGCCTACCAAGACCCTCGCCCGAGGACTGGCGAGCATACTGGATGTGGGAGTGTAGGAGGAGAGGCCTCCGCCGAGTACCTGGGCAGGAACCAAGGGGACCGTCTTCCAGGTTCCTGGGGTATCTGTTTCCAGGGAGCAGAGCTAGGGGATGAACCACTGAGACTGACAGGTCAGTTGGGGGAGGAGTCCAGAGAAGAGGGGCGGAGAGGGCCAGACTGTGTGAGTCAGCAGAATGAAAGGGAAGGAGGTGGAGACTTGGTGAGGGCCAGGGAGCGAGAGCCACGAGCAGCTACCAGAGAGGAGGACAGCGACAGGAGGGAGACTCTCGGTGGACCGCAGGGAGATGTCGCCGAGCTTACCGACAAAAGGAGACTGCTGCCTCACTCCAGCTCTCGGCTGCGGCCTACTTGCAGCCGTCCGTGGCCTACACTGCCTCACTTCAGCTCGTCGGCCTCTTCGCTGCTGCCCGCAGCCACCGCTGCTTCACTCCCGACCACGTCGGTGAATCCTTCTTTGCCGCCCGCAGCTGCCACCACCCTGCTCCAGTCCACGGTAGAGACTGGGCCTGTGCCCACTGCGAATTCTCCAGTGCGGCCGCAGACTGTGCCTGAGGCCTATCAACCGCCACTTATCACCGCCGCTGCCAGTCCCTGTCAGGGAGTTGTGACCTCCACTCTCCCACTCCCAGACGGTATCCCGCTGCCTCCGCTGGGTGACATCCCGCCAAAGAACTCTCCGTGGGCCTGTTGTGCCCCTACTCCTCCTGGGCATCGGAACGCCCGAAGACTACGCTAGATCTTCAGAGGCTGGCCCAGTGGCTGCAACACAGACACACCGTGGAGCAGAACGCCGAGGGACGCCAGGATGGATAAGTGATACATAGTGACTAAGGACCCATAGACGGCCATTCCGCGGCCCTATAGTGACCGGTCTTGGCCGGATTAGTCGTGTTCTCCCAATCCTTGTTTATGTGTATTGGCTCCCTGCAAGGACAGCTACTGTTATTCTGTTGGTTGCGTAACAATAGCCCTAACGGCATTTATCTATAAAAGTTAATGTTTAAAGTCATATCTGTCTTGCGTCTCGTCACTGCATCCTGCGTACCTGCTATTATCACAAAGGCATGGGCCCCCAGCACGTGCTGTATCACGTGACACGTTACATGATTCCCTTTGATAAATCATATGATAGGTCTGGTGCACATCTGTAGCTGGATACTTTTACACAACATGAACCCTCACATTGCCTCCCTATATACAGGATAAGCCCCCATATAGCCCCTATATGAGCCCCTACATACCTCATTATATACATTATGAAGTCTCACATAGCCCTATATGCAAAATGAGCCCTCACATAGCTTCCTATATGCAGAATGAGTTCCCAGATATCCCCTATATACAGTATGATCCCCTACCTAGTGTCTTATATACTGTATGAGCCCCCACATAACTATATGCAGGATGAGCCCCTACAAAGCTCCTTATATGCAAAATGAGCCATTAAAAAGTTAATTTATTTCAGCTCTTCAATACAAAAAGTGAAACTCATATATTATATTGTCATTACAAACAGAGTGATGTATTTCAAGTGTTTATTTCTGCTAATGTTGATGATTATGGCTTACAGCCAATGAAAACCCAAAAGTCATTATCTCAGTAAAGTAGAATACTTTATAACACCAGCTTGAAAAAATGATTTTAAAATCCGAAATATTGGCCTACTGAAATGCATGTTCAGTAAATGCACTCAATACTTGGTCAGGGCTCCTTTAGCATGAATTACTGCATCGATTCGGCGTGGCATTGAGGCGATCAGCCTGTGGCACTGCTGAGGTGTTATGGATCCACAGGTTGCTATGAGAGCAGCATTCAGCTCCTCTGCATTGTTGGGTCAGGGTGTCTCTCATCTTCTTCCTAACAATACCCCATAGATTCTCTATGAGGTTAAGGCCAGGTGAGTTTGATTGCCAATCAAGCACCGTGTTACTGTTGTTTTTAAACCAGGTATTGGTACTTTTGGCAGTGTGGACAGGTGTCAAGTCCTGCTGGAGAATGAAATATCCATCTCCAAAAAGCTTGTCGGCAGAGGGAAGCATTAAGTGCTCTAAAATTTCCTGGTAGATGGCTGCGTTGACTTTGGTCTTAATAAAACACAGTGTACCTATACCAGAAGATGACATAGCTCCCCAAAACATCACTGATTGTGGAAACTTCACATTAGACCTCAAGCAACTTGGACTGTGTGCCTGCCCACTCTTCCTCCAGACTCTGGGACCTTGATTTCCAAGGTCTAGAAGGATTATTAGAAGGATTCAGGATCCTGTTTGATTCCGGGGCGCCTATTTTTCTGCCAGGAAATTTGAAGTCAGCAAGGAAGCATTCAGGGATATTAAGGGAAAAGTTAAGCAAGCAGATAGTATTGGGGCACATGGCAGAGCAATTTCGGGATCCTTCATGGCCAGAGTTAAGGTTTCCCCTTTGGGAGTCGTTCCTAAGCGGCATATCCATCATTTATCCCACCTGACAGGGGATTTTGTGAATGACGGCATCTAGTCAGATTTATTATCAGTGTTGTATGTTTCATTTGATAGGGCATTGGATTTTGTAAGGTCAGTGGGACCAGGGGCTTTGATGGTGAAATCCGACATTGAAGCTGCCTTTTGCCTGCTCCCTGTGCACCCTAACGGTTTTCATCTATTGGGATGTATATGGGATTGTGAATTTTATCGTGATCATTGTTTACCTACAGGTTGCTTCATTTCATGTTTGTGTTTCGAAGCTTTCAGTTCATTTGTTGAGTGAGTTGTACAATGTCAGATGTTCTCTCGATAATTCACTACTTGGACAATTTATTTTGTGTAGGTGGCTTCAATGTTCTGTATTCCATTGGATTCAGACAGGACTGAGGACCCAGCTGTGGTGATGTGTTCTCTGGGCATAGAGATCAATAGTATAGACATAGAGTGTAGGCTTCCAGAGGAAAAACTTTGATTTGCGGCTGACAGTAGCAGCTTGGGCTGAGTCAAGAAAGTTAGGCTAAAGGTATTACAGTCTTTATTGGGTAAGCTTAAATTTGCTTGTGGATTATGCCAATGAGTTTTCCAGGCGGTTATCAGTGCCTATGTCATGGAACTCAACACTTCACCATTTTGTTCTCATTAATCAAGAGAACAGGGCTTATTTGGAGGTTTGGGATGCCTTTTTAAAGGAATACAATGGTTGTATTTTATGGATGAATAAGTTGGTATCCAATGGTTACCTGCAGTTTTACACAGTTGCTGCTGGCTCTGTTGACATTCTTTCAGGGCCACTGGTGTCCTGGGCCTATGCCTGAGCCATGGCAGGCAGCAGGTTTAGTGAGGAACTTGTCTTTGTTTAAGAAATTCCCAATTTTAGTGACTTTTGAGCTTTGGGGTCGGAATTTACTGGAAAAAAAGGTGTGTTTTCATTGTGACTGTCGATGGTTTACGCGATAAATTCACTTTAAGATAAATTTTCTCCAGTACTAGCTTATCTGCGTAATTTGGTTTTGCAGTGTTTGGAGTGGAATTTGTGCATAATTGGTTGACATATTTCAGGAGTATCCAATTATGTGGCTGATGTACTGTCTCATTTTCAGTTCAACAGATTTCGAGATCATGCACCATAGGCGGATGAAATGGGAGCAGAATGTCCCAATTTGCTGTGGAACCTGGTAAAAGTGTAATGTTTGAGTTAATCAGTCAATCGGTGACTGAGGCTACGTGGGATCATTATCAGAAAGTTTGGAAGGAATGGAAAGAGTTTGGTGTTAATACGAATGAGAATTCTTCTGATAAGGTTAAGTTGTTTTTAGTATTATCCTTTTTGGGGCAGGATTTTGTGTCCAGGAGATCAGTGTCAATAGTGATGCAAAGATTGGCAGCGTTGTAAATTTTGTTTAAATTTGGAGGCGTAAAGGATATAACAAAGGAATTTTTGGTATGACAGGCACTGAAGGGATTTCAAAAGGAGTAATAAGTCACCATTGAAGGAGACCAGTTTTCTTTGAACAGTTGGGTAGGTTGCTGTCTTGTCAGTTTGTTAATCTAAATATGAGGTATTGTTTTCAACAAATTTAGTTTTGGCTTTTAACAATGTATTTCGTATTCGTGAATTGGTTAGTCTTTTAAGGATGGTTTAAGGGGGTCTGAAATTGTGTGGTGTTTGCTTAGTAAACAGGGTGGAATTTCACCAATGATCTCGCTATGTGTGACACGTATCAGCGACCGGCCCCCCCGCCGGGTATTGCTGATCATGCAGGAATGTCCTAGGCCATTTTTTGATCATTGGTCTCCCGCTGGCCAACACACATCGCTGCAAGTGGCAGCGGGAGACCAACGATCAGCGAGCTCCCAGAGCTGTAAGCAGACGCTGGGAGCTGGTATCCAAGGTAAGTATCGGGTAACTAAGCGCGCGCGTCGCTTAGTTACCCACTGTGTACCTTGGATACCTGCGTGCTCGCGCTGGGAGCGTTGGTATCCAAGGTACACAGCGGGTAACTAAGTGACGCGCGTGCTTAGTTACCCGATATTTACCTTGGAAACCAGCGACCTCGCTGGTCCTGATCGCTG
This sequence comes from Dendrobates tinctorius, assembly GCF_039654945.1. Taxonomy (NCBI): domain Eukaryota; kingdom Metazoa; phylum Chordata; class Amphibia; order Anura; family Dendrobatidae; genus Dendrobates; species Dendrobates tinctorius. The sequence continues at coordinate 1,032,908 of NW_027361858.1, read as the reverse complement.
GTGAAATCTGCCTGTTTGACAGCTCACCAGCGATCATGTAGCGAGGCACCAGCGATCCTGACAAGGTTGTATCGTTGTCGGGATCGCTGGTGCATCGTTTAGTGTAACGGGACCCTTACAGTAATCTAAGATGGATTAGAGTGGTCGAGACATGTTGGTGGTTTTGTACGCAATTATGAGTCATGAGGCCTGCCTTATTGCCGTGGTGAAACACTTAATGGAAATTCAGGGTAGTTATACAGGTTCATTCTTGAGGCCTAAGGATGGTTCTTCACTTTCAAAATATCAATTCATTGCAGTTTTAAATAAATGTTTGTTGAGGCCTGAAGAATATGGGTGACATTCCATTTGCAGTGATGGAGGACTCAAGTTGGGGTTTGGGAGAAGAGAGGTGAATTTTCCGTATTTGGATTTGGAAATTACCAAAATTTAGTTCTTATGTTCGCTTTCATTCGAGTTTGAGTTTTAATATAGTGATTGTTTTGTTTCACTATAGGTGCTTGCTTAATTTGGATACTGTGCCACTCTTATGCTAATTTCACATTAGCGTTTTTTTGCGCAGCGCATCGTGCGCAATAGAAACGCATGCAAAAAATGCATCATGCGTTTTTACATGCGTTTGCATTTTTTTTGCGCATTCATTTTCTAGGGGTTAAAACCAGTGTCTACACATTTTTACGCCAAAATCGCATGACCACGAAAACGCAGACGAATGCATGTCAATGTGCACGCCTACGTTCCCATAAACTGTAATGCGTTATTTTGTCGCATTCCGTGCGCAAGCGTGTGCGTGCGTTTTTTTATGCCTTTCGGTGGACCCAAAAATGCAATAGGTTGCGTCTGGCTCACCTAGGCACACACCTTGAAAAAACCCATGCTCATGAAAACGCATACGAACGTGTGCAAACGCAAGACCATGCACATGCCATGTTAAACATAGGTACTCATGACGCATGCACATGGACACGCACGATGCGTTGCACAAAAAAGGAAAATGTGAAACCAGCCTTACATGTTCTTGGGTGCATTGCGGATGACATTCATCTAGATGGTTGCAGCTTGAGCAGGCTAGATCCACAGCGCTGATCAAATGGCCTGGAATTCGTGGTGTGACTTGGGGGAGGGTTTTCCCCAAAGTCTCCTATTACTGCAGAATGCGTCAACCACTGAATGTGCTGGTGTTGCATGTGGTAGGTAATGACCTGGGAGTTAGACCCTTTCCGGAGTTAGAGACAGTAAGTTTGATCTTTTAGGTTGTCTTTATCCTATCTGTGGATTATTATTGTTTGGTCAGACATTGTGGCGTGGCTTACCGGGAGGTACGCAAAATTGATGGAGCGGATCAATAAGACCAAAATTAAACTAATTAAAACAATGGCTCATTTTGTTTCAAGGAATGGTGGCATAGCGGTGAGACACAAGGATTTCCAGGTGCCTTCAAGGGAGCACTTAAGATTGGTTGGAGTTCATCTTGTAACATCCCTATCGGCATCATTGTATGGCTTCCCATCGCCTACCATGCTGATATACTGACTTACTCACCACTCCGGGCCATGCAGTGAGTTCTGCCCTCTGCCTGCTGCATGCTGTAAACCATGTGTGTCCTCTGCTTGCTGTGTGCATACTTCCGGGCTGTATGCTTAGGGCGGCTGTGCATGCTTGTCCTGATGCTTAAGGCGTCTCCACCAATGGGAAGATGCCTGAGGGACATTCTCAGTCTGTGTTCAACTACTAAGTTACCAGGTCCTGTCCTGTTTCTGCTCTTGTTTCTGTCACCTTGGGGACTGTATACCCAGGTCTGTACCTGTCTCATTCACCACCCTGGGGGCTGTATACCCAGGTCCGTACCTGCATATTAACTATCTTGTTTCTTTTACACTGGGTACTGCATTTCCTGGCATGAATCCTGTATCTTAACTGTCTTGTTCCATCTCCCTGGGGGCTGTATACCCAGGCCTGAATCCTTTATGCTGAACTTGTTCCTGTGTCTGTTCTTATCTGATCTAAGTCATATCCCTGAACCTGTCTGTATCCCAGTCTTGATCTTTCCCTATCCTGCTTTGTCTGTCCTTTCTCCTACTCTTTATACTCGTCTTATCTGAACCAGCACCTATCTTTATTCTGTTGTCTCCGCACAATGTTAGTGTCACTTGCTACTTCATTGTAAGTAACATAGTAACATAATTAGTAAGGCCGAAAAAAGACATTAGTCCATCCAGTTCAGCCTATAAAATTCTGTCAGAATAAATTCCCAGATCTATGTCCGTCTAAAGAACCTAACAATAACTGTAAGATACAATATTGTTATGCTCCAGGAAGACATCCAGGCCTCTCTTGAACCTTTCAACTGAGTTCGCCATCACCACTTCCTCAGGCAGGGAATTCTAGATTCTCACTGCCCTAACAGTAAAGAATCCTCTTCTATGTTGGTGGAAAAACCTTTTCTCCTCCAGATGCAAAGAATGCCCCCTTGTGACCGTCATCTTCCTTGGTATAAACAGATCCTCGGAGAGATATTTGAAAGATTGGTAAGTAAGATGAGAAAGCTTGGGCTAGGGGAAAATGTGTGTAGATGGGTAGGTAGCTGGCTTAGTGATAGAAAACAAAAAGTGGTTATTAATGGTGCATACCCACATTGTGCCAGGGTTACTAGTGGGGTACCACAGGGTTCTGTATTGGGCCCCCTACTATTTAATATATTTATTAATGATCTAGTGGATGGCTTACACAGTAAAATATCAGTATTTGCAGATGATACAAAACTATGTATGCTAGTTAACACAAAGGAGGACAGTTTGCAACTACAGACAGATTTGAGTAAATTGGAGAATTGGGCTGAAAAATGGCAAATGAGGTTTAACACAGATAAGTGTAAGGTTATGCACATAGGAAGGAGAAACAGATGCTATAATTACGTACTAAATGGGAAACTGCTAGGGAAATCAGACATGGAAAAAGACTTAGGCATCTTAGTCAATAAGAAGCTAAGTTGGAGTGCCCAGTGTCAGGCAGCTGCCACCAAAGCAAATAGGGTCATGGGATGCATTAGAAGAGGTCTGGGGGCACGAGATGAAAGCATACTTCTCCCTCTGTACAAATCACTCGTCAGACCACACTTGGAGTATTGTGTGCAATTTTGGATGCCAGTACTCAAGAAAGACATTACTGAACTTGAAAGGGTTCAAAGGCGTGCTACTAAAATGATAAATGGAGTTGGTTCACTACAATACCCAGAAAGGTTATCAAAATTGGGTCTATTTACTCTAGAAAAGAGAAGACTTAGGGGAGACCTAATATATATGTACAAGTATATCAGAGGGCAATACAGAAATCTCTCCAATGAACTGTTTGTACCAAGGACTGTGACAAGAACAAGGGGGCATTCTCTTCGTTTGGAGGAAAGACAATTTCTGCACCAGCATAGAAGAGGGTTCTTCACAGTAAGAGCAGTGAGGCTCTGGAATTCTCTTCCTGAGGAAGTGGTGATGGCCAACTCACTGAATGAATTTAAGAACGGAATGGATGCTTTTTTTGTGAGTAACAGTATAGAAGATGGTTGACCCAGCTTAGGGGAAGGAATTTTTTTCCCTATGGAGAAAATTGGCTTCTACTCTGTGGGTTTTTTGCCTTCCCCAGGATCAACAATGCAGAACAGCTGCACTAAAAATAGGCTGAACTAGATGGACATAAGGTCTTCCTTCAGCCTTCAAAACCTGTTCTTGTCACAGTCCTTGGTACAAACAGTTCATTGGTGAGATCTCTGTATTGCCCTCTGATCAGAGGCGTAGCTAGAGCTTTTGCCGCCCGGAGCTGTTCCTGAATTTGGCGCCCCCCCCCGGCTCAATACACGCAAAGGTTATGGTAAGAACACTACATCATAAGGAAAACTTTCTGGAAAGCAGAACAACAAGTGCCAGCATGCCACAGGTCTGCCCGGAGCGTGCAGCGCCCCCTGTGTGACGGCCGGGACCTGCCCCCCTCACTATTAACCCCTGCCACCCCGGCCGGGCCCCGCTCACCTCATCCCACTTGATGAACTTGCTGCCCCGCTGCAGGGTCTCCGGCACCCGGACTGGCTCCAGCTGGAGGGCATGGACCACGAGCCGGGCCCCCACCATGGCTGCAGGGGAGGACGGAGGAAAAGTACGAGGAGACAGCGGCCAGAGAAGAGCAGAGACTGAGGGAGGGAGAGTAGAGGGGAGGGAGGAGAGGAAGGAGGAGGGAGAGAGGCAGAGCGTCCTCCTCCCAAATGGTGAGTGACCCAACTGCGCTAGCTAGCCGCTGTCAAAATCTCCTGCTATACACACTCGGCCGCCTCCACGCTTCTCTCCCACAGCACAGAGAGGAGGAATTTCTGCTCCTGCTGTGCTGCGCCGCCCCCACACACGTGCCGCCTGGGGCGGCCCGCCCCCCCCGCACCCCCCTTCCTACGCCACTGCCTCTGATATACTTGTACATATATATTAGGTCTCCCCTAAGTCTTCTCTTTTCTAGAGTAAATAGACCTAATTTTTATAACCTTTCTGGGTATTGTAGTGAACCAACTCCATTTATCATTTTAGTAGCCCGCCTTTGAACCCTTTCAAGTGCAGTAATGTCTTTCTTGAGCACCGGCATCCAAAATTGCACACAATACTCCAAGTGTGGTCTGACGAGTGATTTGTGCAGAGGGAGAATTATGTTTTCATCTCATGTCCCCAGACCTCTTCTAATGCATTCCATGACCCTATTTGCTTTGGTGGCAGCTGCCTGACACTGGGCACTCCAACTTAGCTTCTTATTGACTAAGATGCCTAAGGCTAGTTTCACACTAGCGTTTTTTTGCGCTGCGTTAGGAGCGCACATGAAACGCATGTGAAAAGCGCATACAAACGCTTGTAAACGCTGCGTTGTTTTGTAGCATTATTGTGTGCATAACGACAAAAAATCGCAGCGTTTTTATGCGTTTGTAAGTGTTTTTCATTTTTTATGCGCAATAAACTAGAGAAAAAATCCTTGGAAAATTCTTGCAACACACTCAAGCAATGGGAAAGCAGTGTGCGTGTCTTATGGAAATTCTTTATATAGCCCCTTTTTACAGCTGAATTCTTCACATTTGCTTGCATTTGACTTGAGAAACAAGGATCTGCGCTGGAAGAGCTTTTACTTTGACTTGGATCTGGACATGAGGATGGCTCAGGCTTATGCCGTTGCTTGCCATGAACAGAGGGAGAGAGAGAGGCAGCGAAGACGGCAGCAGCGGCGTATGTGGATACATCCCATTATTGAACTCCGGGAGAGCCGTGGAGCGTACCACACCCTCTACAGCGAGCTCCAGGCAAACCCGGAGAAATTTATGGATTATACCAGGATGACCCAAGAAACCTTTAACTATTTGCTTGGTCGGGTAAAAAAAGTCATCCGGAGACAGGACACGCAGTTCCGGCATGCGATTACTCCTGAGGAACGGCTCCTGGTCACATTAAGGTACGTAGTTTTCATAAACCAATGGCTGCTGATTTTTCTTGGTTGTGACATGTACTCTTCCAAATCTTGCAGAATTACAGTTCTGCCATGTTGTTAACTAATAAAAGCTGCGGTAATTTTTTCATGGCATGTATTGAACCAAAGGCTGCAGAATTTTTTTTTTGGGGGGGGTTTAATTAAACGTGTGTAAAAAAAATACGTATACACAAATATTAATTATTGTTTTCTTTGTGTTACAGATTCCTGGCTACTGGAGAGACCCTCTCGTCACTGCACTTCCAGTACCAGATTGGAATCTCCACGTTGTCTGGAATTGTAGCGGACTCCTGCCGGGCTCTCTGGAACGTTCTTTGTCCCGAATTCAAGCCCATGCCCACTGCAGCAAAGTGGTTGGAAATCGCCGAAAGATTCTGGACTGAATGCAATTTCTCAAACTGTTTAGGAGCGGTGGATGGGAAACACATCCGGATTATCAAGCCCAAAATAACTGGCTCTGAGTTCTATAACTACAAAAAGTACTTTTCTACTGTACTGATGGCCATTGCGGATGCAGACTGTAAGTTTATTGCAGTGGACATTGGGGCATTTGGCCATGGGAATGACCCCCAGGCTTTTAAGACATCGGACATGGGCAGGAGGTTGTATGGCAACAACTTCGATTGCCCCATGCCACGTCCTCTTCCCAACATCGAAGGTCCGCCACAGCCATTTGTAATGGTTGGTGATGAAGCGTTCCAGATGTGCCAAAACCTCCTCAAATCCTACTCCAGCCGGGACTTGGACCTACAAACAAAAATTTTTAATTACAGGCTGACCAGGGCCACGAGAACAGTAGAGTGTGCTTTTGGTATACTTGTATCGAGATGGCGCATTCTTGGCACAGCTATTAATCTTAAACTGGAAACAGTGGATGAGGTGGTCAAGGCCTGTGTTGTCCTACATAATTTTGTAATTCTCGAGAGCACCTGAACTTTGATCTTGATGATGTTGCTCCTAATCCTTTGCCAGAATTTACACAGCACCCTCTCAGGTCATCCGTTGAAGTTGGCCAAATGAGGCACCAATTTGCGGCCTACTTCAACTCAGATGTAGGACGGGTGGAATGGCAAGAGCAAATGTTGTAAAAAAATTTTATTGCATGTTGTTGGTATGTTAATAAAAAAACTGTTTTGATACCTGTACTGAGTGCATTCTCTGTTTTTACACCCCCAATACCATTAGCATGTAGCCAGGTGTATCAGCGAATTTATGATGCTGTGTTTTGTGCATCATGAATTCACTAATACTCAATGTTCCCCAACTCCACTCCTCAAGGTCCACCAACAGATCATGTTGTAATGAAATAAAAAGAGGATTCCATACAACATGATCTGTTTGTGGCCCATGAGAACTGGAGTTGGGGAACCGTGCAATATTGCAAGAATGTAGAGATTGCTGTGGAAAAGACAAGTCATGTAGATTTTTTTTTTTTTAAACCAATCTATATGATTTGTCTTTTCCACAGCAGTCTCCACATTCTTGTATATTGCACAGACAGGATCCACCAGGGTTCCCCAACTCCACTCCTCAAGGCCACCAACAGATCAAGTTGTAATGAAATAAAAAGAGGATTCCATACAACATGATCTGTTGGTGGCCCATGAGGACTGGAGTTGGGGAACCGTGCAATATTACAAGAATGTAAAGATTGCTGTGGAAAAGACAAGTCATGTAGATTTGTTGCGTTGACAACACATATCTCCAAGACTGACACAAGAAACATGTCAGAAATGGAGATATCTGGTGACAAAAATGCTAAGTGTATGGCGCAGTGTGTGTACGGCGCAGTGTGTGTAGTTGGCGATAGACACAGTAACCAATCCAGATTTTGTGAAAGCACAAGTGCACATTTATTTTGTAACAAACAAACAAAAAAAAATATTTTATTAGTAATGACCTTTGGGGGAAGTTTGGGATACTTTGTTTGTGTGGAGAGACGAGGAACGACTGGAGGTTGAGGAAGGAGTTCTGGGAGAAGGGGTGATGAAAGTACTGGGGGAAGGGAGCTCTGGAATGGACAAAGAGGCATGTTGAGAGACATTAGGAGGAGAGGGTGGATGGACGAACAAAGTTTTTTTTTCTTTTTCTTTGGCGCAGGAATATCCTGCCCGGACCGATTGGCAGCCTGTGAACGCCTTACTTTTGTTGACTGCCTGGTGACGGTGGACTGTGGCGTTGCCCTGTAAAAAAGGGAATGCGGATCCCCACTTTCCTGCTCTGTGGTGGTGGTGGCGGTGCTGCTGGAGTGGCAGTGGCGGTGGTCCTAGAAGGGGAGAAAGTTGGGTCGGTGCTCCGAGCAGGAGGCTGCCTGTCTGGGATCTCAGGCAAAGTTCTTTGGGCACTCCGAGGAGGAGAATTGGTGGCGGTTATATTCCGATGAGGAGTGGTGGTGGTGTTCCTTTGATGAGGAGTAGTGGTGGTGCTCCTTTGATGCGGAGTGCTGCCGGTGCTCCTTAGATGAGGAATGCTGGCGGTGCTCTGTTGCTTAGGAGTGCTGGCGGTGCTCTGTTGCTGAGGAGTGCTGGCGGTGCTCTGTTGCTGAGGAGTGCTGGCGGTGCTCTGTTGCTGAGGAGTGCTGGCGGTGCTCTGTTCCTGAGGAGTGCTGGCGGTACTCCTTTGGTGTTGACTGGTGGTGTCAGTAGCCCAAGCAGGTTCTGTGGTCGTTTGGCTCCAAGCTGGTGGTGATTTGGCGGTGGTGGTGCTCCATACAGGAGCAGCGCTTGACATAGTGGTGGTGGCGGAGGAGTGTCCAGCAGCACTCAGACTTGGGGTGGTGACATAGTGGTGTCCGGCTTCAGACTGCTCCTGCTCAGACTGCTCCCGCTCAGACCGCTCCCGCACTTCATCTTCACTGCCCGTGTCCGATGTCTGTAAAGAAATAAAAAATTAAAACACATTTCTAGAGGCAATAATATAATTACCCAAAGGCAGCAAGATTCTCACCTCATGATCAGCTTGGGCCAGTTCTTGCCGAGATGGCGAATAGACTGATCCAGAAGAAGACATGCTGAAATGAAAACAAATTAAACATTAGAACATTATAAAATTGTACAGGACACACAGACATTATGTTGAAGAATACTCACATTTTGGCTCCTGAAGCTTGAATCCACACTTGGAAGGCTCTTCTGGGCTTTTGTCTCCTCTCTGCAAGGCTGTCTGTAGAGTAATTGTCTGACCCTGAAGACACCTTCTTTTATCTACACTCATCCCAAACAATGTTGCTTGTTTAGGGGGAGTTTTAGACAAGTGTCTAGACATTGTTTACTCAAAGCGCGTGCGCGCACAAGGCGCTGACGTGCGCGGTGCCAAGCGCTCGTCAGCAATCACATAGACTGTAATGCTATTTTTGGGTGCACACTGAGCGCACACGTGCGTGCGCAATTTTTTAAAGTATGTAGGCGGAACAAAAAATGCAACATGTAGCGTTCGGCGCGTCTGGGCGCACACCTGTAAAATGCGCAGTGCACGCTAAACGCTGATGAGCACGTACATTCGCAAGACCCTGCGATCACCATGTTCAAGATAGGGGAACATTGCGCGTGCGCCAGATAGCGCACGATGCGCTGCGCGATCAAACGCTAGTGTGAAACCAGCCTAAGTCTTTTTCCATGTCTGATTTCCCCAGCAGTTTCCCGTTTAGTAAGTAATTGTACCATCTGTTTCTCCTTCCCATGTGCATAACCTTACACTTATCTGTGTTAAACCTCATTTGCCATTTTTCAGCCCAATTCTCCAATTTACTCAAATCTGTCTGTAGTTGCAAACTGTCCTCCTTTGTAACTACCTTACATAGTTTTGTATCATCTGCAAATACTGATATTTTACTGTGTACCGGCCTATAGTTTCCAGGTTCCCTTTTACACCCCTTTTTGAATATTGGTACCACATTTGCTTGCCGCCAATCAAAAGGAACAGACCCTGTTTCTATAGAGTCTTTAAATATAAGGAATTGAGGCCTGTCTATCACATTACTCACACTACTTCTTCACAGCCCCCATAGCACAAGTTTATACACCCAGCCAGGACCCTCACCTTCATGTAACATGCCATGGTGTAAGAGTTGAGTACCTCACCCACGTCTACCTCCCTACTCCACGTTACACAATGATCACAAGTAGGAATATCATCTACCTGTAATCTGACAGATGTGTGCCACAGACTTCAGATATTCAGAGTGAAAGCATTTGGTTGTAATTAAAATAATTATTGGGCATTTTTTCTGGTGTGCGGTCAGAAAAGTGGAGTCATGGCGGAATGTGAAGAGTCACTGAATAAGACATGTTTATGAGGTTTTTTTATGTTCTCTGAAAAAGCGCAATCTTTGTTAATGTTAACATGGTGAAAAATTATGAGGAAACACAAATCATTCTGGCACCTATTCCTCCCCACAGGATTCTTAACTTGACATTGTCATGTGCTATTATTCCACAAGAAGTTAGATGCACTTGTAGCCAAGAAATGAGGAAACAAAAAATCAAAACAGTTAAAATCTAAAAGGAAAAGCCAAGCTTTGCATTTTCCATAAAGCTTCCATGTCACAAGAACTAGCAATGCCTAGGTTTGTCTGTATGGTCTTTACACACATGCATATTTTGGTTTTATTTTTGGAATAGCATTTAAAGTCAAAATCAGGATTGGAATTGAAGCAAAGAACAAGTACAAATATTTTCATCTCTGTTTTAAATCCACTTTTAGACTAGGTTTAAATATCCTATTTAACCCTTTGGCTAGAAGTGTCGTACATGGCATTTTTGCATTGTCAATCATCAGGTTTCCAAAAGACTGCAATAATACAGTATCCCACATTACAAAAAATGTAGAATAGTAAGAATGTTTTGAAAAATAGAACTTTTAATAGTTTACTTTTGTCAACTAACAATATGTAAAATGAATGAACAAAATAGAAATCTAAAGCACATCAATATTTTGTTTTCTTGACTTTATAAAACAGCATAAATTCTAAGTGTACTTTCACAAAGTCAGGGATTTTTTAGGTTTATAGCAAGTGTATGAGTACCAATAAGAAACAGGTAATAAAGAATGTTATTTTTTATATGTAGGTTGAAACACAGTCATTAACTGAAACAAAAACAACTGTATAGGAGGTGTGGAGACACATAGGGTCAGCGGGTGCCCTAGTCCGCTAGCTGAAACGGCAAAGACCAGGAATCATCGCACCGAACAACAGCTCTCTTTTCTCGTGGTAAGAGCACTACTCAGACAACACAGGCTGAGGGTAATACAGTATGTCAATAATTTTTTGAACCACCAACATACAATAGCATATAGAACAGTCCCAGAAAAATACTCAAGATTGCACAAAATTACAGTCTCAACCTTCCGCTGACTCGCCAGGATTAAAACCAGGTGCGACTTCCAGAGTTTCCAGAGACGACTACCCCAACCTGTAGCACACACAGAGAAAAGGTAATGACAAGCTTAGGAAGCTGACAGTCCATTGAGGTACAAGGCCAGGTGACCAGGGGGTCACAACCTGGCTTCTCCGAACATTTCCATGGAGCCAGATGACCGGTGGGTAGTGTTGAGTGATACCATCCGATACCCTAAAATATCGGATCGGATGGTATCGGCCCGATACGAAAAAAGTATCGGGTATCGCCGATTCCGATACCAGAAGTCCCATTCAAGTCTATGGGACTTCCGGTATCGGAATAAGAAAAACCCTTTTCTGTCCTTGTACAGCATCTTGGGGGGGTGTACGGACCTTCCGGGGGTCTGTGCCGAATGCCCGGGGGTCTGTGCGGACTGCCGGGGGTCTGTACCGGCCTGCCGGGGGGCTGTGCCGGCCTGCCGGTGGTCTGTACCGACTGTCCGGGGGTCTGTGCAGGCTGCGGGGGTCTGTACCGGCCTGCCGGGGGGCTGTGCCAGCCTGCCGGTGGTCTATACTGACTGTCCGGGGGTCTGTGCAGGCTGCGGGGGTCTGTGCAGGATCGTCCGATGGGACTACAAGTCCCATCGGGCGATGCCTGCTACCATGACGGTGATTGACACATTAGCAAATGATGGGACAGTAGTAGTCCCATCATCTGGCTAATGTGATGAATGTGCAAAAAAAAAATACATACTACATACATGCTACATACATGCTGCATACATGCTACACACATGCAACATACATACTACATACATGCTACATACATACTACATATATACTACATGCATGCAACATACTACATATATACCACATGCATGCAACATGCATACTACATATATACTACATGCAACATGCATACTACATATATACTACATGCATGCAACATACATACATACAACATATATACTACATGCATGCAACATGCATATATACTACATATATACTACATACATACTACATATACTACATGCATGCAACATACATACTGTACTACATATATACTACATATATACCACATGCATGCAACATACATATATACAACATATATATACTACATGCATGCAACATGCATACTACATATATACCACATATATACTACATGCATGCAACATACATATATACTACATATATACTACATGCAACATGCATACTACATATATACTACATGCATGCAGCATACATACATACTACATATATACCACATGCATGCAACATGCATACTACATATATACCACATATATACTACATGCATGCAACATACATATATACTACATATATACTACATGCAACATGCATACTACATATATACTACATGCATGCAGCATACATACATACTACATATATACCACATATATACTACATGCATGCAACATGCATACTACATATATACAACATATATACTACATGCATGCTACATATATACCACATGCATGCAACATATATACCACATGCACGCAACATGCATACTACATATATACTACATGCATGCAACATGCATACTACATATATACCACATATATACTACATGCATGCAACATACATATATACTACAGTCATGGCCAAAAGTTTAGAGAATGACACAAATATTATATTTTCTCATGATCTGCTGCCCTCTGGTTTTTATGTGTGTTTGTCAGATGTTTTTATCACATACAGAAATATAATCGCAATCATATTATGAGTAGCAAAAGGTTATATTGACAGTTAAAATGAGTTAATGCAGCAAGTCAATATTTGCAGTGTTGACCCTTCTTCTTCAGGACCTCAGCAATTCTCCCTGGCATGCACTCAATCAACTTTTGGATCAAATGCTGACTGATAGCAGTCCATTCTTGCAAAATCAATGCTTTTATTTTGTCTGAATTTGAAGGTTTTTGTTTGTCCACCCGTCTCTTGATGATTGACCACAAGTTCTCAATGGGATTAAGATCTGGGGAGTTTCCAGGCCATGGTCCCAAAATCTCTATGTTTTGTTCCCTGAGCCATTTAGTTATCACCTTTGCTTTATGGCAAGGTGCTCCATCATGTTGAAAAAGGCATTGTTGATGGCCAAACTTCTCTTAGACGGTTGGGAGAAGTTGCTCTTGGAGGACATTCTGGTACCATTCTTTATTCATGGCTGTGTTTTTAGGCAAGACTGAGAGAGAGCCCATTCCCTTGGCTGAGAAGCAACCCCACACATGAATGGTTTCAGGATGCTTGACAGTTGGCATGAGACAAGACTGGTGGTAGCGCTCACCTGGTCTTCTCCGAATAAGCCGTTTTCCAGATGTCCCAAACAATCGAAAAGGGGATTCATCAGAGAAAATGACTTTACCCCAGTCCTCAGCAGTCCACTCCCTGTACCTCTTGCAGAATATCAGTCTGTCCATGATGTTTTTTCTGGAGAGAAGTGGCTTCTTTGCTGCCCTCCTTGAGACCAGGCCTTGGTCCAAGAGTCTCTGCCTCACAGTGCGTGCAGATGCACTCACACCTGCCTGCTGCCATTCCTGAGCAAGCTCTGCACTGCTGGTAGCCCGATCCTGCAGCTGAAACACTTTTAAGAGACGGTCCTGGCGCTTGCTGGTCTTTCTTGGGCGCCCTGGAGCCTTTTTGGCAACAAGGGAACCTCTCTCCTTGAAGTTCTTGATGATGCGATAGATTGTTGACTGAGGTGCAATCTTTCTAGCTGCGATACTCTTCCCTGTTAGGCCATTTTTGCAATGATGACTGCATGTGTTTCTTTAGAGATAACCATGGTTAACAGAAGAGAAACAATGATGCCAAGCACCAGCCTCCTTTTAAAGTGTCCAGTGGTGTCATTCTTACTTAATCATGACAGATTGATCTCCAGCCCTGTCCTCATCAACACCCACACCTGTGTTAATGGAGCAATCACTGAAACTATGTTAGCTGGTCCTTTTAAAGCAGGGCTGCAATGATGTTGAAATGTGTTTTGGGGGATAAAGTAAATTTTCTAGGCAAATATTGACTTTGCAAGTAATTGCTGTTAAGCTGATCACTCTTTATAACATTCTGGAGTATATGCAAATTGCCATTAGAAAAAATGAAGCAGTAGACTTTGTAAAAATTAATATTTGTGTCATTCTCTAAACTTTTGGCCATGACTGTACATATATACTACATGCATGCACCATACATACATACTACATATATACCACATGCATGCAACATGCATACTACATATATACCACATATATACTACATGCATGCAACATACATATATGCTACATATATACCACATGCAACATACATACTAAATATATACTACATATATACTACATGCATGCAACATGCATACTACATATATACTACATGCATGCAACATACATACTACATATATACCACATATATACTACATGCATACTACATATATACCACATGCATGCAACATACATATATACAACATATATACTACATGCATGCAACATACATATATACAACATATATACTACATGCATGCAACATGCATACTACATATATACCACATATATACTACATGCATGCAACAAACATATATACTACATATATAATACATGCAACATACATGCTACATACATACTATAAATATACCACATGCATGCAACATGCATACTACATATATACTACATATATACTACATGCATGCAACATACATATATATACTACATGCATGCAACATACATACATACTACATGTATACCACATGCATGCAACATGCATACTACATATATACTACATATATACTACATGCATGCAACATACATATATACTACATACAATACATTCATACAATACATACATATAGACATACAGTACATACAACATAGAGTACATACTCACCATCACTTGTCACTTTGATCCCCGAAGTAATTGTCATCTATGGAATAAATATTAAAATAACAAACCACCAATATACTTACGCCTGATCCGCAGAAGTCCACGAGTGTCCCACGACGATCTTGCATGGAGAACAGCAGCATCAGCTGATGCTACCATTCTCTACGGGCTCCAGGAAGCCAGTGCCGGGAGGAAGGTATCCTTCCGCCCTGTATTCCTCCGCCACTGTAAAAAAAAAAAAAAAGAAGTCCCTAGTCGCATTTTATGGCATTGCTGTGTGAGAAATTTCCCATGCAGCTTTTGCCATAAAGTGAGACTAGGGACTTTTTTTTTACAGTGGCGGAGGAATACAGTGCGAAAGGATACCTACCTCCCGACACTGGATTCCTGGAGCCCGTAGAGAAAGGTAGCATCAGTTGATGCTGCTGTTCTCCACGCAAGATCGTCGTGGGACACTCGTGGACTTCTGCGGATCAGGGGTAAGTATATTGGTGGTTTGTTATTTTAATATTTATTCCACATATGACAATGGCTTCGGGGATCAAAGTGACAAGTGATGGTGAGTATGTACTCTATGTTATATGTACTGTATGTCTAAAAGTATGTATTGTATGAATGTATTGTATGTAGTATATATGTATATTGTATGCATGTAGTATATATGTAGTATGCATGTTGCATGCATGTGGTATAAATGTAGTATGCATGTTGCATGCATGTAGTATATATGCAGTATGCATGTTGCATGTAGTATATATGTATGTTGCATGCATGTAGTATATATGCAGTATGTATGTTGCATGTAGTATATATGTTGTGTATATGTAGTATGCATGTTGCATGCATGTAGTATATATGTGGTATATATGTAGTATGCATGTTGCATGCACGTGATATATGTAGTATGTATGTATGTTGCATGCATGTAGTATATATGTAGTATGCATGTTGCATGTAGTATATATGTAGTGTATATGTATGTTGCATGCATTTAGTATATATGTGGTATATATGTAGTATGCATGTTGCATGCATGTAATATGTATATTGCATGCATGTGGTATATACAGTGGGGCAAAAAAGTATTTAGTCAGTCAGCAATAGTGCAAGTTCCACCACTTAAAAAGATGAGAGGCGTCTGTAATTTACATCATAGGTAGACCTCAACTATGGGAGACAAACTGAGAAAAAAAAATCCAGAAAACCACATTGTCTGTTTTTTTTTTTCATTTTATTTGCATATTATGGTGGAAAATAAGTATTTGGTCAGAAACAAGCAAACAAGATTTCTGGCTCTCACAGACCTGTAACTTCTTCTTTAAGAGTCTCCTCTTTCCTCCACTCATTACCTGTAGTAATGGCACCTGTTTAAACTTGTTATCAGTATAAAAAGACACCTGTGCACACCCTCAAACAGTCTGACTCCAAACTCCACTATGGTGAAGACCAAAGAGCTGTCAAAGGACACCAGAAACAAAATTGTAGCCCTGCACCAGGCTGGGAAGACTGAATCTGCAATAGCCAACCAGCTTGGAGTGAAGAAATCAACTGTGGGAGCAATAATTAGAAAATGGAAGACATACAAGACCACTGATAATCTCCCTCGATCTGGTGCTCCACGCAAAATCCCACCCCGTGGGGTCAGAATGATCACAAGAACGGTGAGCAAAAATCCCAGAACCACGCGGGGGGACCTAGTGAATGAACTGCAGAGAGCTGGGACCAATGTAACAAGGCCTACCATAAGTAACACATTACGCCACCATGGACTCAGATCCTGCAGTGCCAGACGTGTCCCACTGCTTAAGCCTGTACATGTCCAGGCCCGTCTGAAGTTTGCTAGAGAGCATTTGGATGATCCAGAGGAGTTTTGGGAGAATGTCCTATAGTCTGATGAAACCAAACTGGAACTGTTTGGTAGAAACACAACTTGTCGTGTTTGGAGGAAAAAGAATACTGAGTTGCATCCATCAAACACCATACCTACTGTAAAGCATGGTGGTGGAAACATCATGCTTTGGGGCTGTTTCTCTGCAAAGGGGCCAGGACGACTGATCCGGGTACATGAAAGAATGAATGGGGCCATGTATCGTGAGATTTTGAGTGCAAACCTCCTTCCATCAGCAAGGGCATTGCAGATGAAACGTGGCTGGGTCTTTCAACATGACAATGATCCAAAGCACACCGCCAGGGCAACGAAGGAGTGGCTTCGTAAGAAGCATTTCAAGGTCCTGGAGTGGCCTAGCCAGTCTCCAGATCTCAACCCTATAGAAAACCTTTGGAGGGAGTTGAATTTCCATGTTGCCAAGCGAAAAGCCAAAAACATCACTGCTCTAGAGGAGATCTGCATGGAGGAATGGGCCAACATACCAACAACAGTGTGTGGCAACCTTTTGAAGACTTACAGAAAACGTTTGACCTCTGTCATTGCCAACAAAGGATATATCACAAAGTATTGAGATGAAATTTTGTTTCTGACCAAATACTTATTTTCCACCATAATATGCAAATAAAATGAAAAAAAACCACACAATGTGATTTTCTGGATTTTTTTTTCTCAGTTTGTCTCCCATAGTTGAGGTCTACCTATGATGTAAATTACAGACGCCTCTCATCTTTTTAAGTGGTGGAACTTGCACTATTGCTGACTGACTAAATACTTTTTTGCCCCACTGTATGTAGTATGCATGTTGCATGCATGTAGTATATATGTTGTATATATGTAGTATGTATGTTGCATGCATGTAGTATATATGTAGTATGTATGTTGCATGTAGTATATATGTAGTATATATGTATGTTGCATGCATCTAGTATATATGTAGTATGTATGTTGCATGTAGTATATATGTTGTATATATGTATGCTGCATGCATGTGGTATATATGTAGTATGCATGTAGTATATATGTGGTACATATGTAGTTTGCATGTTGCATGTATGTGGTATATATGTAGTATGTATGTTGCATGCATGTAGTATATATGTAGTATGCATGTTGCATGTAGTATATATGTATGTTGCATGCATGTAGTAAATCTGTAGTATGCATGTTGTATGCATGTAGTAAATATGTTGAATGTATGTTGCATGCATGTAGTATATATGTGGTATACATGTAGTATGAATGTTGCATGCATGTGGTATATATGTAGTATGTATGTTGCATGCATGTAGCATATATGTAGTATGCATGCTGCATGTAGTATATATGTATGTTGCATGCATGTAGTATATATGTAGTATGCATGTAGTATATATGTTGCATGCATGTAGTATGTATGTTGCATGCATGTAGTATATATGTGGTATATGTAGTATGCATGTTGCATGCATGTGGTATATATGTAGTATGTATGTATGTTGCATGCATGTAGTATATATGTAGTATGTGTGTTGCATGCATGTAGTATATGTAGTATGCATGTTGCATGCATGTGGTATATATGTCGTTTGCATGTTGCATGCATGTGGTATATATGTAGTTTGCATGTTGCATGCATGTAGTATGTATGTAGTATATATGTAGTATGCATGTAGTATATATGTTGTATGTATGTATGTTGCATGCATGTGGTATATATGTAGTATGCATGTAATATATATATGTGGTATATATGTAGTTTGCATGTTGCATGCATGTGGTATATATGTAGTATGTATGTTGCATGCATGTAGTATATATGTGGTATATATGTAGTATGCATGTTTCATGCATGTAGTATATATGTAGTATGTATGTTGCATGTAGTATATATGTAGTATATATGCATGTTGCATGCATGTAGTATATATGTGGTATATATGTAGTATGCATGCTGCATGCATGTGGTATATATGTAGCATGTATGTTGCATGCATGTAGTATATATGTAGTATGCATGTTGCATGTAGGATATATGTATGTTGCATGCATGTAGTATATATGTAGTATGCATGTTGCATGCATGTAGTATATATGTTGTATGTGTGTTGCATGCATGTGGTATATATGTAGTATGTATGTAGTATATATGTGGTATATATGTAGTATGTATGTATGTTGCATGCATGTAGTATATATGTAGTATGCATGTTGCATGCATGTAATATATATCTTGCATGCATGTAGTATATATGTGGTATATATGTAGTATGCATGTTGCATGCATGTAGTATATATGTAGTATGTATGTTGCATGCATGTAGTATGTAAGTTGCATGTAGTATATATATGTAGTATATATGTATGTTGCATGCATTTAGTATATATGTGGTACATATGTTGTATGCATGTTGCATGCATGTGGTATATATGTAGTATGTATGTATGTTGCATGCATGTAGTATATATGTAGTATGCATGTTGCATGCATGTAGTATATATGTTTTATGTATTTTGCATGCATGTAGTATTTATGTGGTATATATTTGTAGTATGCATGTTGCATACATGTAGTATATATGTAGTATGTATGTATGTTGCATGCATGTAGTAAATCTGTAGTATGCATGTTGTATGCATGTAGTAAATATGTTGTATGTATGTTGCATGCATGTAGTATATATGTGGTATACATGTAGTATGCATGTTGCATGCATGTGGTATATATGTAGTATGCATGCTGCATGTAGTATATATGTATGTTGCATGCATGTAGTATATATGTAGTATGCATGTAGTATATATGTTGCATGTATGTTGCATGCATGTAGTATGTATGTTGCATGCATGTAGTATATATGTGGTATATTTAGTATGCATGTTGCATGCATGTGATATATATGTAGTATGTATGTATGTTGCATGCATGTAGTATATATGTAGTATGTATATTGCATGCATGTAGTATGCATGTTGCATGCATGTGGTATATATGTAGTTTGCATGTTGCATGCATGTAGTATATATGTAGTATGCATGTTGCATGTAGTATATATGTTGTATGTATGTATGTTGCATGCATGTGGTGTATATGTAGTATGCGTGTTATATATGTGGTATATATGTAGTTTGCATGTTGCATGCATGTGGTATATATGTAGTATGCATGCTGCATGTAGTATATATGTATGTTGCATGCATGTAGTATATATGTAGTATGCATGTAGTATATATGTTGCATGTATGTTGCATGCATGTAGTATGTATGTTGCATGCATGTAGTATATATGTGGTATATTTAGTATGCATGTTGCATGCATGTGATATATATGTAGTATGTATGTATGTTGCATGCATGTAGTATGTATGTAGTATGTATGTTGCATGCATGTAGTATATATGTATTATATATGTATGTTGCATGCATGTAGTATATATGTGGTATATATGTAGTATGCATGTTGCATGCATGTGGTATATATGTAGTATGCATGTTGCATGCATGTAGTATATATGTAGTATGCATGTTGCATGTAGTATATATGTTGTATGTATGTATGTTGCATGCATGTGGTGTATATGTAGTATGCGTGTTATATATGTGGTATATATGTAGTTTGCATGTTGCATGCATGTGGTATATATGTAGTATGTATGTATGTTGCATGCATGTAGTATATATGTAGTATGCATGTTGCATGTAGTATATATGTAGTATTCATGTTGCATGCATGTAGTATATATGTTGTATGTATGTTGCATGCATGTAGTATATATGTGGTATATATGTAGTATGCATGTTTCATGCATGTAGTATATATGTAGTATGCATGTATGTTGCATGCATGCATGTAGTATATATGTAGTATGTATGTTGCATGTAGTATATATGTAGTATATATGCATGTTGCATGCATGTAGTATATATGTGGTATATATGTAGTATGCATGCTGCATGCATGTGGTATATATGTAGTATGTATGTTGCATGCATGTAGTATATATGTAGTATGCATGTTGCATGTAGGATATATGTATGTTGCATGCATGTAGTATATATGTAGTATGCATGTTGCATGCATGTAGTATATATGTTGTATGTGTGTTGCATGCATGTAGTATATATGTGGTATATATGTAGTATGCATGTTGCATGCATGTGGTATATATGTAGTATGTATGTATGTTGCATGCATGTAGTATATATGTAGTATATATGTATGTTGCATGCATGTAGCATGCATGTAGTATGTATGTAGCATGTAGTAGGTATGTAGTATGTATTTTTTTTTTTTTTACATTCAACACATAGGCCGGATGATGGGACTACTACTGTCCCATCATTGGCTAATGTGTCAATCACTGTCATGGTAGAAGGCATCGCACAGACCCCCGTACAGTCGGCACAGACCACCGGCAGGCCGGCACAGCCCCCCGGCAGGCTGGTACAGACCCCCGCAGCCTGCACAGACCCCCGGACAGTCAGCACAGACCACCGGCAGGCCAGCACAGCCCCCCGGCAGGCTGGTACAGACCCCCGCATCCTGCACAGACCCCTGGACAGTCGGTACAGACCACCGGCAGGCCGGCACAGCCCCCCGGCAGGCTGGTACAGACCCCCGGCAGTCCGCTCAGACCCCCGGGCAGTCAGCACAGACCCCCCGGAAGGCCGGAACTGATGGCGCATCATGATGCGCACAGACCGCCCATCATGATGACGTCATTTCGGCAGCCAATCAGAGCCACAGCAGTGGCTCTTTGCATTATGGGAACTTCCGATTCCGATATCCGATATTGAAAAAATATCGGTACTCGGTATTGGAATTCCGATACAGCGAATATCGGCCGATACCCGATATTTGCAGTATCGGAATGCTCAACACTACCGGTGGGTCTTGATCCTGGCATTCCCAAAGGTATCCATTGGTTCAGTGCTACTCCAGAAGAGCAAATCTATATTATTTAGGCTGGGGCCATGGTCCCCTAAGCTGGCATCCTATAGAAAGTCAAATCTTTGTCTCTTGAGATAGAGTCATGATATCTTGGCTGCTGTCTAGTAGCGTGTTCCTGGGTTTTTTTAAATAGTCTTTGTTTTTTTTGGCTCTTTGGATCTCTTTGCTTATCCCATTTATATAGCTCACAACTGTTGTCCTTCAATCAGCATCCTGGGGTCAAGAGGAAGACATAATGAGATTAACTGGCATTATTTGACTATTTAATTAATTTGCATAGTTTTTATTCCTCTGTTTTACAAGTCAACAAGTCACAGGATCAACGCACTGATCATTCAACGCATTAAGCAAACAGCCATTGGTCAATGATCTTGCATCACTGTCTTGCAAAAACAGCAGACAATAAGTTGTAGGAGTTGATATAAGAGGCAAACTTTAGCTATTCAAAATGTCAAAAATCAATGTGACTCATGTGACAACAACAGTGTATGGTTGTTGACCAACTGAAGAACAAACACAAAAATTCATATGTTAACATATAGATAACAGATAATCACTTCTGGCTTACTAAAAATAGACATCTGGTTAATTAAAATAATATGTCATCACAGGAGGCATAAAACTGTGCGATGTTCAGCCAAACTCTGATATAAAGGTGGGGTTGTGGAAGACAGTTTCATGTTATGGGTAATACAACATGGCAAGACTGAGCACAGAAAAAGACACAAAATAGCTATACTGCGTCATAGAAGTCTCTCCTAGTCAAAGGTTTCAAAGCAGAATGGTTTTCCAAGATGTACTGTTCAAAGCTTTTTTTTTCTCCAAGAATTTGGTATAGTTGAAGACCATAGGTACAGCAGTAGCCAAGAAAATTTAGTGAAGCAAATGAAAGTCATATGATACTTACTTTAATATCAGAAGATGGCAGCAGTGGCATCAGCTGAGAACTAGCAGCAGCCTGTGGGACCCAGCTAGACCAATTTACTATTAAGAGAAGTCTAGTCAAAAAAAGTCTTAATGAAATAATTGTGGCCAAAAGCCATACCTTTAACATGGAAATAAGGCCAAGCTACTCATCAATGCACAAAATAAATAAAAACTGGGCTGCAGAAAAATGGCAGCATGTGCTCTTGATTGATGAGTCAAAATGCAACATACTTTGCATTAAAATAAGGCAGTTTGTTTCCAAAAGGGCTGTGGAGAAATACAATATTGAGTGACTGCTGGCAACAGTGAAGCAAAGTGGAGGTTCCTTGTAAGTTTGGGACTGCAATTCAGCAAATGAAAGTAGAGATTTGGTTCGGATCTATCATGCAATACCATAAGTGAAGTGTCTAATTGGCTCTAAATTTATTCTGCACAGAACAATGACTTCAAACATGCAGTCAACGTCATGAAGAATATTCTTTAGTATAAAAAGTACTAGGAACCTTGGAAGTGATTATATGTCCTTCATATGGCCCTAATTTCAACATTAAGTATATCTGGCAGATTGTTGGAACAACTTCCCTGCAATTTCCTTCAAAAACTATGTTCAAATGTACATAGAAAATTTGATGCAATTTTGAAGACAAATGTGGTGACTTCAAATATTGATGTGAAATAGATTTTGCTTTTTCTCCGTCATTTTGTTAACCCCTTAGTGATGGAGCCAATTTGCAGCTTAAAGACCAGGCCAATTTTTACAATACTGACCACTGTCAATTTATGAGGTTATAACTTTGGAACGCTTTAATGGATCCTGCTGATTCTGAGATTGTTTTTTTCGTGACATATTTTACTTCAGATTAGTGGTAAAATTTCTTCGATATGACTTGTGTTTATTTATAAAAAACGGAAATATAGCAAAAAAATTTTAAATTTTGCAATTTTCAAATTTTATGCTCTTAAATCAGAGAGATATGTCACAAAAAGTACTTAATAAATAACATTTCCCACATGTCTCCTTTACATCAGCACAATTTTAAAACCAATTTTTTTGTTAGGAAGTTATAAGGGTTAAAAGTTGACCAGCGATTTCTCATTTTTACAACAAAATTTGCAAAACCATTTTTTTAGGGACCACATCACATTTTAAGTCACTTTGAGGGGTCAATATGACAGAAAGTACCCAAAAGTGACATGATTCTAAAAGTTGCACCCCTGAATGTGCTCAAAACCACATTCAAGAAGTTTATTAACCTTTTACATGCTTTACACTAATTGAAGCAATGTGGAAAGAAAAAATTAACATTTGACCTTCTTTTTTGCAAACTTTTTACTTCAGAACCAATTTTTTTATTTTCACAAGTGTAAAAAGAGAAAATGAACCACAAAATTTGTTGTGAAATTTCTCCTGAATACGCCAATACCCTATATGTGGGGGTAAACCACTGTTTCGGCACATGGCAGAGCTCTGAAGGGAAGAAGCGCTGTTTGACTTTTTCAATGCAAAAATGGCTGGAATTGAGATCGGATGCCATGTTCCATTTGGAGAGCCCCTGATGTGCCTAAACAGTGGAAACCCCCAACAAGTGACACCATTTTGGAAACTAGACCCCCCAAGAAGCTTATCTAGATGTGTGGTGAGCACTTTGAACCCCCAAGTGCTTCACAGAAGTATATAACCCAGAGCCGTGAAAACAAAAAAACATTATTTTCCTCAAAAATAATTTTTAGTCCGATATTTTTTATTTTCCCAAGGGTAACTGGAGAAATTGGACCACAAAAGTTGTTGTGCAATTTGTCCGGAGTACGCTGATACCCAATATGTGGGGGGTAACCACTGTTTGGGTGCATGGGAGAGCTCGGAAGGGAAGGAGCGCCATTTTGGAATGCAGACTTAATAGATTGTTCTGTGGGCGTCGTGTTGCATTTGCGGAGCCTCTGATGTGCCTAAACAGTAGAAACCCCCCACATCTGAAACCATTTTGGAAACTAGACCCCCCTAGGAGCTTATATGAATGTGTGGTGAACACTTTAAACCCCCAAGTGCTTCACAGAAGTTTATAAAACAGAGCTGTGAAAATAAAAAATCATTTTTTTCCTCAAAAATGATTTTTAGCCCACCATTTTATATTTTCCCAAGGGTAACAGGAGAAATTAGACCACAAAAGTTGTTGTGCAATTTGTTCTGAGTACGCTGATACCCAATATGTGGAGGGGAACCACTGTTTGTGCACATGGGAGAGCTCGGAAGGGAAGGAGCGCCATTTTGTAATGCTGACTTATAATAATAATAATAATAATCTTTATTTATATAGCGCCAACATATTCCGCAGCGCTTTACAGTTTAACAGTTTCAAAACACAAGTCATAAGTAACAACGCTAACAATACAATAATTAAAGCAAAATAAGACGAAATAAGACGACCCTGCTCGTGAGAGCTTACAATCTACAATGAGGTGAGGGAGATACAGAGTACAGGTGTGTATTTACAATGGTGTATTTACAATGAAGGTCCAGCCATCTTGCGGGAGTGAAGGATGGATGGAGATAGTGAATGGGCTACACATGCACACTTACACAGAGAATGACTTTGATTAGTGAATGTGATAGGCCGCTCTGAACAGGTGTGTTTTGAGGGAGCGCCTAAAACTATGCAAATTGTGGATAGTCCTGATTTCTTGGGGTAGAGCATTCCAGAGGATAGGAGCAGCACGGGAGAAGTCTTGGAGTCGGGAGTGGGAGGTACGGATTAGTGCAGAGGTTAGTCGAAAGTCGTTTGCAGAGCGCAGCGATCGGCTAGGCCGATAGACATAAATGAGAGAAGAGATGTAAGGGTGGTGCCGCACTGTGGAGAGCTTTGTGGGTGAGAACAAGTACTTTGAATTGGATCCTATAATGAATGGGCTGCCAATGTAAGGACTGGCGAAGAGCGGACGCATCCGAGTACCGATTACCCAGATGGACGATCCTGGCCGCTGCATTAAGTATGGACTGGAGAGGGGATAGTCGAGTGACGGGGAGGCCAATTAATAGAGCGTTGCAGTAATCCAGGCGAGAGAGTACTTTGATGGAATGTTCTGCGAGCGTCATGTTGCGGTTGCTGAGCCCCTGATGTGCTTAAACATTAGAAACCCCCCAACAAGTGACCCC
This sequence comes from Dendrobates tinctorius, assembly GCF_039654945.1. Taxonomy (NCBI): domain Eukaryota; kingdom Metazoa; phylum Chordata; class Amphibia; order Anura; family Dendrobatidae; genus Dendrobates; species Dendrobates tinctorius. Next base: position 1,007,292 of record NW_027361858.1, on the reverse strand, counting down.
ATTTTGGAAACTAGGCCCCCCAAGGAGCTTATCTTGATGTGTGGTGAGCATTTTGAACCTCAAAGTGCTTCACTGAAGTTTATAACGCAGTCGTGAAAGTAAAAAATCATTTGTTTTCCTCAAAAATGATTTTTAGCCCGCTATTTTTTACTTTCCCAAGGGTAACAAGAGAAATTGGACCACAAAAATTGTTGGGCAATTTGTTCTGAGTACGCTGATGCCCCATATGTTGGGCAAAACCACTCTTTGGGCACATTTCTGGGCTCGGAAGGGAGAGAGCATCATTAGACTTTTTGAATGCAAAATTCACTGGAATCAATGGTGGTGCCAAGTCATGTATGGAGACGCCTTGATGTGCCTAAATAGTGAAAACCCCTCAACTCTAGCTCCAACCCTAACCCCAACACATCCCTAACCCTAATCCCAACCCTATCCCTAATCCCATCCCTAACCATAACCCTAATCCCTAACCCTAATCTTAGTCCTAAGTCCAACCCTAACTGTTGTGAATTCGCTTTCTGGCCTACCTCTGGTTACTACTGAAGGTAGTGGAGCTGGTCAAATTGACAGAGGGTTTACGAGTTCTCTTTCTGGGCTCCTTCTGGTGGTTACTGGAGGTAATGGAGCTGATCTGATTAACAGAGGCTTGCCACCTGATAATGAGGATGACGATTGGAGATCTGGGGTTTCAGACTGGGATTTAAGACAGCCGACTCCCTCTATCCCTGCTGGTGATTTTTTTCTTGTCTCCTGAGGTCTTAGTTTCCAGCTCAGTCCCTGAATGTTCAGCTAAGTGTTCATTTGCTATTCTGTTTACATTTGATCTGGTTTTGTCTATTTCAGTTTTGTGTGGGTCAACCAGCTCCGGCTGGGGCTGTGCTGAATCACCATTCAAATGTTACTGCTTGTGCCAGTTTGTTTTTGTCCCTTATTAGATTGGCCTCTTTTTGCTCTGCTTTCAGAATATACCAGAGTGCTGAAATAGTGGGCGAAGTCGTGCGACTTCAGTATTCTTTGCATCAGATGTGTTGGACTTTTTTGCTGGGTTTTTTGCGTGATTGCAAACAGTGTTTTTCCTTTCCTGTCCTGTCTAGTCAGTGTGGGCCCCATCGTTTGCTCAGTCTATTTTCCTGCCTGCGTTTGTGTTTTCATCTTGTCTCACTGACAATATATGTTTGGGGGCTATCTATTCCTTTGGGGTCTGCTCTGGGGCAGTTTAGATTTCCCCTTTCTTGCTTTAGGCTTAGTTAGCTCTCCGGCTGTGCTGAGGCGTCTAGGGTCATCATAGGCATGCTCCACAGCTACTGCTAGTTGTGTGGATAGGATCAGGGGTCTGTATTCCGCTTAGTTACCAACCTCTCTGGTTTTCTGTGGCTTGGCTTGGGCTTGCTCTCCTCCTCGGTGACCCAATCATAACATCTAACCCTAATTCCAATCCTAACCCGAATTCCAACCCTAACGGAAAAATCTAAATTAATATATTTTCTTTATTTCATTATATTTCCCTAACTAAGGGGGTGATAAAGGGGGGTTATTTACTATTTTTTTATTTTGATCACTGTGATTGGGTCTATTACAGTGATGAAAATGTATGTTGAAAGAATGAATTAATTAAATCTGCCAGCCGAAGATGGCAGCACCAATGGAGAGGAAGAACGCGGGCCGAGGACCACCGGGAGGTACTGGAGAGGGATTGGGGACCCTATTTCTCTCTCCTTTGATGTGCGATCAAATCTGAGGAGAGAGAAATTAAATGGCACATCAGACTTTTTTGCGGTCACCGTTATATAGTTAATAACAGCGATCGCAAAAGCGGGGTCAGTAAAAACTGACCCGAATCATGTTCTCTGGGGTCTCGGCTACCCCCAGCAGCCAAGATCCTGGAGAAAATCCAACTCTGGGGGGCGCTATACACTTATTCCACAGTGCCGATAATCAACGGCGCTGTGGTTTAAATACCCTTAACTACCGCCGTTAAAAGGCGTATCGGCGGTCGTTAAGGGGTCAACTGACAAAAAATAAGCCATTAACACTTCTATCATCTAAATAATTATTATCTTGCAGACTATATATATATATATATATATATATATATATATATATAATCTGTGGACAAAGGCTTTGCCACCTATGAAATTGTTCCAGAAAATGAAGTATTTCTAACAGAAAAATATTGCACTTACATGTTTGGTCATAGACATGTTTATTTATTTTTTGTGTAAAGAGGCAAATTGGCTTTAAACGCATTAAAAAAAAAAGGCAAATTGGACATAATTTCACACAAGACCCCAAGAATGAAAAGGGCAAAGCTGTTGGCACCTTTAAAAAATTGTCTGTAAACAACTTTATTTCAAGCATGTGTTAAGAACTGCCTGAGGTCTTGAGAACCAAAATTGTTTTCAAAATATCAACAATCTCAATGTTACAAGTCCATCTCCGAGGTCTTGATGTTCCTTTGTCCATGGTGTGCAACTTAATGAAGAAGTTTATAACCCATGGCACTATAGCTAGTCTTTCTGTACATGGACAGCAGAGAGAAAATTGATGAACAGTTTCACGGTAGGATAGTCCAGATGATGGATAAGCAGTCCCAATCAAGTTCCAAAGAAATTCAAGCTGTCCTGTAGGCTCAGGGTGCATCAGTGTCAGCAAACTATCTGTTGACATTTGAATGAAATGAAATGCTGTGGCAAAAGACCCATAAGGACCCCACTGCTGACACAGACACATATAAAAGCTAGAATGCAGTTTTTCCAAAATGTATGTGAGTTAGCCAAAATCTTTCAGGGAAAGCATCTTGTGGACAGATGAGACCAAGTTAGAACTTTTTGTAAAGCACATCATTCTATTGTTTACAGAAAATAGAATGAAAAGAACACAGTACCTACAGTTAAATATAGTGGAGGTTCAAAGATGTTTTGGGATTGTTTTGCTGCCTTTGCCTCTGGGTACCTAAACTGTGTTTGTAAGTTATCATGAAATCTGAAGATTACCAAATGATTTTGGGTCACAATGTTGTACCCAGTGTCAGAAAGATGATTTTGCATCCTAAGTCTTCCAGAAGGACAAAAGACACGAAACATACTTTAGGAAGCACCCAGAAATTAATGGAAACAAAGTACTGGTGAGTTCAGAAGTGGGCAGTAAAGAATCGGAATCTAAATCCCATTAAACACCTGTGGAGAGATCTTAAAATAGTTGTTGAGAAAAGGCATCCATCAAATATGAGAGACCTGAAATAGTCTGCAAAAGAAGAGTGGTCTAAAATTCCAGTTGAGGGGTCTAAGAAGCTAGTTGATGATTATAGGAAGCAATTGAGCATACAACCAAATATTAAGTTGAGGGTGCCAACAATTTTGTTAGGCACATTTTTGGGATTTTGTGTGAAATTATGTCCATTTTGCCATTGTTTCTCTGTTTTTTTTTTTCATTTTAATATACACAAAGCAAATAAACATGTGTATAATAAAAGATATGTAATTGCAATAATTTTCTGGGAGAAATACTTCATTTTATGGAACAATTTCAAGGGTGCCAACTTTCGGCCATGACTAGTGTTGAGCATTCCGATACCGCAAGTATCGGGTATCGGCCGATATCAGCGGTATCGGAATTCCGATACTTAATTCCGATACTTTTTTCATATCGGATTCCGGGATCGGAATCGGAATAGGAAGTTCCCATCATGCTATGAGCCTGCTTGCTTTGATTAAGCCAATGGGAATCCTCCGAAGTGTGGGCACATCCTGTTAGGCATGTAGGCATGTTAACTATTGGCATGGCTGTGATTGGCTGCCGAAATGATGTCATGATGCACTATAAAAGCCACCGCAGCCGCCATTTCTGGTCACTCTGCTGTGAATTCAGTTAGGGACAGGCTGCTGTAGAAGACTGTGAGGGACAGTTAGAAATAGCGATTCTAAAAACAATATTGTGCTTTATCCAGGCTACATAAACCACCACTGTAGCTTGCTTTTCCCTAGCAGCGCTGTTTTCACAGCTGTCTGCAAGGGCTGTGTGAGTGCAGCTCACGCTGTGGAGTGGGTCCTGCAGCCACGTCAGGCTGTAGGCCACCCAGTGTGATCACTGCTGCCTCATACATCTTTTATTTTTTGAGCTGCATTTTTTAAATAATTTCAATCTAGTGTGCTTCCATCCGTATCCATATACGTTGGTTGCAAACACTAGTAGTAGACAGCGGAGCCTTTCTGCAGCCTTTCAGTGCTAGTGTCCACTTTGCTGCACTGTTCACGGCTGTCTGAGAGGTCTCTGACTGTGTGTGAGTGCAGCTCATGCTGAGTAGTGTGTCCTGCAGCTACGTCTGGCTGTAGGACGCTCAGCGTGCGTCACTGCCTCACACATATTTTTATTTGAGTGCAGCTCATTTTTTCTTCTATTAGTGTGCATCCATCCGTCTCCATCTACGGTGGTTGCAAACACTATATAGGAGTACACAGCGGAGCCTTTCTGCAGCCTGTCAGTGCCAGTGCCCACTTAGCTGCACTGTTGACGGCTGTCTGAGAGGTCTCTGACTGTGTGTGAGTGCAGCTCACGCTGAGTAGAGTGTCCTGCAGCTACGTCTGGTTGTAGGACGCTCAACGTGCGTCACTGCCTCACACATATTTGTCTCTGAGTGCAGCTCATTTTTTCTTCTCCTATTAGTGTGCATCCATCCGTATCCATCAACATTGGTTGGTTGCAAACACTATATAGGAGTAGATAGAGGAGCCTTTTTTTCTGGCTTGTGCCCTGCCGGCGCAGCCAGATTAGTATTACCCAATTTTTTTGGAGCCTCATCTTTTGCATTGTAGGTTACCTGCCTGCATTGTAATAGCTCCAAAAAGTTGGTGATACTATCAGTTTCAATTCTTTGTTCTCATACTTTGAGTTTGTTTCAAACAAAGAAACCACATAAAAAGTTCACCAAACACTACATTTTGAACTTGTGTAGGCCACATCAGCTCCTATTAAAGTCTAGTCCACACACACACACTTCATAAAATTAGTGTTTCTTGTACCTGTAACCAGCTGTTCAGGAATAAGCACACTAAGGCCCCCCTTTGTCCTTTTTTGCCTATCTTAAGCAGTCTTGCAAGATGAAGAAGGCAGGGAGTAAGGCGCGGGGGCGTGGGCGTGGGCGTGGAGTTTCAGCAGGGAGAGGACGTGGGGATTCTGCAGGGAGAGGACGTGGGGATTCTACAGGTAGAGGACGTGGGGATTCTGGGCCTGCTGCGGGCACCAGTGGATCAGCATCCCCCAGTTTTAGCAGGCAACAGTCCTTTATGCGCAGCTTTGTAGGACCTCAACGTACCCCACTGCTGCGGGAGGAACAAATTGAAGCCGTTGTCGGATGGATGGCAGCTAACGCATCGACTTCAATTACTTCCGCATCCTCTCAGGGTCAGAGCACCGAAGAGCAACCATCTGTCTCTTCACCACCTGCCAAAGTGCCCAGGCAGTCAGAGAGACATGGACAGGAGCCATCACAATCTCTACTTCTGTTCTCGGAATCTGTTGGCTTGGAAAGAGGGGGCCAGCCAAGCAGCATTCCTGAATGTGAAGAAGAGGGAGTATGCAGTGATGCGCAACTTCTTTGTCCCTCTGAATCTGAAGAGGCGAGTGGGCCAGTGCCTATGGTCAGCACACCTCAGTACGCATCAGATGATGATGAGACTCAGTTGCCACTTTCTGGTGCGTACGGTGCTGGCGAGACAACCCCGGAGAAGCAGCTGTTTGAAGAGGGGAGGGAAGATGATGAGGTCCTTGACCCATCATGGCGTGAGCAACAGGAAGGTGGTGGGAGCAGCTCGGAGGAAGAGATTCCCCTACCGGCCAAAACAGGAGGCAGAGGGAGGGGGAAGACTTGGTTGCCTGTACCCTCCACTTCGGCACCCGTTAGGAGCATTCCTCCTTCCAAAGGCAAACCGGGCGCTCACAAGAGTTGCAGTGCGTGGTCCTTTTTTGACACAGTTGCAGATGACATTTGCTTTGTCAAATGCAAGCTGTGTCATCAGAGAGTCAAAAGAGGGAGAAATGTCAGCAACCTCAATACCACAAATATGTGGAAACATGTGCGCACCAAGCACGAGTTGGAGTTGCATAGACACCCTCAAGACGTAGGCCAACGTACAGCACCACCTACCACCTCTTCAGTTCGTGTTGGGCCCTCTTCCTCCAGCTCACACACTGCTGGTTCGGCTTCCTCACAGGATCGCCAAGGAAGAACCTCTGCCACTGTTGTCCGGAGACCCTGTCAGATTCCACCCATAACAGCACGTTCCCATCCATCACAGCCATCGGTAGCACAGGCATGGGATAAAAGGCGCCCTTACTCGGCAAACCATCCCCGAGCACAGTCTCTGAATGCTGGCATTGCCAAACTTCTGGCAGTTGAAATGCTGTCATTCAGGCTGGTGGACACTGACACCTTCCGGGACTTAATGGCATTGGCAGTCCCCCAATACAACGTGCCCAGCCGCTTTTATTTCAGCAGGCGAGCCGTCCCTGCCCTGCAGAAACATGTTGAGGGCAAAATAAAACATGCGCTACTAAACGCCGTTAGTAGCAAGGTCCACCTGACCACCGATGCGTGGACCAGTAACCATGGACAGGGACGATACCTTTCCCTCACTGCCCACTGGGTCAATGTTGTGGAGCCGGGTACGGATCTGGAGAGTGGCGCTGTACGTGTTCTTCCAACGCCACGGATTGCAGGACTCCAGTCTGTACACATAGACTCCTCCTCCTACTCAAGTTCCTCAGAAACAGCAGAGCAGGAGCCTGTTACGACCGATATGAGCACAGCCGTGGCCAAACGTCAACAGGCTGTACTCAAATTAATTTCTTTGGGGAATCGAAGCCACACAGCGCAGGAGCTCTGGAATGCTATCAAGCTGGAGAGCGATGTGTGGTTTGGGCCAGCGAATCTCCAGCCGGGCTTGGTAGTGTGTGACAATGGCCGAAATCTGGTGGCAGCTCTTGGCCTAGGCAACCTCACACACATCCCATGTCTGGCACATGTTCTTAACTTGGTCGTGCAGAGCTTTCTGAGGGACTATCCGGATCTTGATGCACTGTTGCACAAGGTCCGCATAGAGTGCGCTCACTTGCGACGTTCCAGCACGGCAAGATCGCGCCTCGCTGCTCTGCAGCGACGATTTGGCCTTCCAGAACATCGCATCATATGTGACCTACCCACCCGGTGGAATTCAACGTTACATATGTTGGAGCGGTTGTGTGAGCAGCAGGCAGCAGTCATGGAGTACCAGCTGCATCAGGCGCAAACAAGTCGCACTGTGCGCCGTTCACACTTCAGCACCATTGAGTGGGCCTCTATGAAGGACATCTGCCTCGTTTTGCGTGCCTTCGATGAATCCACGCGGATGGCGAGTGCAGATGATGCACTAGTCAGCATGACTGTCCCCCTTATCTGCCTGCTTCAACAAACACTGCAAGCACTAAGGGATGAGGTTTCAGAAGAGGTGGAGGATGAGGAGTCCCAAATGCCATCTGCTTCTGGACAGTCTGCGCTACGTGTTTCCTCACAAAGGCCTAGGCAGGGGACACTTTGTGAGGAGGATGAGGAGGAGTCGATGGAGGAGGAAGACATCTCTCCAGAGGAGGGAGGTACACAAACCTCTACTCAGTATGTACAGCGAGGGTGGGGTGATGCAGAGCAGGTCGAGGTCACGCCTCAAACAGGGGACAGCGGTTCTTTGGCAGTTGGGAGTCTGCAGCACATGGTTGATTTCATGCTGCAGTGCCTGAGAAACGACCGCCGCATCGCCCACATTCTCGTCTCGGCTGATTATTGGGTGTACACCCTCCTAGATCCTCGCTACCGGGACAGCGTACAAAGGCTCATACCAACGTTGAACCGGGAGCGTAAAATGCGGGAGTACGAAGAGTCACTGGTGCAGTCCATAATGTTTTCCATTCCACCCGACAGCATTGTTGCAAGTGCTTTACAAAGCAGCTCTGTGCGTCGAGGCAGTGGAGGAAACTCTGCACAAAGAGGGAGCAGAGGCAGTGCCGCAGCACAAGGCAAGACCACTATGGCCCAAATGTGGCAAAGTTTTGTGTGTCCACCACAATTGTCTACACCATCAGCGACGCCTCGAGTCAGCAGGAGGCAACGCTTCCGTCAGATGGTGTCAGACTACATGTCTTGCCCTGTCGCTGTACTCCCAGATGGCTCTTCCCCCTTCAAGTTTTGGGTCTCTAAGCTGGATACATGGCCAGAGCTTAGCCAGTATGCATTGGAGGTGCTGGCTTGCCCTGCTGCCAGTGTATTATCGGAACGTGTCTTTAGTGCCGCAGGTGGTGTACTAACAGACCGTCGCACGCGACTATCTTCCGATAATGTTGACCGGCTGACTTTTCTGAAAATGAACAAGGCCTGGATCTCCAAAGACTTTGCCATTCCTCTTACAGACTAAATTAGTGGTTGGCAACTGTATCCAGGTCTGCTGGTGTGTTCATTTTTCTACCACCTGAACTATAATCCCTGTGCTTCAACACAGCCAGTTGTCGCTCAGATGTGTCGTCTGCACAGAGAAACACACTAGCTCCTGTGTTACTGGGGTTCAGTAATGCCAGCTGATCCCCTGCTGTGTGGACGGCAGAGTCACCAGCTCCATCAACATTCAAACCACTACTGATTTTTAACCGTGCCCAACTTAGGTCTCTGGCTCCACTGTCTCTACTATTTCCCCTGACCTCCAACCCCGCCATCTACATCTCTGAAGTGGCGTCAGCACAATCTACACTTGTTCCTGTGTTCCTGTGGCTCAGTCCCATCAGTTTATCCCCTGATGTGTGTCCGGCAAGGTCTCCTGCTCTGTCCACATTCCCATAACCAGTAGTGGGAATGAGGACAGAGCTGGCGAACTTGCCGGACAAACATCAGGGGATCAACTGATGGGACTGAGCACCAGTAACACAGGAACAAGTGTAGATTGTGCTGACGCCACTTCAGAGATGTAGCTGGCGGGGTTGGAGGCCAGGGTAAATAGTAGAGACAGTGGAGCCAGAGGCCTAAGTGGAGCATGGTTAGAATCAGTAGTAGTCCACAACCTCCATAAAAACCGCTGCCCATTGGCCTCTGCATGCGGCATGCGTAATCCTGGGCACCAACAGCGTCAGTTGGTGTTCAGAAGTGTCGTCTCCACAGAGCCAAACACATTCGTTCAAGTGTTAGTGGGGTTCAGCACTGCCAGCTGTTCCCCTGCTGTGGAGATGGCAAGTCTCCTGCTGCCTTCACCTGCCCAAATCCAGTAGGCCCCAGCCTGCTCCTCGCCTAATCCTGGGCTCCAACAGCGTCAGTTGGTGTTCAGAAGTGTCGTCTCCACAGAGCCAAACACATTCGTTCAAGTGTTAGTGGGGTTCAGCACTGCCAGCTGTTCCCCTGCTGTGGAGATGGCAAGTCTCCTGCTGCATTCACCTGCCAAAATCCAGTAGGCCCCAGCCTGCTCCTCGCCTAATCCTGGGCTCCAACAGCGTCAGTTGGTGTTCAGAAGTGTCGTCTCCACAGAGCCAAACACATTCGTTCAAGTGTTAGTGGGGTTCAGCACTGCCAGCTGTTCCCCTGCTGTGGAGATGGCAAGTCTCCTGCTGCCTTCACCTGCCAAAATCCAGTAGGCCCCAGCCTGCTCCTCGCCTAATCCTGGGCTCCAACAGCGTCAGTTGGTGTTCAGAAGTGTCGTCTCCACAGAGCCAAACACATTCGTTCAAGTGTTAGTGGGGTTCAGCACTGCCAGCTGTTCCCCTGCTGTGGAGATGGCAAGTCTCCTGCTGCCTTCACCTGCCAAAATCCAGTAGGCCCCAGCCTGCTCCTCGCCTAATCCTGGGCTCCAACAGCGTCAGTTGGTGTTCAGAAGTGTCGTCTCCACAGAACCAAACACATTCGTTCAAGTGTTAGTGGGGTTCAGCACTGCCAGCTGTTCCCCTGCTGTGGAGATGGCAAGTCTCCTGCTGCCTTCACCTGCCAAAATCCAGTAGGCCCCAGCCTGCTCCTCGCCTAATCCTGGGCTCCAACAGCGTCAGTTGGTGTTCAGAAGTGTCGTCTCCACAGAGCCAAACACATTCGTTCAAGTGTTAGTGGGGTTCAGCACTGCCAGCTGTTCCCCTGCTGTGGAGATGGCAAGTCTCCTGCTGCCTTCACCTGCCAAAATCCAGTAGGCCCCAGCCTGCTCCTCGCCTAATCCTGGGCTCCAACAGCGTCAGTTGGTGTTCAGAAGTGTCGTCTCCACAGAGCCAAACACATTCGTTCAAGTGTTAGTGGGGTTCAGCACTGCCAGCTGTTCCCCTGCTGTGGAGATGGCAAGTCTCCTGCTGCCTTCACCTGCCAAAATCCAGTAGGCCCCAGCCTGCTCCTCGCCTAATCCTGGGCTCCAACAGCGTCAGTTGGTGTTCAGAAGTGTCGTCTCCACAGAACCAAACACATTCGTTCAAGTGTTAGTGGGGTTCAGCACTGCCAGCTGTTCCCCTGCTGTGGAGATGGCAAGTCTCCTGCTGCCTTCACCTGCCAAAATCCAGTAGGCCCCAGCCTGCTCCTCGCCTAATCCTGGGCTCCAACAGCGTCAGTTGGTGTTCAGAAGTGTCGTCTCCACAGAGCCAAACACATTCGTTCAAGTGTTAGTGGGGTTCAGCACTGCCAGCTGTTCCCCTGCTGTGGAGATGGCAAGTCTCCTGCTGCCTTCACCTGCCAAAATCCAGTAGGCCCCAGCCTGCTCCTCGCCTAATCCTGGGCTCCAACAGCGTCAGTTGGTGTTCAGAAGTGTCGTCTCCACAGAGCCAAACACGTTCGTTCAAGTGTTAGTGGGGTTCAGCACTGCCAGCTGTTCCCCTGCTGTGGAGATGGCAAGTCTCCTGCTGCATTCACCTGCCAAAATCCAGTAGGCCCCAGCCTGCTCCTCGCCTAATCCTGGGCTCCAACAGCGTCAGTTGGTGTTCAGAAGTGTCGTCTCCACAGAACCAAACACATTCGTTCAAGTGTTAGTGGGGTTCAGCACTGCCAGCTGTTCCCCTGCTGTGGAGATGGCAAGTCTCCTGCTGCCTTCACCTGCCAAAATCCAGTAGGCCCCAGCCTGCTCCTCGCCTAATCCTGGGCTCCAACAGCGTCAGTTGGTGTTCAGAAGTGTCGTCTCCACAGAGCCAAACACATTCGTTCAAGTGTTAGTGGGGTTCAGCACTGCCAGCTGTTCCCCTGCTGTGGAGATGGCAGTCTCTCCTGCTGTCTCCGCATTACAAAGACAGTAGGCCTCTGCCTACACCCTCCTATTTCCTGGGCTTCAACACAGCCAGTTGTAGTTCGGAAGTGCCGTCCACACGGAAAGAGATACTTGCTCCCGTGTCTCAGTGGGGTTCAGTAACGTCATCTGATCCCCTGCTGTGTGGATGGCAGTCTCTCCTGCTGTAAACTCATTCAAAATACAGTAGGCCTCTGCCTACACCCTCCTATTTCCTGGGCTTCAACACAGCCAGTTGTAGTTCGGAAGTGCCGTCCACACGGAAAGAGACACTTGCTCCCGTGTCTCAGTGGGGTTCAGTAACGTCAGCTGATCCCCTGCTGTGTGGATGGCAGTCTCTCCTGCTGTAAACTCATTCAAAATACAGTAGGCCTCTGCCTACACCCTCCTATTTCCTGGGCTTCAACACAGCCAGTTGTAGTTCGGAAGTGCCGTCCACACGGAAAGAGACACTTGCTCCCGTGTCTCAGTGGGGTTCAGTAACGTCAGCTGATCCCCTGCTGTGTGGATGGCAGTCTCTCCTGCTGTAAACTCATTCAAAATACAGTAGGCCTCTGCCTACACCCTCCTATTTCCTGGGCTTCAACACAGCCAGTTGTAGTTCGGAAGTGCCGTCCACACGGAAAGAGATACTTGCTCCCGTGTCTCAGTGGGGTTCAGTAACGTCAGCTGATCCCCTGCTGTGTGGATGGCAGTCTCTCCTGCTGTAAACTCATTCAAAATACAGTAGGCCTCTGCCTACACCCTCCTATTTCCTGGGCTTCAACACAGCCAGTTGTAGTTCGGAAGTGCCGTCCACACGGAAAGAGATACTTGCTCCCGTGTCTCAGTGGGGTTCAGTAACGTCAGCTGATCCCCTGCTTTGTGGATGGCAGTCTCTCCTGCTGTAAACTCATTCAAAATACAGTAGGCCTCTGCCTACACCCTCCTATTTCCTGGGCTTCAACACAGCCAGTTGTAGTTCGGAAGTGCCGTCCACACGGAAAGAGATACTTGCTCCCGTGTCTCAGTGGGGTTCAGTAATGTCAGCTGATCCCCTGCTGTGTGGATGGCAAAGTCTCCTGCTGCCTACACAGTCGTACCACTACTGATTTTTAACCGTGCTCCAATTAGGCCTGTGGCTCCACTGTCTCTCGTATTTCCCCTGTCCTCCAACCCTGCCAGTTACAGCTCCGAAGTGGCGTCTGCACAATCCACACTTGTTCCTGTGTTACAGGTGTTCAGTCCGATCAGTTAATCCCCTGATGTGTGTCCGGCAATGTCGCCTGCTCTGTCCACATTCCCATTATCGGAATGTGGACAGAGCAGGCGACATTGCCGGACACACATCAGGGGATTAACTGACCGGACTGAACACCTGTAACACAGGAACAAGTGTGGATTGTGCAGACGCCACTTCGGAGCTGTAACTGGCGGGGTTGGAGGACAGGGGAAATACGAAAATCAGTGAATCCACAGGCCTAAGTGGAGCTTGGTTCAAATTAGTAGTCTACAACCGATCTTAAAATTTCTTCAATGCAGCCTAAGCCTGCTCCGTGCTTGTCCCTGGGCTTCAACACAGCCAGTTGTTGCTCGGAAGTGCCGTCTTCACAGAGTAAAACACTAGCTCCTGTGTTTGTGGGGTTCAGTAACGTCAGCTGTTCCCCTGCTGTTTTGATGGCAATCTGTCCTGCTGCCTCCCAATTGACAGCACATCAGGCCTCAGCCTGCTAAGTGCTTGTCCTGGGCTCCAACATCGCCAGTTGCTGCTCATAACTGACTTTGGCACGGGTACTCCCTCCTGCCCAGCTTGGTTCCAGCCCTGCCTGCTGTTTCCGGGAAGTGTCAATGTCAGTTTGCCACCCCAAGTTGCCATGTCGTGTTGCGGTTGGGTTAGCCGAGGCTAGGGTGCCAGCAGTTTAGGTGCTTCCTATGTGGACTGCGGGTTCTGGTAAGAAAGGTTTGTTCCATAGTGCCAGTAGGACAAGCACCCCCTGTAGGACTGTGTGATTCGGTAACTGCGGCCAGCTTGCGGCATGCCAACTTTGCTTTTCAGGGGTAACTTCTGATACCCCTCCGGGTTCCAGCACCGTCAGCTGGTTCTCATCAGAGCCTTTGGCCTAGGTGCCTCCATCTCGGTATCCGAGTTCCAGCAACGTCTGCTGGTCCTTGGTAGTGCTTTGTAGCACAGGTACCTCCTGCTTAGTAACCGGGTTCCAGCACCGTCAGCTGGTCCTCGGTTGTGCCATTGGCTCTTATTCCTTCTGCTGCCCCTCCGGGTGCCAGCACTGTCAGCTGGTCCTCGCTATTTCCATTTGCTCTTGCAGCTTATGCTACCCCTCCGGGTTCCAGCACCGTCAGCTGGTTCTCGTCAGAGCCTTTGGCCTAGGTGCCTCCATCTCGGTATCCGAGTTCCGGCAACGTCTGCTGGTCCTTGGTAGTGCTTTGTAGCACAGGTACCTCCTGCTTAGTAACCGGGTTCCAGCACCGTCAGCTGGTCCTCGGTTGTGCCATTGGCTCTTATTCCTTCTGCTGCCCCTCCGGGTGCCAGCACTGTCAGCTGGTCCTCGCTATTTCCATTTGCTCTTGCAGCTTATGCTACCCCTCCGGGTTCCAGCACCGTCAGCTGGTTCTCGTCAGAGCGTTTGGCCTAGGTGCCTCCATCTCGGTATCCGAGTTCCGGCAACGTCTGCTGGTCCTTGGTAGTGCTTTGTAGCACAGGTACCTCCTGCTTAGTAACCGGGTTCCAGCACCGTCAGCTGGTCCTCGGTAGTGCCATTGGCTCTTGTTCCTTCTGCTGCCCCTCCGGGTGCCAGTACCGTCAGCTGGTTCAAGAGGACAAAGAACAGGAAGACAACCACCAAGATGCAGAACAACAAGAGAGAGAAGACAAAGAAGCATAAAAAAAACAAAGCAGAAGAACATTAAGCATAAGACTAATACTCTGAGCAAATGATATTATCTTATTTATAAGCAGAAGAAGACTAAGCAGTGTATGGGGGTGAGTCCGTTCCTCCTCGTGGTGCCCCTGGAAAAGGCCTGCTTCTGCAGGCCAAACTGAACGCGGACAAATCCTGTTGTAAATCTTTTGTGACAGGCAGAACGGAAGGTGTAAACTTCTAACTTTTCTAGATAACAACTACAGGAATGCCTGACACAAACAAGAATATGATGAAGAAGAATAGGAAGAAGATGAAGAAGCTGAATATGTAGAATAATAATTGTTGAATAAGAAGAATATGAAGAATGTAAGAAAAGGAAGAAGAAGAAGAAGAAGAAGAAGAAGAAGAAGAAGAAGAAGAAGAAGAAGAATGTAAAAAAAGGAAGTAGAAGAAGAAGAAGAAGAATGTAAAAAAAGGAATAAGAAGAAGAATGTAAAAAAAGGAAGTAGAAGAAGAAGAAGAAGAATGTAAAAAAAGGAAGTAGAAGAAGAAGAAGAAGAATGTAAAAAAAGGAAGTAGAAGAAGAAGACATACATGTCTGGCAAAATATAAATGAGGCTAACATAGTCAATATCTTTGTAACTCCTAACATCTTTAAAAAAAAAAGTTTAATTCCTGCTATTCCATTTGATTGGGCTAAACCTCTATGGCTTTAATGTCTCCTCCACCTCCCACAATACATTCTACATTATTCTTAGTTGTTTTTCTTCATGTAGAATTAACCTACAAGGAAAGAAAGGTTTTTTTTTAATTCCGATATTTTGGCCCCATTGACTTGCATTGGTTCCCGGTATCGGAATCGGCGATACCGATACTTTTTTTTAAGATCGGCCGATCCATTCCGATCCGATATTTTCAAGTATCGGCTGGTATCGCTCAACTCTAGCCATGACTGTATATCCATATCTGTACACACATCTAATGTTTGAGGAACACAAAAGACTAATAGTTCAATTAAAGTTGAATGTGCAATATGAAAGCTTTTAATGGAATTGGAACATGAGAATGGCAGCCAAGTCTTTTGGCAGAAACATAAGTGTCAAATATATTCCACTTCCAGGAAAACTTTTGAAAATTCCATAAACCTTTGACCACAGCTTTCATTAAACTTGTCTAGTGTAAGAAAGTGCATAAAGAAGCAGAAATAAAAGTAATCATCTCCAACATTAAATTTACAGATTTACACTGTTGGACCTAAACTTTAAGTTTCCTGCCAGAAAACAAATTTAAGCAAATTTAAATTAAACTCCATTTATATCTAATCCTGGCAAGTATTTCCTGATCCAAAAATGTCTTGTACTTTTACACTTCATTATTTTAACCACAAATTACCTTCTATATAAACATTACATAGCTCATCTTAAAAAGTCTAGCGCAAAGTCACATTACTGGTTTGTGAATATTGACGTCTTGAGGCTTTGCATTAACACCAATGTTTGGCTACAATAAACTAAACATACAGCATGATTTATGGCAGTATAATATGTGTGCATAAATAGTCATAATCTTTATTTTTACATAGCGCTAACATATTCCGCAGTGCTTTACAGTTTGCACACATTATCATCACTGTCCCGGGATGGGGCTCACAATCTAAATTCCCTATCAGTATGCTTTTTGGAGTGTGGGAGGAAACCGGAGTGCCCGGAGGAAACCCACGCAAACACGGGGAGAACATACAAACTCCTTGCAGATGTTGTCCTTGGTGGGATTCGAACCCAGGACTCCAGCGCTGCAAGTGGATAACTGAACCACTGTGCTACCCCTCCAGTAAGTGCCTCCTTTAAGATATTGTGGGACATGAATAACCATCAATTGACTTTTGTACTAGAAGCCTCAGCAGTTTTGTGTGTACTTCTGCTTTTGTTTCCCTCCAGTTTTTCCATCTCTCTCCATAGAATTTTATGCAAAAAGTGTCACTTGTTCCCTTTATTGCAGACAGATTTGTAAACAGATTTGAAGTAAAATGAAAAAAGGGCATGAAACACATAATAAATTTGGCACAATTCATGAAATACAGGGTTTTTTTTACCCAACGTTTACTAGAATTATGGCGCAACATCTGATAAATATGCCCCAATATTTTTTTAATTGAATGTAATTATTGTCAGTATGCTATGACGCAACAACATATTATGGGAGAAGTTTTTATTAGGATGTTCTATTAATATATAAATGCATAGCAAAGCCAAAATCACCAAATATAGCAAAAGACTCCCAAGTTCTAAAAACAGCATAGCTCACTGTGCTATGATCATTCCCTAACTTCAATTGACGTCAAGAGGAGTTATGGAGTCAGTGCAGTGCAGTCTGCTCCACTGTTTATGGAGTCCCAACCTCTTGTGACATAGCAGACCTGGGAATAACTCTTTAAAAAAATATTTAAGGCCCCAGCCAATCAGCAACTGATGACTGGCAAAGCGGTCATGTGATAACAATGTCACATGAACACCAGGTGGGACTAGGAGAAACAACGCTATCTACGAGGTACGTATGAAGTCTTTGAAGATCGGTTGCAGCTTTCAGTATTTAGTCAGATTGCACATGTGCTCTGATGGAATACTCTGATGGCTGTTGATTGACAATCTCATATAACCTTCGGGGACACCATGTTAACATCAGAGGTATAGTGCTAGTCCGAGAAGTGAGTATGAAGTTTTCCGAGTTTATGATAAAAACTCCAGCTGTTAAGAAGTGCTTTTCTAGTATTGCTTCAATATGTTAGTATGTCAGGAGGATGTTGGTAAACCCCATAAATAACAGATTAACAGTTTTTAGATGGTTTGAGATATCTGTAAGAGATGTTGATGGATTTCCCCATTCTCACATTCCATTATCTACAGTCATCATTACATGTCACTCCTGCACCTATAGCTCTCTCATCTCTACTAAATAAATGTATATACTGTATAGTTGTGAGAAAAAGTGTTTTCCTCCTTGCTGATTTCTTATTCTTTTGCTTGTTTGTTACACTTAAATGTTTCAGATCACCAAATCAATTTAAATATTAGTTTAATATTATTAAAGATAATACAAGTAAACTCACAATTGAGTTTTTAAATGAAGGTCTTTATTATAAAGGGAAAAAGAAATCCAAACCTACAGAGTGCTGTGTGAAAAGTGCCCCCCCCCCGAAAACAAATTAAATGTGGTTTATCACATCTTTGTAAAGCTGAGTTCAAATTCCATAGCCACACCCAGGTCTGATTATTGCCATAACTATTTTCAATCAAGAAATTACTGCCTGACAAGGTGAAGTAGATCAAAAGATCCTAAAGAGCAATACATCATGTTGCAATCCAAAGAAATTCTGGAACAAATGAGAAATAAAGTAATTGAGATCTATCAGTCTGGCCTTTTCTCTTAAAGTTTGGCACCCCATTGAACCACAGTGAGAGCCATTATTCACGAATGGCGAAAACATGGAACAGTGGTGAATCTTCTCAGGACTGGCAGGCTGACCAAAATTACCCGAAGAGCGCTGTGAAGACAAATCCTGGAGGTCTCAAAAGACCACACACCAATATTCAAAGAACTGTAGGCCTCACTTGCCTCAGTTAAGGTCAGTGTTCATGACTCCACCATAAGAAAGAGTGGGCTAAAATTGCCTGCATAGTAGAGTTCCAAGACGAAAACTATTGCTGAGCAATAAGAACATAAAGGCTCGTCTCAGTTTTGCCGCAAAACATCTTGATGATCCCCATGACATTTGGCAGAATACTCTGTGGGCTGACAAGACAAGGCAAGTTTAACCTTTTGCAAGGTGCATGTCCCATTACATCTGGCGTAGAAGTAGCACAGCATTTTAGAAAAGGAACATCATATCAAAAGTAAAATATGGTGTTGGTAGTGTGATAGTCTGGAGTAGTTTTGCTGTTTCAGGACCTGGAAGACTTGCTGTGGTAAATGAAACCATGAATTATGCTGTCTACAAAAAAATCCTGAAAGAGAATGTCTGGCCATCTGTTCATGACCCCTAATTGAAGTGCCCTTGCGTATTGCAGCAAGACAATGACCCAAAACACACCAGCAAGTCCTCCTCTGAATGGCTTAAGAAAAACAAAATTAATACTTTAGATTGACCTAGTCAAAGTCCCGACCTTAATCTAATTGAGATGCTGTGGCATGACCTTAAAAAGACAGATTCATGCTTGGAAACCCTCCAATGTGGCTGAATTACAGCAGTTCTAAAAAGATGAGTGGGCCAAAATTCCTCCAAAGCGTTGTAAAAGGCTCATTGCTAGTAATTGCAAAGACATGATTGCAGTTGTTGCTGCTAAGGATGGCCCAACCAGTGATTAGGTTTTGGTGGCAATCACTTTTTCACACATAAAGACCTTCATTTAAAAATTGCATTTTGTGTTTACTTGTGTTATCTTTTTCTATTTAAATTTGTTTGGTGAGCTGAAACATTTAAGTGTGACAAATATGCAAAAGAATAGGAAATCAGTAAGTGGACAACACTTGCACAAAACTGTAGTAACTTTTTCTGAGGAGCATCACTGTAGTAGTGCAATATGTGCTCTTAGTGTGAGACAGCACAATCAACCAGATCACGCTAACGTATGCTGAGTTGGCAGTTTTATTGAGACAGTTATAACTGGTGGTAAAAAGACAATTGTTTCAACTGGCCAGGGTAGGCATTGTACCCAATATTAGATTTGGGGTGGTGGTATAGTAATACTACAAACATGTGAGCGCACAATTGTTTCCAATATTTCCTACTCATTAGTATAGAGAGTAGCCACACAAGTGCTACCAACATTTATTCTACAAATGGAATCTGGAGGCCACTGCACTTTGGACTCAAATGTGGCCAAAATATAAATTTCTCAAATTGTTTCAATAATCTAGATAGCTACTTGTAAGTAATCCTGTACTTCCAAAAAGATAACAGATGTTGTGTGGTAACAACTAATGGAAGGCATCACATTGCCGTTAGGGTGATTCTACCAGGTGCTCAAAGATCATTACAACTGCATTGATAAAGTTGATCTCTCTTTTCTTTTTGTACAGATGTAATTAGCATTACAGCTCACATACATAGATGGCATTTTTTGGGGGTAGAAAAGCCTGAAGACCAGTTCCCTTTAAAAGACAAGCGGGACATTGCCTTCACCTGTAGAAAGAAAGATTCAATTTCCAGAGGAGACAGAACTTCTTAGTCATCTGTAGAATAGTCTTCCTCAAGAGCTGGTCACAGTGGAGGTTATTGATGGTTTCAAATAAAGGTTGGATTTTTTTGTAGAAAAAAACAAGTACTTTTGTAAATGTGTAAAATTCTTTTATTTCATTTGGTCCAGTGGACTGACAATTGGATCAGGAAGGAAAGATTAGCTCTTTTCGAGTGAAATAGATCATGCAGTGTGGCTGTGTGTGCGCCCTTTCCCTTTGTCCTTACCCATCCTTCGATTAAACTTGATTTTCAGCCATATGAATTATGTAACTATGTAATAAAATGTAAAATTTGTGTCTGTCTTGACAAAACGATGCTGGATCTGCATGGCGGAGAGGAGGAATGGGGATGTCACAATATAGTAGCTTTCAAATTGTTTGTACATTTTCCCCCAAAAAATCTAAAGTATGCAGTTGCAAAGTTTACCAGACACGAGATTACAAATATTATGTCCTCGAGTTATAAAGTACTAGGCAGTATTATACGAAAATGGAATATGTTGGAAAGTAAAATTATTGGTATTTTTAATTAATTTTGTGTGGGCGTTAATAAGATTGTGCATACAGCTCTGAATCTACAGAACGGCATTTTAGATAACTAATTATATTTGATTCAGGATAAGGTAAGAGTTGAGTTGAGGATAATATAACTTAACGACAATAGGCATTTTGAGGATGAAAGGACACAAACGGGTCTTGCATTTATTTTACTTGAATAATTTGGAGAGTGGGCACATAAAGCAAGATAAGCAGCAGTAGCAGCACATGGATATTAAAAAGTAATATTCAAGACAATGAATGTAATAGATTGCAACTAACTGCTGTAATTAGATTCTTAAATCAGAAACTGAGTCATTCTAAGTTACCCTGCTGTAAAATATTCAAAAGTACTGGAGGATCATTGCAAGTTGTATAGCTTGTATGTTTGGACCTTTTCAATACCCATCCTAGGCTTCTGCGTTACTGCAGAAAATCGTTCAGATTTTCTGCCTAAAGCAATGTTTTACGTGATTTGAAAATGTCTTGAAAAATAAAATAGGAAGTTAAATTGTTAGAAATGTATTAATTTTTTGATACTTAATCATCTGTCAGATGATAGCACAATAAACTTAGTATGTAAATATATATATTTCTGAGATCTGAGGAGGCTGGTGTACTAATATTAAAAATCCTTAACAATTCTTGTATAACCTTTTTGGAAAGTTTTCAAGTGTGATACTGAAATGAATATTGTCATGGACAAAAATGAAAATCCATAAGACATCTCCACGGAGGGGACATTCTCCCCCATCACATAGAATATCATAGATGAAGAGCTGACACTTTGGGCATATGGGGAAGAAGAAACCAGTTATAGCTAGGGAGAGAAAAAGTAATTAAAACTAATTAAAGGGGTTGTCCACTACTTTAAATTAATCCCCCAATGTATCCCCCTGGGGCCCCTAATGAATTTTGTAAATACCTCATGTTGCCTATACTGCCTGTGAGCGGCACTATCACTGGCCACTCACAGGGAGCACATGACCCCCGACTGCAGCCGGCTCTTGCTTCTGCTGATGTCCCGTCAAGTGCTGGCAGTAGACAGGGGTCCCTCTTCCTCCTTCTTTACTGGCTGCCAGGCTGTCGGCAGGGTTATCCCCCACGTCATACCGGGCATCCACCGTGCACCCATTCATTGAGAAAGCACACGGTGGATGCTGGGTGTGATGTGGGGGGTAACCCTACCCACAACCCAGCAGCCACTGTGGTGACCCAGCGATGGGTCACACCTCACTTGTGATGTCGGTGATGGGTCATGTGCTGCCTGTGAGTGGCCACGGATAGCACTGCTCACAGGCAGTATAGGCAACATAAGGAATTTACAAAATTCATTTGGGGCCCTGAGGGGATACATTGGGGGGTTAATTTAAAGTAGTGGACCACCCCTTTAAGATAGGAAGAGCTAAACATTAAATTTCCTTTTGAAGTCAAAGATTCCTCCAATGGCCAGGTAATGAAACAGAAAATTCTCTGGGAAAACAGGAGGCTGAGATCTGTTTACAAAAAGGAGATCAGTCTCCCCACCAGGCAGAAGCTCCTATGGTGAACGAAAAAAGTTAAACAGATAAACAGGCCGGCTCTTGTGTTTAGATAGAAATATTGGACTTTGTATTGATCCAATATTTATATGAAATAGATTTTCAGTGTTGTAGCAAAGGGATGGATGTGGCGCACTAACCCACATCAGTGAAGGGCCACTAGAATCCTTTCAATTGAATAAGGACATGATAGATGTAGCTATATCTGTCATGATTGGTCTCTGTGTAACGGTAAAATCTTGATAGGAGAGATGAAAGAAATATCTCCTGCCTGTGACCCCCCCAGGGGCGGAGACATCCTGGAAGCTGCGAATCTCATAATTTTCTGATACTGAAGCTACATTCCATGACCTACCCTGTTATGAGTCATCAGAGGGGAGCTTACCTATGTCAATAAAAGGCAAATGAAAAATATTGGTCTTTGTCAATGTAAGGGGTATGGGGGGGCTAGTTTAATGCCCTGCACATGTTCCTGGTGAAAGCAGTATATCCCTTATGTTGTTATATTGTGTACTGCATTGTACCTATATTTATGTGTTGGAGAGATATAGGGACAGTGTAGGATTTAGATCAATAGGGGGGAACAATAGAATAAGATAGGGATTAGTTAGACCAACAGGATCTGTCTGGCTAGGAGGGGCTAAGGAAGAGTAGTTACTGAACTTCCTGGAGCTAGGGAGTATGATTCGGGAGCAAGGACAGTGCAGTCGTGTCCGGGGGAAACATTTAAGCAAAGGAGCCCAGGGCCCAGGGCCTAAGAGCTGACAATCACATGGTGGTGGAAGAATATCAGGGCATCATAAGAATGGTAGCAGCTAACTTCGTGGGAACATAACCCTTAACATCTGAGGCCTACCGCCTGGAAAGGATTGAAAGAGCTATCTTTCCACTTCACCTTCAGAGAGGGAAGAGGGCGGGGAACTCCTGAAGCAGGTTAATGTGACCAGTCAAGGAGCTGCAGTACCGGAGGATAGGGTACGGAAATGTGATATTCCTGGAGGGGTGAGGGACAGTACAGGGAATGGAATGGATATTCTGTGAAGAATCTTGTGCTGTTTCTGTGACTAAACTGGACGAGCTGAGTAAATTAGTTTTGTTGAAAATGAACTTGGACTCTGACTATCATTGTGTGATGTTGCGAGAGAAGGAGCCCCGGCAGCTCGGAATGGACCCTGTCTTACAAGTGAGTGGACTATGTGTTAAAGTGGCGGGGAGAAAGGATGTGCCAGATATGCCACCATCCACCACGACTAAACCCCTGGTCCTCGTCACATCAGTACTTGGAGGCACAGTTCGTTGTATGTTCTGTCCTGGAGCACCTCTCTTCACTAAGTTCTGAGCTATATCTGTGACATCAGGGTTAGTAGCTTTCATTTGTTATCCCTTTTTATTTTATGCAATTGTATATAATTGTATTGTTTTGTTCCCATTTTGTTTCATCTTGTATATTTTTTTATAAACACTGCCTGTCTTTCTGGATTAAAAGTAAAATTTCCTATTGCTCTGTAAACCGCAACCTAAAGCTATACGCTACCTGTAACGGGTCTCCAATTGGCCTAAAAAATGATTGGTGGTGGCAGCCAATAATCTTTCTTGGTTTATTGTGGAGTTGGTCTTGACCGTACCGAGGCATATATATATTCCACGCATTGGAATCGGAGGTGTATATATCATAGGCTCACTGTGAGTTCCCCAATAATCAGCCTAGTAGTGGAAACAGCCGTGGCCTCCTCCGTTAATTGTCAGTCAATTGCATAATTGTCCTGATGATAGGGGGAAGCAGGGGGCTGTTCATGACAAAAAGTTAACACCGGATGGATCTGCACGACCACCCTCAGGCTATGATTTTTGACAAGCATGAAAATGAGCTGGCATTGGACTCTTTAAATGATTTTCAAAGTAATTACAACAGCCTAATCAGGTCTAAGAGAATTATTTAATAACGTTTAGATTGTGAATTCTGCATTCTGACAGATCCATTTTAATAGGATTTTTGTGTAGTAGTAGTAGCTACTTTCTACCATGGAATCATATATATTGATCACTTTGAAGAAAACAGTCGCACTACAAAATGTTTCATTGTATAACAAGTTTGTAAAGTACACAGAGAAGGTTGTTCAGAAGGAAGGTGGACAAGAAGGCTAAAAAATGGCTGGTATACAACTGCCGCACCTTTACAACTACTAGACGTTAGTCTACTTTTGTAGGTCTTGCTCTCATCTTGTCCCCAAAAAACTGTGATAGCCACACTCTCTTCACATGCAAGCAACCACAGGCATATCCCAATAATGGTATGTGAATGCTATGGGCACATGGCCATCCTACTCTCAATGTGCCACTCCAGAAGATTACCAAGTGACTCTCCTCTTTCTTAGAGTGCATTGCAGTGCACAGAGTCAGCATCCACATTGTTAGGGGGCTGGATTCTCTTCTTTTCTTTAAACTGCAGCTTATCTTGGCATTTACTTGGGCACATTACTTCTCCGGGCCACCATTCCACTAGATAGCAGTTTGTTGCTAAAGCTATGGGCTTACAGTATCAATACTAAGCAGGGCTCAAGCTACACATTGCTCGTGTTTAGTCATAAATGTATATTAGAATAAAAAAAGTTTAGAAAAGTTCAGAATTTTAAAAATACTATTAAGTGTATCGAAGAGACTTTACTAAAGAACCAATGCAGACTATGCTGGTACATTGTGTTATGCAGGTCAAAATGGCTTAGTTGATTCTCTATTTGGAAAATCACAGTCAAAATGTATATTGTGAGTAACAAAGCACAGCAGCCAGTAGTGAACCCTGAAAAAGTGTCACAGAAAGAGTTAAAAGTTAAGAAGTTATCTATGAAACCATAGAATAGGGAATCATTTCTTGATCACTTAGGCCCAACTGTTAACCCTTTAGGCATACTTTACTGTTTCTACAAAAAGGAAGGGACTGGACCACAATGGAACGGGTGAATCCCCCGGTTGGGCCCCCACTGCCACACCGCCATGCATAAGTAGTTTTTGAATAGTACATATAAACTCATCCACAAAGGCGCTGCAGCAGATTAAAAAGCATCCTTCGTTACTGAGGCAGATATTTATCCATTAGGCATTAACATCAGGGATGCATCTGTTTGGTTCCAAATGTATTCTCTGTCAGGACAACGACCCCAAACATACAACAAAAAAAGTGAAAGTCCTGGTTTCTTGGCAATCATAATACTAAAATTACAGTAGCCTTATTTCTTAGGTTATGAAGTTAGGAGTAAAGAGTATCAGTCTGAAATGCGTCAGCCATAACAGTTCTCTTGAGGGATGTCTTTCCTCTGTCTTTGATCTTGCCATCACCTGCTGCTGTCCTTTGGATTGCTTCTGGATTGCCTTTGCTGTAAAGCCTGGATCTGTGCACTCAAGTGGAGGGGTGAGCTGGATGTGTTATTTGTATAGTCTGCTAACTTCTTGATTACCTACTGAGGCTAGTCTAACAATCTATATATGACTTCAGAACCACTATACGACTGGACACATGCAGCACATCTATTGAGGAAATGGACCATTGTCAAACACTAGCAGCATAATAAGTGTTTTTTGTTCTAGAACAGGATTCCTCACTAAGCAGAGAAAATATGGTGACTGATGTATGTGACTTTATTGTGGCAATTGTTTGAATCGAGTGCATGTAGATGGGGCTCCCTGTGATATCAGCTTCCCAGCAAGTACAGATATATCTGAGTTCACAAGTGCTGGCATAGGAAAACAGCAGAACTGTACCAGAACAATAGCTTCAAGCACTAAAGATGTGGAACCCCTTAATTACTGAAATATCACAGCCTAAATTCAATCGGTAGATGTTGATTCAGCTGAAGAAAAATTCATATCCATCCAAGAAAAACAGTGGCACTCACCGGTTTGAAAGCAAATATTCAGTCCTTTATTACACCCTTCACGGAGTGTTCAAACAACATGCGGACGTGCAGGTTTAAAGAGGCATGCAGCTGGAAAGAAAGTGGACGACGGCCGTTTCGCAACTGACTTCTGTGCATAGTGCACTGTTTGAGCAGTATTTTTTATACAAATGACACACATCATAACCATTGTAATGCAGCGCGGTTCATGCAGTGCGGGAAAGAGGCACTGACCCACATTAGTCCAACTTAAACGTCTTTATTTTGGCAATTCACAACAAAAAAAGCAAACCTTATCCTCTGGATCTCAGCCGGATTGTCCATAATGTGGCGCCCCTGAGGCTCAGTCGCCACAGAGGTACTGCACCTTCTCCTAAGGTGTAGTGCCCCACCACGTAGGTAAGTTGGGAACTCCTTTCCACACTCCAACACCTGCATCCCACACACAGGATAGTTCAGCACTGACCACATTGCGGCTTCATGCTTAGAGGGTAGCAGAGCACCTTTCGTGGTTCCTTGCTTCGTAACACGAGATGTGCTGGGAGGTGGGTGGAGTTGGATATAAAAGAGTGGGAAAGTTTAGAATGACAGATCAGTCTGGAGGACAGAGGAGTCTAGAGGGTCAGTCAGTCAGGAGAGAGTGAGGACGGATCCCTGGAAGAAGGGATGGAGGAAGGGGTGCTGCAGCTGCCTCAGTGACCAGAGCCAGCTGGCACGGGAAAGGAACAGAAGGAGAAAGACGTAGAACTGCAACCTAAGCTTCCATAAGAGAGAGAGAAGGAACAGCGCAGTACGAAAGAGTAGGAGAACAGAGAGAAGTTGTGGGTTGGAAGAGGAACCCTGCCTATAGGTTCTCAGCGCAAGGCTGGGGCCCGGTCCCCGAGGTTGTATGGACATTTATGGTTCTGCAGCAGACACCGGTGGAGTAGTTGGCTGTAAATGCACTACTCCCATCCAAGACTTGGGGAACAACAGCATCTGTATAGAGAGCCGAGACTCAGGATAAAGGGAGTCCACGAAGTAGGCTACAGCTGTCTGCCGTACAAGGAGAGTTGCTAGGAACATCTGACAGGAGGAACTTCAGAGTACCACGGTACTGGAGCTCTTCACACTAAAAGGCGCAATAGAGGAGTCATTCAGGAAAGGTACATGTTGGCGGAGTGTTGGAGAGGAGAATCCAGACTTGCCCGGGAGGTTGATTGAGTCTCTGTCCCGGAGGACACGGCACGTTGGCAGGCACCAGTGTGTGCCACGAACTGTGAGTAAAGCTTTGGAACTACAAGCCCTGGTGTCTTCCATTCACTTGTGCGCCAACACCTTCAGCACTGCTACATCTGGGTACCAACATTCCTCACACCGCCTGCGCCTATACACTGCCCTGGGGTTACAGCTTCACCTGTGGCTAGCTACACCATCTATGCTGCAACACACCATCAGCCCCAGAGGATCTGCACGCAGCGTTGGCTTAACATCTTGCTTGCCAAACACCACAGGTGGCGTCACGAACTAATCCATTTCATTAACTACATTCCCCCATTACTTGGGTGCCCAGGGCCACGGACCGCTGCTGTGACACATTCCCCTGACACTGGCCCGGTACCGAGTACCCCACAGCCCTGGGAGGGCGACCCAATAACAGTCCATAACACTCTGTTGCTGTGGGTGACGACACCTCTTGGTTACGTCAGTGTCTTTGTTTCCTCTGGCTCTGGCCTGAGTTCAGTCTCACACAGACCTGACATACACAGAGCTCCTGCTCTCAAACTTGAAAAACCAAACACTGACATAAACAAACCTCAACTTAAAGTTTTAATGTGAATCGTGGATATGGGCCACTCACAAAACCCGGAGTGGAGGGAGAGATCTGCCCCACTACAATCCTGCAGATCTCTCTAAAAATAAAAGCTCGTGACAGGTTTTCTTAAATCTAACTTGGTAAAATAATTTGACAAATCCACATTTTTTTTTTATTTGGCATTGCAGCCAAAGGTGCGGCTGTAATTACAATGTGCTCCAGCAGGTTTAGTATGCTTCTATGCTCATGCTGGGGACACATAATGACCCTCTCATATGATTCCCCTTACTGTCTCACACCATATAATCAAATAGAAGAAACTACATTTATGGTTTGATCACATACTGTACAATGAGTTTATTTATGACAGATAGACAAAAAAAAAATTTCGTCCAGCGGCAGATGTTCCCATATCCACTGTATTTAAATATATGGCTGTCGATACATTAGGATGTATACATGTGAATTTACACAGCTGTCTGTCTTTATATAGTAAATTTCCCTTTGTGACTACTGCAGCTAGCCACTATGAAAATGTCAAAGCAAGCAGTGCAGCCAGTTCATTAGCGAGCCACCGCAGTAGCATTAACTGCTTCCTGTATACCAGTGCAACCAATTAAGTTTTGGTAGTCAGCAAGGATATCAGATATACAGGAGACATTACCATTAGAGATGAGCGACTTGGCCTTTTTTAGGGTCGAGTCGAGTTTCATGAAACCCGACTTTCTCAAAATTCGAGTCGAACAAAATCGGCCGACTATCGTAAAAAGTCGGAGGTCTGACTGAAACACGAAACCCAATGCAAGTCAATGGGAAGCAAAGTCATCAGGGAGTGGAGGACAATAAACACACCTAGAGTGCCCATTTCAATGCCAACGACATAAATTCTTATTACTTAAGCTTGTCAACCTTAATTTACTTTACAATAATAGTTACGCATTGAAAACTGGGGGTTATTTGTCTAAAGTTGTGGGGGCGGAGAGCTGGCTCCAGGTTTTCGTGTGCCCCGGATGAAAGAGTGTCAGTGGGCCCCTTTAACACATACCACAATTCATGATGCTCCGATACGGCAGAGAAATATTGGTCCATACAGTATTTTGGCCACCACATAGTGCGGCATACAGAATAATGAGCCCCATATATTGCTCCATACAGAATGGGCTCCATATAATGCTCCATACAGAATAGGCCCCATATGTGCTCCATATAATGCTCCATACCCTACAGTTGTGGCCAAAAGTATTGACACCCCTGCAATTCTGTCAGATAATACTCAGTTTCTTCCTGAAAATGATTGCAAACACAAATTCTTTGGTATTATTATCTTCATTTATTTTGTCTTAAATGAAAAAACACAAAAGAGAATGAAGCAAAAAGCAAAACATTGATCATTTCACACAAAACTCCAAAAATGGGCCAATCAAAAGTATTGGCACCCTCAGCCTAATACTTGGTTGCACAACCTTTAGCCAAAATAACTGCGACCAACCACTTCCGGTAACCATGAATGAGTTTCTTACAATGCTCTGCTGGAATTTTTGACCATTCTTCTTTGGCAAACTGCTCCAGGTCCCTGATATTTGAAGGTTGCCTTCTCCAAACTGCCATTTTTAGATCTCTCAACAGGTGTTCTATGGGATTCAGGTCTGTACTCATTGCTGGCCACCTTAGAAGTCTCCAGTGCTTTCTCTCAAACCTTTTTCTAGTGCTTTTTGAAGTGTGTTTTGGGTCATTGTCCTGCTGGAAGACCCATGACCTCTGAGGGAGACCCAGCTTTCTCACACTGGGCCCTACATTATGCTGCAAAATTTGTTCGTAGTCTTCTAACTTCATAACGCCATGCACACGGTCAAGCAGTCCAGTGCCAGAGGCAGCAAAGCAACCCCCAAAACATCAGGGAACCTCCGCCATGTTTGACTGTAGGGACCGTGTTCTTTTCTTTGAATGCCTCTTTTTTTCTCCTGTAAACTCTATGTTGATGCCTTTGCCCAAAAAACTTTACTTTTGTCTCATCTGACCAGAGAACATTCTTCCAAAACGTTTTAGGCTTTTTCAGGTAAGTTTTGGCAAACTCCAGCCTGGCTTTTTTATGTCTCGGGGTAAGAAGTGGGGTCTTCCTGGGTCTCCTACCATACAGTCCCTTTTCATTCAGACACCGACGGATAGTACGGGTTGACACTGTAGCACCCTTGGACTGCAGGGCAGCTTGAACTTGTTTGGATGTTAGTCGAGGTTCTTTATCCAACATCCGCACGATCTTGCGTTGAAATCACTTGTCAATTTTTCTTTTCCGTCCACATCTAGGGAGGTTAGCCACAGTGCCATGGGCTTTAAACTTCTTGATGACACTGCGCACGGTAGACACAGGAACATTCAGGTCTTTGGAGATGGACTTGTAGCCTTGAGATTGCTCATGCTTCCTCACAATTTGGTTTCTCAAGTCCTCAGACAGTTCTTTGGTCTTCTTTCTTTTCTCCATGCTCAATGTGGTACACACAAGGACACAGGACAGAGTTTGAGTCAACTTTAATCCATGTCAACTGGCTGCAAGTGTGATTTAGTTATTGCCAAAACCTGTTAGGTGCCACAGGTAAGTTACAGGTGCTGTTAATTACACAAATTAGAGAAGCATCACATGATTTTTCGAACAGTGCCAATACTTTTGTCCACCCTCTTTTTTATGTTTGGTGTGGAATTATATCCAATTTGGCTTTAGGACAATTCTTTTTGTGTTTTTTCATTTAAGACAAATTAAATGTGATAATAATACCAAAGAATGTGTGTTTGCAATCATTTTCAGGAAGAAACTGAGTATTATCTGACAGAATTGCAGGAGTGTCAATACTTTTGGCCACAACTGTATATGATGGCCCATAAATAATGAACCCCATATGATGCTCCAGTATATGATGGGTCCCATATGATGCTCCAGTATATGGTGGGCCCCATGGATGATGCTCCAGTGTATGATGGGCCTTTACATTGTGTGCAGAATTATAAGGCAAATCAGTATTTTGATCACATCATCCTTTTTATACATGTTGTCCTACTCCAAGCTGTATAGGCTTGAAAGCCAACTGCCAATTATGTAAATCAAGTGATTTGCATCTCTGTAATGAGGAGGGGTGTGGTCTAATGACATCAACACCCTATATAAGGTGTGGTTAATTATTAGGCAACTTTCTTTCCTTTGGCAAAATGGGCCAGAAGAGAGATTTGACGGTTCAGAAGAGAGATTTGATGCAGCAGTCTTGAAATTGCCAAACTTTTGAAGCATGATCACTGAACAATCAAGCGTTTCATGGCAAATAGCCAACATGGTCGCAAGAAGAGTGTTGATAAAAAAAAGGCTCAAAATAACTGCCGATGAATTGAGGAAAATCAAGCATGAAGCTGCCAAGATGCTATTTGACACCAGTTTTGCTATATTTCAGAGCTGCAACGTTACTGGAGTATCAAAAAGCATAAGGTGTGCCATACTCAGGGACATGGCCAAGCTAAGGAAGGCTGGAAAATGACCACCTTTGAACAAGAAACATAAGATAAAACGTCAAGACTGGGCCAAGAAATATGTTAAGACAGACTTTTGTAAGGTTTTATGGACTAATGAAATCAGGGTGACTCTTGATGGGCCAGCTGGATGGGCCCGAGGCTGGATCAGTAAAGGTCAGAGAGCTCTACTCTGACTCAGACGCCAGCAAGGTGGAGGTGGGGTACTGGTATGGGCTTGTATCATCAAAGATGAACTTGTGGGACCTTTTCGGTTTGAGGATGGAGCGAAGCTCAACTCCCAGACCTACTGCCAGTTTCTGGAAGACACCTTCGTCAAGCAGTGGTACAGGAAGAATTCGGTATTGTTCAAGAAAAACATGATTTTCATGCAGGACAATTCTCCATCTCATGCATCCAAATACTCCACAACGTGGCTGCCCAGTAAAGTTCTAAAAGAAGAAAAAATAATGACATGGCCCCCTTGTTCACCTGATCTGAACCCCATAGAGAACCTGTGGTCCCTCATAAAATGTCAGATCTACAGGGAGTGAAAACATTACACCTCTCTTAACAGTGTCTGGGAGGCTGTGGTGGCTGCTGCACGCAATGTTGATCATAAACCAATCAAGCAACTGACAGAATCTATGGATGGAAGTCTTTTGAGTGTCATGGTAAAGAAAGGTTGGTCCCTTTTTTTTGTGTTTTGAATGTCAGAATTGTTTATTTCTAAATTTTGTGTTGTTATATTGGTTTACCTGGTGAAAATAAACAAGTAATATGGGTAGATATTTGTTTTTTATTAAGTTGCCTAATAATTCTGCACAGTAATAGTTACCTGCACAAACAGATATCCTCCTAAGATAGACAAATCTAAAAAAAAGCCACTCCAACTTCCAAAAATATTAAAGGGAAGGTGCCATGTTTTTCATAATTTAATGTAAAAAAAGAAAATAGTAAAAAAGATATTGTCCCCTAAGCTTGACTCAGTGGTCAGTATGGTTTGTTTTTTTTACTGTATTAATGCAGCCACTGGGGGCTACCATCTTACCTTTCAGGCTGCTGAACGACACTTTCCATGCTCATTTACGGCAGTCCCCGGGCATAAGACATAACGGTCGGCTCCCGACCCCTATCTGTATCATTGCAGCAGCATCAGCTGTGAACTGGGCACGCCTCTGTGGGCAGCTCAATTCACAGCTGTAGGTGTGGCCAGGCGCCATCTTATTAGAGCCCAGTGCTGTCTAATACTATCCTGTGTGATACTGACCGCTGAGCCGGGTATCTAATCCTCTCCTGTGTGATACTGACTGCTCAGCCGTGTATCTAATCCTATCCCGTGTGAAACTGACTGCTGAGCCGTGTATCTAATCCTATCCCATGTGATACTGCTCTCCTGAAATACTCTGCTGCTGTCACTCTGCTGGTTTTATGTGTGATCTACATGGTGGTATTGTGTATGATCTATATGGCGGCATTATGTGTGAAGTATATGGCGCTATTATGTGAGAACACTATGGCAGTATTATCTGCTAAAAGGGGACCCATTCTAGGGTGGTTCTGGCTGAGCACCTGCACACGGGTCAGGGGTAATAGGTGCAGTCAGGGGAGGGCTGGTGAGGCAGCTGAAGAGAGGGGCCTCATTTTTAATGTTAATGTATGGCTACATTTACCCCCAACCTGCTTCCCAGCGTCACCCCGGACTGCGCCTGTCTCCTCGCTTTCACACATCGCCAGGACAGGATCTGAGGAGGGGAATGGGGTCTTTGCATGCAAAGTCTGGATCAGAACAGGCCATCAATCAGCAGAAATGTTTCCTGGATTTCTGTGGTGCTGTCACCCCGCTCTTCCCCCATATATCTCACTCTGTGGTCTGTGCCCCCCATAGACCAGCACACTGCTCTCCTGAAATACTCTGTGCTGCCTGCCATCCTCGGTGACCGAAGACCCCATTCCTCTCCTCAGATCCTGTCCTGGTGATGCATGAAAGCGAGGTGACAGGGGCCTGATATATGGTGGAAGGAGCAGGGTGACAGCAGCACAGAGTATTTCAGGAGAGCAGTGTGCTGGTCTATGGGGGGCACCCTGTTCGGTGCCAGGGATTGTACATAGAGCGCTGTGTTTTATACACATGGATGGACCGTCTGCTTGTCTGCTCCACAGAAATCCAGGAAACATTTCTGCTGATTGATGACCTGTCCTGATCCAGACTTTGCATGCAAAGACAGTCAGTAACTTTGCAGGCCCCATCAAAATGGCAGCTCACTGTGTTCCTAAATGTCATCCTCTCTTTTCCCTTAGCAAACACCCAGAAGGGGAGGAGAGGAGTGACACCACACTCATGTCAGCTGTTTCCGCCCATAATTACTGCAGGGCAGTAATGTGAGCTAGTTGTACACTTGGTTTTTGTGTCAAATTTCAGTAGCTGCTCCCCCTAGTGTTAACAAGTGGAAATGCCAAACATTTTAAAATTATTTTTCATATTTTGCAAAATTAAAAACAAATGATAATATTTTTTAAGAAAATGTAAACATTAACTCTTTACATTTTTTCAATTGCTGAAAAAAAATTTTTGGGATGGCACCTACCCTTTAAGCTTTAATATTTATGAGTAGTGTTGAGCATTCCTGTACCGCAAATATCGGGTATCGGCCGATATTCGCGGTATCGGAATTCCGATACTGAGTTCCGATACTTTTTGCATATCGAATACTGGAATCGGAAGTTCCCATAATGCTATGAGCCAGTTTGATTTGATTCAGCCAATGAGGAATCCTCAGAAGTGTGGGCACATCCTGTTAGGCATGTAGGCATGTTAACTAATGGCATGGCTGTGATTGGCTGCTGAAATGATGTCATGATGCACTATAAAAGCCGCCGCCTCCATTTAGGGTTCACTCTGCTGTGAATTCAGTTAGGAACAGGCTGCTGTTCAAGACTCTGAGGGACAGTTAGAGATAGCGATTTGCTATATAATATTGTGCTTTACCCAGGCTACATTATCAATCACTGTAGCTTTCTTTTGCCTTGCAGCGCTGTTCACAGCTGTCTGCAAGGTCTGTGTGAGTGCAGCTCACGCTGTAGTGTGTCCTGCAGCCACCTCTGGTTGTAGGCCGCTCAGCGTGCGTCACTGCCTCATACGTATTTATTTTTGTTTTATTGCTGCTCATTTTTCATTAATTCTCCTATTAGTGTGCATCCATCCGTATCCATCTACATTGGTTGCAAACACTATATAGGAGTAGACAGCGGAGTCTTTCTGCAGCCTTTCAGTGCTAGTGCCCAGTTCTCTGCACTGTTCACGGCTGTCTGTGAGGTCTCTGTGTGTGAGTGCAGCTCACGTTGTAGTGTGTTCGGCAGCCACCTCTGGTTCTAGTCCGCTCAGCGTGCGTCACTGCCTCATACATATTCCTTTTTTTGTTTTATTGCAGCTCATTTTTCCTGATTTTTTTCTTCTATTAGTGTGCTTCCATCCGTATCCATCTACATTGGTTGGTTGCAAATACTATATAGGAGTAGATAGAGGAGCCTTTTTTCTGGCTTGTGCCCTGCAGCCGCAGCCAGATTAGTATTAGCCTATTTTTTGGAGCCTCATCTATTGCTTTGTAGGTTACCTTCCTGCATTGTAATAGCTCCAAAAAGTTTGTGATATTATTGCTTTCACATCTTTGGTCACATCCTTTTTGTTTTTTTGAAAAAAAAACACGTAAATAAAGTTCACCAAACACTCCACTTGACAGTTGTGTAGGCCACATTAGCTCATATTAAAGTGTAGTCCACACAATTAATAAAATTAGTGTTTCTTATACCTGTTAGCAGCTGTTCAGGAAAAAGCACACTAAGCCCCCCCTTTGTACTTTTCTGCCTATCTTTATCAGTCTACCAAGATGAAGAAGGAAGGGAGTGAGGCACATGGTCGTGGGCATGGAGTTTCAGCAGGGAGAGGATGTGGGGATTCTGTGCCTGCTGCGGGCACAAATGACTCAGCATCCCCCGGTTTTACCAGGCAACAGTCCTTTATGCGCAGCTTTGTAGGACCTCGCCGTACCCCACTGCTGCGGGATGAACAAATTGAAGCCGTTGTCGGATGGATGGCAGCTAACGCATCGACTTCAATTACTTCCACATCCTCTCAGGGCCAGAGCACTGAAGAGCAACCATCTGACTCTTCACCACCTGCCAAATTGTCCAGGCAGTCAGAGAGCCCTGGACAGGAGCCATCTCTACTTCTGTTCTCTGAATCTCTTGGCTTGGAAACAGGGGGCCAGCCAAGCAGCATTCTAGAATGTGAAGAAGAGGGAGTATGCAGTGATGCGCAACTGCTTTGTCCCTCTTAATCTGAAGAGGCGGGTGGGCCAGTGCCTATGGTCAGCACACCTCAGTATGCATCAGATGATGAGACTCAGGTGCTACTTTCTGGTGCGTACTGTGCTGGCGAGACTACCCAGGAGAAGCAGGTGCTTGAAGAGGGGAGTGTAGATGATGAGGTCCTTGACCCATCATGGTGTGAGGAACAGGAAGGTGGAGGGAGCAGCTCTGAGGAAGAGATTCCCCGAATGGCCAAAACAGGAGGGAGAGGGAGGGGGCAGACTTGGTTACCTGTAGCCTCCACTTCGGCACCCGTTAGGAGCATTCCTCTTCCAAAACCCAAAACGGGCGCTCCCAGGACTTGCAGTGCGTGGTCCTTTTTTGACACAGTTGCAGATGACATTTGCTTTGTCAAATGCAAGCTGTGTAATCATACAGTCAAAAGAGGGAAAAGGGTCAGCAACCACAAATATGTGGAAACATGTGTGGACCAAGCACGTGGTGGAATTACAAAGACACACTGAAGACGTAGGCCAACCTACAGCACCACTTACCACCTCTTCAGCTCGTGTTGGGGCCTCTTCCTCCAGCTCACACACAGCTGGTTCGGCTTCCTCACAGGATCGCCATGGAAGAACCTCTGGCACTGCTGTCCAGAGACCCAGTGACATTCCACCCACAGCACCACGTTCCCTGTCATCCTCACACTCCCAGACCACTCTACAGCCATCGGTAGCACAGGCATGGGAGAAAAGGCGGCTATACTCAGCAAACCATCCCCGAGCACCGGCTCTGAATGCTGGCATTGCAAAACTACTGGCCCTTGAAATTCTCTCATTCAGGCTGGTGGAGACTGACACCTTCCGTAACTTCATGGCATTGGCAGTCCCACAATACATCGTGCCCAGCCGCTTTTATTCCAGCAGGCAAGCCGTCCCTAGACCCTGGGCACCAACACCGCCAGTTGTTGCTCAGAAGTGCCGTCTGCACAGAGAAAAACACTAGCTCCTGTGTTTGTGGGGTTCAGTAACGCCAGATGCTCCCCTGCTGTGTGTCCAGCAATATATCCTGCTCCCTCCACATTCAAACTACATCAGATATTAAACTTGCTCCAAGTAGGCCTCAGCCTACACTATGATTGATCCTGGGCTCCAACACCACAAGTTGTTGCTCAGATGTGCTGTCTGCACAGAAAAAAACACTAGCTCCTGTGTTAGTGGGGTTCAGCAACACCAGCTGCTCCCCTGCTGTGTGTCCGGCAATATCTCCTGCTCCCTCCACATTCAAACTACATCAGATATTAAACTTGCTCCAAGTAGGCCTCAGCCTACACCGTGATTGATCCTGGGCTCCAGCACCGCCAGTTGTTGCTCAGAAGTGCCGTCTGCACAGAAAAAAACACTAGTTCCTGTGTTAGTGGGGTTCAGTTACGCCAGCTGCTCCCCTGCTGTGTGTTCGGCAATGTCTCCTGCTCCCTTCACATTCAAACTACATCAGATATTAAACTTGCTCCAAGTAGGCCTCAGCCAACACCATGATTGATCTTGAGCTCCAACACCGCCAGTTGTTGCTCAGAAGTGCCATCTGCACAGAAAAAAACACTAGCTCCTGTGTTAGTGGGGTTCAGTAACGCCAGCTGCTCCCCTGCTGTGTGTACGGCAATGTCTCCTGCTCCCTCCACATTTAAACTACATCAGATATTAAACTTGCTCCAAGTAGGCCTCAGCCTACACCATGATTGATCCTGGGCTCCAACACCACCAGGTTTTGCTCTGAAGTGCCGTCTGCAAAGAAAAAAATACTAGCTCCTGTGTTAGTGGGGTTCAGTAATGCCAGCTGCTCCCCTGCTGTGTGTCCGGCAATGGCACCTACTCCTGCCTCATTCACACTACATCAGATATTAAACTTGTTCCAATTAGGCCTCAGCCTACACCCTGATTGACCCTGGGCTCCAACACTGCCAGTTGCTGCTCAGAAGTGCCGTCTGCACAGAGAAAAACACTAGCTCCTGTGTAAGTGGGGTTCAGTAATGTCAGCTGCTCCCATGCTGTGTGTCCGGCAATATCTCTTCTCCCTCCACATTCAAACTACATCAGATATTAAACTTGCTCCAAGTAGGCCTCAGCCTACTCCATGATTGATCCTGGGCTCCAAAACCGCCAGTTGTTGCTCGGAAGTGCCATCTGCACAGAAAAAAACACTAGCTCTTGTGTTAGTGGGGTTCAGTAATGCCAGCTGCTCCCCTGCTGTGTGTCCGGCAAATTCTCCTGTTGCCTCCACATTCAAACTACATCAGATATAAAACTTGCTCCAATTAGGCCTCAGCTTAAACCCTGATTGAACCTGGGCTACAACACCACCAGTTGTTGCTCAGAAGTGCCGTCAGCACAGAAAAAAACACATGCTCCAGTGTTAGTGGGGTTCAGTAATGCCAGCTGCTCCCCTGCTGTGTGTCCGGCAAATTCTCCTGTTGCCTCCACATTCAAACTACAACAGATATAAAACTTGCTCCAATTAGGCCTCTGGCTCCACTCTGTCTCTAGTATTTACCCTGGCCTCCAACACCACCAGTTGCTGCTCAGAAGTGCCGTCTGCACAATCAACACTTGTTCCTGTGTTACTGGGGTTCAGTAACTACTAGTAGTGGGAATGTGGACAGAGCAGGAGACATTGCCGGACACACATCAGGGGATCAGCTGACGTTACTGAACCCCAGTAACACAGGTACAAGTGTTGATTGTGCAGACGGCATTTCTGAGCAGCAACTGGCGGTGTTGGAGGCCAGCGTAAATGCTAGCTACAGAGTGTAGCCAGAGGTCTATTTGGAGCACATTTATAATCAGTAGTAGTCTACAACAGATATTAAACTTGATTAAATTAGGCCTCAGCCGACACCCTGATTGACCCTGGGCTCCAACATCGCCAGTTGCTGCTCAGAAGTGCCGTCTGCACAGTCAACATATGCTCTAGTGTTATTGGGGTTCAGAAATGTTATCTGATCCCCAGCTGTGTGTCCGGCAATTTCTCCTGCTCTGTCCACACTCACACAACTACAGATTTTAAACTTGCTCCAATTAGGCCTCCGTCTCCACTCTGTTTGTAGTATTTTCCCTGGGTTCCAGCACCGCCAGCTGTTTCCCAGCATTGTCTTTGGCACAGGTACTCCCTAGTTCCAGCACGCCTGCTGTTTCCGGATAGTGTCAATGTCACTTTGCCACCAACACGTTGTCCTGTCGTGTTGCGATCGGGTTAGCCGAGTCTATGGTGCCTGCAATTTATGGGCTTCCTATGTGGGCTGCGGGATCTGGCAACAAAGGCTGGTTCCGTAGTGCCAATAGGACAAGCACCCCCTGTAAGACTGTGGGTTTCGGTAACTGCGGCCGGCTCGCGGCCTTGCAGCTTTGTTTTTCATGGGTACCTTCTGCTACCCATCCGGGTTCCAGTACCGTCAGCTGGTTCTTGGCAGTGCCATTGGCTTAGGTGCCTCCTTCTTGGTATCCGAGTTCCAGCAATGTAGTGCTTTCTAGCACAGTTACCTCCTGCTTATTAACCAGGTTCCAGCACCGTCAGCTGGTCCTCGGTAGTGCCATTGGATCTTGTTCGTTCTGCTGCCCCTCCGGGTTCCAGCACCATCAGCTGGTTCTCGGCAGTGTCTTTGGCACGGGTACTCTCTCCTGCCCAGCCTGGTTCCAGCACGCCTGCTGTTTCCGGGTAGGGTCAACGTCACTTTGCCACCAATACGTTGTCC
This sequence comes from Dendrobates tinctorius, assembly GCF_039654945.1. Lineage (NCBI taxonomy): Eukaryota > Metazoa > Chordata > Amphibia > Anura > Dendrobatidae > Dendrobates > Dendrobates tinctorius. The sequence continues at coordinate 968,639 of NW_027361858.1, read as the reverse complement.
TGTCGTGTTGCGGTCGGGTTAGCCGAGTCTATGGTGCCTGCAGCTTAAGGGCTTCCTATGTGGGCTGCGGGATCTGGCAACAAAGGCTGGCTCCATAGTGCCAATAGGACAAGCACCCCCTGATGGACTGTGGGTTTCGGTAACTGCGGCCGGCTTGCGGCCTTGCAACTTTGTTTTTCTTGGTTACTTTCTGCTACCCATCCGGGTTCCAGTACCGTCAGCTGGTTCTCGGCAGTGCCTTTGGCTTAGGTGACTCCTTCTCGGTATCCGAGTTCCAGCAACATCTGCTGGTCCTAGGTAGTACTTTCTAGCACAGGTACCTCCTGCTTAGTAACCAGGTTCCAGTACCATCAGCTGGTTCTCGGCAGTTCCTCAGCCTTCTTGTACCTTCTGCTACATTTCCAAGTTAAAGCTTTTGGAAATGGTTTTTGGTTATCACTCTGGATCTCCCTGACGACGACCCTGAAGACGACGACCCAGAAGACCACCCCGAAGAAGACTAAAAAGATGACCCTGAAGAAGATTACCAAGAGGACAAAGAACATGAAGACAACCACCAAGATACAGAATAACAAGAGACAGAAGACCAAGAAGCAGAAGACCAAGAAGCAGAAGAACAAAAAGCAGAAAAACATTAAGCATAAGACTAAAAATCAGAGCAAAAGATATTATCTAAATTATAAGCAGAAGAAGACTAAGCAGTGTATGGGGGTGAGTCAGTTCCTCCTCGTGGTGCCCCTGGAAAATGCCTGCTGCTGCAGGCCAAACTGAACACGGACAAATCCTGTTGTAAATCTTTTCTGACAGGCAGAATGGTTGGTGTAATCTTCAAACTTTTATAGATAACAACTACAGGAATGCCTGTCACAAATAAGAATATGATGAAGAAGAAGAATAGGAAGAAGATGAAGAAGTAGAATATGAAGAAGAATAATGGTTGAATAAGAAGAATATGAAGAATGTAAAAAAAAAGAGTAATAGGAAGAAGGTGAAGAAGAAGAAGATGAATAAGGTGAAGAAGTTGATGAAAAAGATGCTGCTGCTGCTGTGGATCATGAAGGAGAAAGTTTGGGAGAAGTAAAAAAGAAGGTGAAGAGCATGGAAGTAGTGAAACTTACATATCTGACAAAATATAAAAAAGGTTAACATAGCCAATATCTTTGTAACTCCGAACTTCTTAAAAAAAAATAATAATTCCTGCTATTCCATTTGATTGGGCTAAACCTCTATGCCTTTAATGTCTCCTCCACCTCCCCCAATACATTCTACATTATTATTAGTTGTTTTTCTTCATGTAGAATTAGCCTACAAGGAAAGAAAGGGTTTATTTCAATTCCGATATTTCTGTCCCATTGACCTGCATTGGTTTTCGGTATCGGAATCGGCGATAGCCGATACTTTTTGGGTATCAGTCTGATCCAATCCGATCTGATATTTCACGATATCGGATGGTATCGCTCAACACTATTTATGAGTCTTTTCAGTAGATTGAGAATATAGTTGTTGTTCAATAATAAAAAGAATCCTCTCAAGTACAACTTGCCTAATAATAATTATGCAAACAGTGTATAACGCTCCATATATAATGGGGCCCATTTAGAATGCTCCAGTGTATAATGGGCCCCGCATACGATGCTCCAGTGTATGATGGGCCACATTAATAATGCTCCAGTGTATGATGGGCCCCATTTATAATGCGCAGGTGTATGATGGGCCCCATGGATGATGCTCCAGTGCATGATGTGCCCCATTTATAATGCCCCAGTGTATGATGGGCCCATACAATGCTCCATATATAATGGGTCCCATATGATGCTCCATTGTATAATGGACTCTATCTATGATGCTCAAGTGTATGATGGGTCCCATATATAATTCTCCAGTGTATAATGCTCCCCACAGAGTATATTGCATTAAAAAAAATTAAATACCTCTCCTCGCTGGGCACTACTCTACTCTAGACTTCTCAGAGTCGCCATCTTCCAGCTTTCTGCACTTGGACTGTTCAGGCAGAGGGCGTACAGACGTGACGTATTTGCGCTCTCTGACCTGAATGTCACTGTCCAGAAACGCAGAAGAGGTCACAGCGGTGGAGCAGGGAGAGGTAACTATTGCAAGTGCTGGTGCCCTGAGCAAGCAGGGGGGGCCCACTCGTGTGCGACAGCACTGGCACAGGGCCCCTCATAGTATGACGGTGTCTCTGATGGTGAGTGGGCCCCCTCACTGTCAGAGACACCGGTGTACTGTGAGGGGCCCTGTGCCAGTGCCGTCGCCCACGAGTGGGCCCCCCACCTGCTCAAGGCACCGCCACTTGCCCAGATGCGCCAGGTGCTGACGCCGGCCCTGGGGGGGGTACAGCCCAATTAGGGAGGTGGGAAAACTGGCATATATTGAGGTGTAGGCTGGACATTCAGCAGCTGCAAATGGAGGAATTGGAGAAGTCGGAGGAAGAGGACAAAGGGAGCCATTTTGCTGGCAACCTATGTGTCATCAAGGGAAGGTGGGACAAAATCCTTTGAAACCCATGCATGGTTAATTTTAATGAAGGTGAGATCACCAACATTTTGTGTCGACAGCCGGGTCCTTCTTTTTGTCAGGATTGATCCAGCAGCACTGAAGACTCTTTTTGATAGCACTCTACCAGCAGGGCAAGCGAACTCCTGTAAGGCATATTGTGCCAATTCAGGCCAGGTGTCCAGTTTACAGGCCCAGTAGTCAAAGGGGAATGAACTGTGAGGGAGAACATCAATAGGGGAGGAGAGGTAATTTTGAACCATAGTTGACAACTGCTGTCTCCTGTCGCAATCGATTCAGTATTAACAGTTGTGTGAGTGGTCCTCGAGAAATCAGTCCACAAAATGGTCATGAAACCCCTGTCTCCAAAGCCAGTTCGGCTGTGTGCACCACGAACACCTCTTCCATTTGCCCCAGTACGGCTCGTGGGAGAACCTGCACCGCTGCTGTGTGCTGGGAATGCCTCTAACAAACAGTTTACCAGATTTGCTAGTTTGATCGCCAATATTAGCTCTAGGTTCTCCTGTGGCATGATGTTCTGTAATATGCTTTTATAGAGTGGATCGAGGATGCTGACCAACCAGTAGTCTTCATTCTTCATAAGTTTGACAATGCGGGGGTCCCTTTTTAGGATCTGCAAGAGATAATCACACATGTGGGCCAATGTTCCAGGTGTCAATGATGCACTGACAGTGGTGGGTGGAGGAGCACTTTCTGCCAAATCCACATGCCTCCAGTCATGCACAAACCCTGTACCTGACCCTGGCAAGCTAACATTTTCTCTTGCCCTCGAGAAGCATCTTCCTCCCCAAAATAATCATCCCTCTCATCCTTCTCTGCCTCCTCTTCCTCTTCTTCCTCCACCTCGTCCAGGACAGTTCCCTGAGCAGAGAATGGCTGACTGTTATCAAGGCTTAGCTCCTTCTCCTCTGCTGCAGATGACTGATCCTTAATGTGCATCAAAGTTTGCATGAGCAGACGCATAAGTGGGATGCTCATGCTTATGAGGGCGTTGTCTGCGCTTACCAGCCGTGTGCATTCTTCAAAACACCGAAGGACTTTACAGAGGTCTTTCAGCTTTGACCACTGCACACCCGACAACTCCATGTCTGCCCTCAAACTGCCTGCCCGTGTATCCTCCCACAAATGCATTACAGCCTGCCTCTGTTCGCACAGCCTCTCAACCATGTGCATGGTGGAGTTCCACCTTGTTGCAACGTCTATGATTTAGCGGTGCTTGGGAAGGTTGAGCGATCGCTGCAGCCTCTGCATACGACTGGAGTCTACGGGTGAGCGACGGATGTGTGAGCACAGTCTTCGCACCTTATAGAGCAGGACTGTTAACTCTGGATAATTATTTAGGAAGCACTGCACCACCAGGTTCAAGGTGTGAGCCAGTCAAGGTATGTGTCTGAGTTTTGCAAGGGCTATGGCCGCTACAAAATTACAGCCGTTATCACTGACTACCTTGCCTGGCTCAAGATGTAGGCTGCCCAGCCATGACTCACTTTCTCGCTGCAAGTACTCGGCCAGTACCTCCATGGTGTGTCTGTTGCTGTCCAAACACATCATGTTTAAAACAGCCTGCTGTGAAAAATGAGGATGATTGACCTCATGGGGATCAACATCCAACACAGTGTTGGATGTTGATCTCCATGAGTTCAATCATCCTCATTTTTCACAGTCTTCTACTAGGCATTGCTGCTACTAGCCAGTTTCCTACTCCACACTGATAAGGGGCAAATACCCCGAAACAGTTGTCTGTGGATGGATACCATGCTTTGGCATAGGTGGTTTCCTTCATTGGAGACTGCCCTTCCCGTGGTTGTTCCTTCCCGGTGAAAGACCTGGCTAGTCATTGCTTGCATTGAGAAACATGTGATGGTGTCTCCGCGGCTTCTGTTTTGCATGTAAAACAGCCTGCTGACGTTTACCACTAGCTGTTCGATAGTGGGACACCTCTTGTACAACTTTGGCAGCTGCAGATGGAGAGATCGTGTGACTGCGCTCTGTCGATGAGTTTTCGCTTCTGGAGGAGGAGGGTTGAACGCCTACAGGCAACTGTTTCCTATACCGTGGGCTAGGCAGCACTGTCCCACCATCACTGTCCTCCGTGGACACTGCATCCACCACATTAACCCAATGCACAGTGATGGACATGTAACGGCCCTGGCCATGCCTACTGGACCATGCATCTGTTGTGAGGTGCACGTTTCCACTCACTGATTGAGTGCATGGACAATGCGGACTTTCACATGCAGGTGGAGGGCAGGGGTGGCTTTTCTAGAAAAGAAGTGCCGACTGGGTAGATCATAGAGCGGGACAGCGTAGGCCATGAGCTCTCAGAACGCTGCGCTTTCAACCAAATGGAAGGGCATCATCTCTAATGAGATCAGTTTGGCAATATAGGCATTCAAAGCCAGTGTACGCGGATGAGAGGATGAGTACTTTCTTGTCCTACTCAGAGTCTCTGCTAGGGTGAGCAGGACTTGAGAGCTACATATGGGGGAACTAGCGGTGGACATGGCAGACTCAAAGGGGGTTGGTGATTGTGATGGTGCTGATGGCCTCGATTCAGTCTCTCGTTGCAAAAACATTGTGATTCCCTGACTGCTTTGGCCATGTTACGACACCTCAACTTTTCTTGCTGGTGGTGTGCTAACTGGTGGGCTTACAGTGAGGGAAGTGATGTAGCGTTGTTGGCTACCTTCAGTCGGAGCAGGTGCACATGTGCTACGTGAGGTTTTGTAGTGCGTTCACGCTTGCAAGTGCATGGTGTTTAAATGTCTAAGCATGCAACCGGTATTCAAATTTTGGAGATTCTCTTGGCTAAAGGTCCTTCCGCACTTCTTACAGATAACCTTTGCCTCATCAATAGGATTTTGGTCAAAAAAGTGCCACACTGCACTCTTCCTACTATGGCATAAATTTTCAGGGCTTGTACGCTGTGCTAATTTGACCATCTAGATAAGCTGTCCTGCAACTCTTTTTGTTTTTTTAGCACATTTTTGGACATCTACGGGCCTGCCAGATAACTGCTGCTGCGATGTCAATGCCTGCTGCGGATCCTTATTCTCTTCTGAGCTATTGCCAGCAGCACCGTCTTTCCCCAATGGATGTCAATCCGGGTCAACAACTGGGTCATCCATCACCTCCTCCTCCATTTCATCTGCACCTTCCTCTGTGTCACTGGGTAAGGTGGTATAGTATGCGGGAAGTGGCACCTGAGTTTCATCAGGGTCAGTAGACTGCAAAGGCAATGTAGTGCACTGGGTCAATGTACCAGCAGATTCATCAAGCAGTGGCTGTGCATCAGTGCACTCCATGTCAGATTCATCTTGGACTGGGGAATTCAGGATTTGACTTGATAACCCAGGCATGTTATGTGAAAAGAGCAACATGGAGTAATCTGAAGTGTGGCCTGCCACATCCTTCACTTTTGGTGGGGGTGAAGGACACAAGGAAAGATGTTGTTCCTGACCAGAAACCAGCACTGACGACTAGAGTTGAGCGATACCGTCCGATACTTCAAAGTATCGGATCGGAATGGATCGGCCGATCTTAAAAAAAAGTATCGGTATCGCCGATTCCGATACCGGAAGTCCCATTCAAGTCTATGGGACTTCCGGTATCGGAATAAGAAAAACCCTGTTTTTCCCTTGTACAGCCTCTCTGGGGTCTGTACGGGCCTTTCTGGGGGCTGTGCCGGCCTGCCAGGGGGTCTGTGCAGGCTCCGGTGGTCTGTGCCGGCCTGCCGGGGGGCTGTGCCGGCCTGCCAGGGGGGCTGTGCAGGCTCCGGTGGGCTGTGCCGGCCTGCCGGGGGGCTGTGCAGGCTCCGGTGGGCTGTGCCGGCCTGCCGGGGGGCTGTGCCGGCCTGCCGGTGGTCTGTGCAGGCTCCGGTGGGCTGTGCCGGCCTGCTGGGGGGCTGTGCCGGCCTGCCGGGGGGCTGTGCCGGCCTGCTGGGGGGCTGTGCAGGCATCGTCCGATGGGACTACAAGTCCCATCGGGCGATGCCTGCTACCATGACAGTGATTGACACATTAGCCAATGATGGGACAGTAGTAGTCCCATCATCCGGCTAATGTGTTGAATGTAAAAAAAAAAAAAAAAAAATTACATGCTACATACATGCTACATTCATACTACATACATGCTACATTCATACTACATATATACTACATGCAACATACATACTACATATATACTACATGCATGCAACATGCATACTACATATATACTACATGCATGCAACATGCATACTACATATATACTACATGCTACATACATACTACATATATGCTACATATATACTACATGCATGCTACATACATACTGCATGCTACATACATACTACATATATACTACATGCATGCTACATACATACTACATATATACTACATACATACTACATGCATGCTACATGCTACATACATACCACATACATACTACATACATACTACATACATACTACATGCTACATACATACTACATATATACTACATGCATGCTACATACATACTACATGCTACATATATACTACATGCTACATACAGTACATACTACATGCATGCTACATACATACTACATACATACTACATGCATGCTACATACATACTACATGCTACATACATACTACATATATACTACATGCATGCTACATACATACTACATGCTACATATATACTACATGCTACATACATACTACATGCATGCTACATACATACTACATACATACTACATGCATGCTACATACATACTACATGCTACATACATACCACATACATACTACATATATACTACATGCATGCTACATACATACTGCATGCTACATGCATGCTACATACATACTACATACATACTACATGCTACATACATACCACATATATACTACATACATACTACATACAATACATTCATACAATACATACATAGACATACAGTACATATAACATAGAGTAACATACTTACCAATACTTGTCACATTGTTCCCCGAAGCCATTGTCTTTTAAAGGAATAAATATTAACATAACAAACCACAAAAATACTCACCCACGATCCGAAGCAGTCCACGAGTGTGTCCCACGACGATCTTGGGTAGAGAACTGCAGCATCAGCTGATGCCGCCGTTCTCTACGGGCTGCAGGAATCCAATGACGGAAGGTAGGTATCCTTCCGCACTGTATTCCTCCGCCACTTAAAAAAAAAAAAGTCCCTAGTCTCACTTTATGCCATTGCTGCGTGGGAAATTCCCACACAGCAATGGCATAAAGTGAGACTAGGTACTTTTTTTTTTTTAAGTGGCGGAGGAATACAGTGCGGAAGGATACCTACCTTCCGTCATTGGATTCCTGCAGCCCGTAGAGAACGGCGGCATCAGCTGATGCTGCAGTTCTCTACCCAAGATCGTCGTGGGACACACTCGTGGACTGCTTCGGATCGTGGGTGAGTATTTTTGTGGTTTGTTATGTTAATATTTATTCCTTTAAAAGACAATGGCTTCGGGGAACAATGTGACAAGTATTGGTAAGTATGTTACTCTATGTTATATGTACTGTATGTCTGTGTATGTATTGTATGAATGTATTGTATGTAGTATGTATGTAGTATATATGTGGTATGTATGTAGCATGTAGTATGTATGTAGTATGTATGTAGCATGCATGTAGCATGCAGTATGTATGTAGCATGCATGTAGTATATATGTAGTATGTATGTGGTATGTATGTAGCATGTAGTATGTATGTAGCATGCATGTAGTATGTATGTAGTATGTATGTAGCATGCATGTAGTATGTATGTAGTATGTATGTAGCATGCATGTAGTATGTATGTAGCATGTAGTATATATGTAGCATGTAGTATGTATGTAGCTGCATGTAGTATATATGTAGTATGTATGTAGCATGTAGTATGTATGTAGCATGCATGTAGTATGTATGTAGTATGTATGTAGTATGTATGTGGTATGTATGTAGCATGTAGTATGTATGTAGCATGCATGTAGTATATGTGTTATGTATGTAGCATGCATGTAGTATGTATGTAGTATGCATGTAGTATGTATGTAGTATATATGTGGTATGTATGTAGTATGTATGTAGCATGCAGTATGTATGTAGCATGCATGTAGCATGCAGTATGTATGTAGCATGCATGTAGTATATATGTAGTATGTATGTGGTATGTATGTAGCATGTAGTATGTATGTAGCATGCATGTAGTATGTATGTAGTATGTATGTAGCATGCATGTAGTATGTATGTAGTATGTATGTAGCATGCATGTAGTATGTATGTAGCATGTAGTATGTATGTAGCATGCATGTAGTATATATGTAGTATGTATGTAGCATGTAGTATGTATGTAGCATGCATGTAGTATGTATGTAGTATGTATGTAGTATGTATGTGGTATGTATGTAGCATGTAGTATGTATGTAGCATGCATGTAGTATATGTGTTATGTATGTAGCATGCATGTAGTATGTATGTAGTATGCATGTAGTATGTATGTAGTATATATGTGGTATGTATGTAGTATGTATGTAGCATGCAGTATGTATGTAGCATGCATGTAGTATATATGTAGTATGTATGTAGTATGTATGTAGCATGCATGTAGTATGTATGTAGCATGCATGTAGTATGCATGTAGTATGTATGTAGTATATATGTAGTATGTATGTATCATGTAGTATGTATGTAGTATGTATGTAGCATGTAGTATATATGTAGTATGTATGTAGTATGTATGTAGTATGTATGTAGTATGTATGTAGCATGTATGTAGTATGTATGTAGCATGTAGTATGTATGTAGCATGCATGTAGTATATATGTTATGTATGTAGCATGCATGTAGTATGTATGTAGTATGTAGTATGTATGTAGCATGCATGTAGTATATATGTAGTATGTATGTAGTATGTATGTAGCATGCATGTAGTATGTATGTAGCATGCATGTAGTATGCATGTAGTATGTATGTAGTATATATGTAGTATGTATGTATCATGTAGTATGTATGTAGTATGTATGTAGCATGTAGTATATATGTAGTATGTATGTAGTATATATGTAGTATGTATGTAGTATGTATGTAGTATGTATGTAGTATGTATGTAGCATGTATGTAGTATGTATGTAGCATGTAGTATGTATGTAGCATGCATGTAGTATATATGTTATGTATGTAGCATGCATGTAGTATGTATGTAGTATGTATGTAGCATGCATGTAGTATGTATGTAGTATATATGTGGTATGTATGTAGTATGTATGTAGCATGCAGTATGTATGTAGCATGCATGTAGTATATATGTAGTATGTATGTAGCATGTAGTATGTATGTAGCATGCATGTAGTATGTATGTAGTATGTATGTAGTATTTTTTTTTTTTTTTTTAACATTTAACACATTAGCCGGATGATGGGACTACTACTGTCCCATCATTGGCTAATGTGTCAATCACTGTCATGGTAGCAGGCATCGCCAGATGGGACTTATAGTCCCATCGGACGATGCTTGCACAGACCCCCGGACATCAGCACAGCCCCCCGGCAGGCCGGCACAGCCCCCCGGCAGGCCGGTACAGACCCCCACAGGGTGCACAGACCACCGGCAGGCCGGCACAGCCCCCCGGCAGGCCGGTACAGACCCCCACAGGGTGCACAGACCACCGGCAGGCCGGCACAGCCCCCCGGCAGGCCGGTACAGACCCCGGGCAGTCCACACAGCCCCCCGGCAGGCCGGCAGAGACCCCCGGAAGGCCCGAAATGACGGCGCATCATGATGCGCACACACCGCGCATCATGATGACGTCAGGCTGTCAATCAACTTTGAACTTCCGATTCCGATGCCGACTTCCGATATTGAAAAAATATCGGAAGTCGGTATCGGAATTCCGATACAGCAAGTATCGGCCGATACCCGATACTTGCGGTATCGGAATGCTCAACACTACTGACGACTCAATGCTTGCAGTTTTTGAAACTTCAGAAGAGGAGGCAATAGAGCTAGAGGCTGTTTCTGCAATGTAAGCCAAAACCTCTTCCTGATGCTCCGGTTTTAAAAGCGGTTTACCTACTACCAGAAAAGAGAACCTTCCAGGCCTTCTTGAGCCAGACGTTGATGCTGGCTCAACACCTCCTGCCTTTGCTGCTATTGTGCTTTTGGTATAACCAGCAGGTGCACCACCACCACCATCAGTAGCAGCTGCCTCCCCTGCCCACGTCCGCGGCCTCTTCCACCATACTTCCTCATGTTTGGGGAAATGTACTAAAAATACCAGCAGATATATGGTACTGTATGAGGAGCGTACAGCTGTAAAAGGTGTAATGAAAAATGGAAATTTCCTTATATTTATTTCCGGAGTCGCACACAGATGCTGTCTCAGTATGGATTTGACCGTTATCCAATCAGCAGATATACGGTACTGTATCAGAAGTGGACAGCTGAATATGGTGTAGGGGAAATTTTTAATCTCTGTATATTTATTTCTGGAGTCACATGCAGACGCTGTCTCAGTATGGATTTGACCGTAATCCAAACAGCAGATATACGGTACTGTATCAGAAGCGGACAGCTGAATATGGTGTAGGGGAAAATGTAATTCTCTGTATATTTATTTCCGGAGTCACACACAGATAGTCAGCATGTATTTGTGCGTGATACTAGCCGGTACACGGTAGTGTGTGAGGAGCGTACAGCTCTATACGGTGTATGGAAAAATTTAAATCTCCGTATATATTTCCGAGTCACACACAGATGCTGTCTCAGTATGGATTTGACTGTAATTAAAACAGCAGATATACTGTACTGTATCAGAAACAGGCAGCTGAATATGGTGAAGGGGAAATTTTAAATCTCCATATATTTATTTCCAGAGTCACACGCAGACGCTGTCTCAGTATGGTTTTGACCATAATCCAAACAGCAGATATAAGGTACTGTATCAGAAGCGGACAGCTGAATATGGTGTAGGGGAAATTTTAAATCTCCATATGTTTATTTCTGGAGTCACATGCAGACGCTGTCTCAGTATGGATTTGACCATAATCAAAACAGCAGATATACGGTACTGTATCAGAAGCGGACAGCTGAAGACGGTGTAGGGGAAATTTTAAATCTCTGTATATTTATTTCCGGAGTCACACACAGAAGCTGTCTCAGTATGTATTTGACTGTAATCCAAACAGCAGATATACGGTACTGTATCAGAAGCGGACAGCTGAAGACGGTGTAGGGGAAATTTTAATTCTCCATATATTTATTTCTGAAGTCACATGCAGACGCTGTCTCCATATGGATTTGACCGTAATCCAAACAGCAGATATACGGTACTGTATCAGAAGCGGACAGCTGAATATGGTGTAGGGGAAAATGTAATTCTCTGTATATTTATTTCCGGAGTCACACACAGATAGTCAGCATGCATTTGTGCATGATACCAGCCGGTACATGGTAGTGTGTGAGGAGCGTACAGCTCTATACGGTGTATGGAAAAATGTAAATCTTCGTATATATTTCCGGAGTCACACACAGATGCTGTCTCAGTATGGATTTGACCATAATCAAAACAGCAGATATACGGTACTGTATCAGAAGCAGGCAGCTGAATACGGTGAACGGGAAATTTTAATTCTCCATATATTTATTTCTGGAGTCACATACAGACGCTGTCTCAGTATGGATTTGACCGTTATCCAAACAGCAGATATACGGTACTGTATCAGAAGCGGACAGCTGAAGGCGGTGTAGGGGAAATTTTAAATCTCCTTATATTTATTTCCGGAGTCACACACAGAAGCTGTCTCAGTATGTATTTGACTGTAATCAAAACAGCAGATATACGGTACTGTATCAGAAGCGGACAGCTGAATATGGTGTAGGGGAAAATTTAAATCTCCGTATATTTATTCCCGGAGTCACACACAGATAGTCAGCATGTATTTGTGCGTGATACCAGCCGGTACACGGTAGTGTGTGAAGAGCGTACAGCTCTATACGGTGTATTGAAAAATGTAAATCTCCGTATATATTTCCGGAGACACACACAGACGCTGTCTCAGTATGGATTTGACCGTGATCCAAACAGCAGATATATGGTACTGTATCAGAAGCAGGCAGCTGAATACGGTGTAGGGTAAATTTTAAATCTCCATAGATTTATTTCCGGAGTCACACACAGACGCTGTCTCAGTATGGATTTGACCATGATCCAAACAGCAGATATACGGTACTGTATCAGAAGCGGACAGCTGAATATGGTGTAGGGGAAATTTTAAATCTCCGTATATTTATTTCCAGAGTCACACGCAGACGCTGTCTCAGTATGAATTTGACCGTAATCCAAACAACAGATATACAGTACTGTATCAGAAACCTGCAAAAGGGCAGGTAATATTTAAAGGGGTTATCTAAGCAGATCTAATCTGTTGTGAAGACACTGTGCTTGAACTGCGGTGACCTCATCACTGGCATTTTCCATGGTCCTGAGGTCACTGCAGTTCAGCCCGGCTTGGAATGCAGCTTCAGTGACGTTACTGAGGCTGTGCTCACAGTATCTCATTCACCAGTGGTTCTCAGCCTGGACAGTCACATCTTGGCACCATCTAGGTTGAAAACTAATTCTTCCCGAAACATGGATTATGGCTTGGGACAGAACGACAGGCAAGTATGGTATATTGTTGTTTTTAATTTTACTACATGAGATCGAGGGCTTCAGTGGAATTAGACGAGGTTGTAAGTATGGTTTAATTGAGATTATTAAAGGAGCCTGTGTCATTTTTTCAATAAAAGGACTTTATTCTGGTTGTCTGTGTTTTCTTACAATGTGACTATGGGGTTAGTAATGTGGGCATCTTATTGATGCCTCTCCATTACTAACCTTGAGGCTTGATGTCACCTGACAATACAAAGGTGACATCAACCCCCCAACTATTACCCCACTTGCCACCGCTACGGGACAATTGGGAAGAGCCAGGAAAAGTGCCAAAATTGGCGCATTTAATAGATGTGCCTTTTCTGGACAGCTGCGGGCTGCTCTTTTTAGGCTGGGGGCTTATATCATTGGCCCCTTACCAGCCAGAGAATACCAGCCCCCAGCTGTGAGCTTTAGCAAGGCTAGTTGTCAAAAATGGGGGTACGCCACACCATTTTTTACATTATTTATTTAAATAATAAAAAAACAGAGTGGGGAACCCTCTATTCTTGATAACTAACTTTGCTGAAGCTGACAACTGAGGGTTGCAGCCCACAGCTGTGAGTTTTGCCAGGCTGGTTATAGAAAATAGGGGGTTTTTAATTAATTTATTTAGTTATAGCGCAGGTGGCGGGTGAGGAATACCCTCATCATCCCCTCCTGCCCAAAAGAGGAAGAGCTGCTCTGTTGATGTGAAGCAGTAGATTCCCCACCAGGAATGGTCCGTAACCACTCTTAGTCATGTAGAACAGAATAGTTAGCAACTATCTGCCTGTTAGCTTTTAGGCACATAATAAAAGGAATAAACTGATGCTGAATAACCCCTTGAAAAGGAATCTATCACTAGGTTTTTGACAACTAATCTGAGAGATGCATAATGTAGAGACAGAGACCCTGCTATGTATCATTTACTAGGTAATTTATGTAGTTTTGATAAAATCACTGCTGTTTACATAGGAGATTATTAATGGAAGGCTAGTAAACATACAGCCATGTAGTCCTCCAGATTATGAGCTCAGTATAACCCAACTACCCAACACTGTTTGGCAGCTTTCTATGCATAGTGAACATAGAAAGCTGCCAATCAGTGGTGTTGACAGATATATACAGAGCTCAGCAATCTGAGAGCTTGCAGATCTGCACCAGGGAAAACTGTGATTTTATTAAAAATACAACTCACACTGATAGAGAACATAGTTGGCGTCAAGGTCTCCGGCCCTACATCATGCTACTTTCATATGGGGTTCCACACACATGGTGACAGATTCTCTTTAAGGCCGGGGTTACACTTGCGAGTGTGATGCGAGAAACCCGCACATCAATACCCCATCGCTGCTGCCGGTACTCGGGACCAGGAGTGTGTGGCTGCATAGAAATACATGTAGCCCCACCCTCCTGTCCCGAGTTCTGGCGGCAGAACCGAGTATTGATGCGAGAGACTTGCGTGAATTTCTCGCATCACACTCGCAATTGTGACCCCGGCTAAAAAGGCAATAATGTGCAAGGTAGAATTTCCCTAATTGACTGAAGCTTCTGAAACTCCAGTACAATAAGACCTCAATACAAAAAAAGAGATTTTGCCAGAAATCTGGCATAAAACTTGAAAAATAGCAACATTTTTGTGCACCTCAAAAATGCTGCGATTTTTTGCTTTTTTTCATCACCAAATTTAGCAGAGCTTGGGCTGGACAGGTAGTGGTGAAGAGAAGACCACCTGATAAATTCAATATAATTTACTTGAAAGATGCTTCATATTCAATGATGCAGGCCTCTTAATGAATTTGGTGCCTTTTACTTCAGTCTCTCTTGATTAAGGCTGACATACAAGATTCAAGTCTTAATGAATCGGGTCCTAAGCCTTTTGTTTCACCCTTCTCCACAGACCATCTAATTAGCGGTAGTCCCCAGATTACAAGATCCATGGGTCATTGTTGTAAGTGGAAATGGGGATAATCTTCATGCTTGTCTGTGAGAATGAAGATGTTCTTTATGAATGAGGATATTCTCCTGAGGTTTCCACTAAAAGCAGACAGTGTAATCTAAAATTCACGCCTAAAGCCCTAAGTGGAAGTATAAACTAAGCGCATAGAAAAAAAATTCAGCGTATGTACCATAGCCAGGTGAAATATTAATGCCATACAGGAGGCAGTAGGCGCTACATGTATCTGTGTGACTCGTCTATTCAAGCCTTATCTGTGTGCATATTTCATATTAGGCAACCACTTCCTCCATGAATTGTACAGTAGGTGTTTGAGTGGTTGCTTTATTAGTATGGTGCCCCTGTGCTGCCCATGCCTTTCTCATCGGGGTCTGCTCCATCCTTTAGTTTATAAACCCTTTAATGACCGCTAATAAGCCTTTTAACAGCAGCCATTAAAGGCGCCGTCACACTAAACGATGTCCCAGCGATCCCACCAACGATCTGACATGATGGGAACGCTGGGACATCGTTAGGTTGATCGCTGGTGAGCTGTCACATAGACAGCCCCAGCGATCAGGACCAGCGACGCTGGACGCTGGTTTCTAATGTAAACATCGGGTATCCAGGAGCCGTGCGACTCCTGGATACCCGCGGTTTACCTTGGAAACGGGCGTACACGCTGGTCTCCAAGGTAAACATCGGGTATCTAGGAACCGCGGCTCCTGGATACCCGATGATTACATTAGCAACCAGCGTCCAGCGTCGCTGATCGCTGGTCTCTCACTGCCACACGCAGCGATGCGCACTGGGCAGCGGGAGACCAGCGATCGAAAAACGGCCCAGGCTGCTCGAGCACGATCAGCGATAACCGGCAGGGGGGCCGGTCGCTGATCCCCGTCACACACAGTGATCTCGCTGGCGAGATCGCTGATGTGTCACAAAATTAGGGATCTCGCTTGCGAGATCGCTTAGTGTGATGGGGCCTTAAGAGACTTTATTCTTCAGCACCGCTTTTAGACGGCGCTGAACAAAGGGGTATAGTGCATTGTTTTTAGTGTACCTGGTATGACCCGATCAATATAACTGTCATATTATTTATTCTGTATGACGAATGGCGTAAAAAAAATAAATAGAAAACTTGCCAAAAATATAGCTTTCTCATCAAACTGACTCAAAAAAGTGAATAAAAAGCAATTAAAAAGTCAAATGTAAAAAAAAAGTTGTATAAAAAAAATGACAAACCCTTCCGCAAAAATCAAGTCCTAATATGGCTCATTCGGCAAAAAAATAGAAAAGATACAGCTTTTAGAATATGATGATGCAAAAACAAATTCATTTTTGTAAAATATTGTTTTAGTGTGTAAAATAGCAAAGCATAAAAAACCAATATAAATCTGGCATCACTGTAATCATACCGACCCAACAAATCTGTTGTATCACTTTTACTGCACTGTGAACAGCATAAAAAAATAAATGAAAAACAAATTGAATTGCTGTGTTTTGTTAATTTATGTCTGAAAATCTGAATACAAAGCGATAAAAAAAAGTATGTACCCCAAAATGGTGCCAATTCGTCCTGCAAAAAATAAGCCTTCATACAGCTCTGTTCTCCATAAAATAAAAAAGTTACAGATCTCAGAATATGGCGACAAAAAAAACCTTCTTCTTATAAAAAAGTATTTTTGCTGTGTGATAGCAGCAAAAAATAAAAAAACTAAGGAACCACTCACTTAGGAGGCAGATGGGATACACTTTGGACTTGTCTGTGTTCCAATGGTGTCCCATCATTTTAGGTGTCTTTTATGCTAACAAAAACAGCCCCCACTCCGGTCTGTCATCTGTCACTAGAACTATACAGAGTTCCCATGTTACTGATGGAACAAAGATTCTGGAAAAGCGACACGGCTCCCGCCCCCTAGAGTAAAATCCAGTGAATTCTGCACTCCCAAATCCAAATGCCCAACTGTGCCTAAACCACAGTAAGTGGCCACATGTTTGGCATTATTGTAGTGGGGAGATAGCACTTACGGTAATTTCCGGGAGGGGGACATGTTTCCAGAAGCATAAGCTGGGTACAATGTATTTGGGCGCTACAATTTATGGGGGCTCTAAATTTTATGCTGGCAGAATGTGTGGGCACTAAACTGGCATATTTGCTATTCTCCAGGGAAATGCCGGATGTTACAAATTGATAACTCTAGCATTGATGAATTCATTGAGAGGTGCAATTTTTACAATTGTGTCATTTCGATTTTTTCTGCTGTCCTTGCACCTTTGGGGCTCCGCAAATGTCGCCAGTAAATTTTTCTACCAGAATTTTCAATCCAAAAGCCAAATAGCACTCCTTCCTTCTCAGCCCTGATGTGTGGCCTAACAGTAATTTCTGACAACATATAGGGCATCATCGCTTTTGGGAGGAATGGCACAATAAATTATGGCGTCCAGTTTCAAATTTGCAGCAAATGCAAAAAAAAAATATTTTTACCAGTAAAATGTCATATTTCCACGTCATAATGTTATAAAATTCTCGGAGGCACCTATGAATTCAAAATACTCAATATACCCAAGATAAATTCCCTAGGCAGTGAAATTTCCAATATGGGATCACTTGAGGGGATTTCTACTGTTCTGGAACCTCAGAGGCTCAGTTGATGGAGCCCACATTCTATTCAAGCAATATATATATAAAATTGAATATGTGTGTGTGTGTCACCAACCAATCACGAAGCATCTTTCATTTCACCAGCGCTATTAATAATAATAATAATAATAATAATAATAATACATTTTATTTCTATAGCGCCGACATATTCCGCAGCACTTTACATTTCAGAGGGGATTTGTACAGACAATAGACATTACAGCATAACAATAATCATATAGATTATAACAAATACCAAGAGGAATGAGGGCCCTGCTCGCAAGCTTACAGTCTATGAGGAAAAAAGGGGAGACACGAAAGGTGGGTGGTAACAGTTGCCCTGATTGTATGGACCAGCCATAATGTTAAGTGTGCAACAGTACAGACACAGAGGGCTAATGGATGCATAAAGCATGTGGGAACATGATGCGGGGAATCTGGTTATGATAAAACTTTTGGCTGTGCCACACAGGGATAGATTAGGTTAACGTGTTGAGGCGAGAGGCCAGTCTGAATAAATGCGTTTTCAGGGCACACTTAAAATTGTGGGGATTGGGGACTAATCGTATTGACCTGGGAAGTGCATTCCAAAGAATTGGCGCAGCACGTGTAAAGTCTTGGAGATGGGAGTGGGAGGTTCTGACTATTGAGGATGCTAACCTCAGGTCATCAG
Organism: Dendrobates tinctorius; assembly: GCF_039654945.1. Lineage (NCBI taxonomy): Eukaryota > Metazoa > Chordata > Amphibia > Anura > Dendrobatidae > Dendrobates > Dendrobates tinctorius. The sequence goes on along the minus strand of NW_027361858.1, from coordinate 950,189 downwards.
CAGAGCGAAGGGCGCGGGTAGGGTGGTATACTGAAACAAGGGAGGAGATGTAGGGTGGTGCTGAGCCATGGAGGGCTTTGTGGGTGAGGGTAATAAGTTTATACTGAATTCTGGAGTGGATGGGTAGCCAGTGTAATGACTGGCACAAGGTAGAGGCATCGGTGTAACGATTGGTGAGGAATATGATCCTGGCTGCAGCATTCAAGACAGATTGGAGAAGGGAAAGTTTGGTAAGAGGGAGACCGATTAGAAGAGAGTTACAATAGTCGAGACGAGAATGAATAAGAGAAAAAGTAAGAGTTTTTGCAGAGTCAAAAGTAAGAAAAGGTTGAATTCTAGAAATGTTTTTGAGGTGCAGATGACAAGAGCGAGCCAGTGATCGAATGTGGGGGGCAAAGGAAAGCTCGGAATCAAGTATGACCCCAAGACAGCGGGCCTGTTGCTGGGGAGTAATAGTGGAAACCACACACGGAAATGGCAATGTCAGGTATAGGTACATTAGTAGAGGGAGGAAACACCAGGAGTTCAGTCTTTGACAGGTTCAGTTTCAGATATAGTGAGGACATGATGTTAGACACAGCATTTAGTCAATCGCCAGTGTTTTCTAGAAAGGCTGGCGTGATATCAGGAGAAGAAGCGTATAATTGGGTGTCATCAGCATAGAGATGGTACTGGAAACCAAATCTACTGATTGTTTAACCAATAGGGGCAGTGTACAAGGAGAAGAGGAGGGGGCCTAGAACCGATCCTTGAGGAACCCCAACAGTAAAGGGAAGGTGAGAGGAGGAGGAACCGGCAAAAGATACAGTAAAGGAGCGGTCAGAGAGGTAGGAAGAGAACCATGAGAGATCCACAGTGTCGAAGTTAAAAGAAGCTGAGTTATGATTGGTTGCCATGAGCAACAGTTTTCTTTGCAACCAATCACTAAGCATCTTTCATTTCACCAGAGATGTTTAAAAGAAGCTGAGCTGTGATTGGTTGCTATAAGCAACAGTTTTCCCACTCGACAATGCCTCAGCAGACACTGACCGGGTGGCAGAAATCTAGCTTCTCTGGGAACATAAGCTCCCAGCCATTGTCTGCCCCCAGAAAGGAGCAGAAAGCACATGACAGAAATGAATCCCCCCTTCTTGCCCATATACCCATCACACATCCTTCATCCCATAGGCACATCTTCCCTCTTAAAGGGACCAATGATATGGTAGTTAGGGCAAATCCCTCAGTGCTCTGACTCTGACCTCAGGCTTCAATTAATGGGATCATTGGTATAGAAGTCAGGGCAAATCCCTCAGCGCTCTGATATTGACCCCAGGCCTCTCTTAAAGGGATCCCTGGTATGGAAGTTAGGACCGTTTCATTCAGCGCTGTGGTTCTGACCCCAGGCCTCTCTTAAAGGGATCCTCGGTATGGAAGTCAGGGAAATTGCCTTCAAATGTTCTGGTACTGACCCCAGGTCTCTATTAAAGGGATCATTGGTATGGAAGTCAGGGCAAATCCATCCAGCGCTTTGGTTTTGACCCCAGGCCTCTCTTAAATGGATCCCCGGTATGGAATTAGGACCGTTCCACTCAGCGCTGTGGTTCTGACCCCAGGGTCTCTTAAAGGGATAATTGGTATGGAAGTTAGGGCAATTCCACTAAGTGCTCTGATTCTGACGCCAGGCTTCTCTTAAAGGGATCCCCGGTATGGAAGTTAGGGCAATTCCACTCAGCGTTCTGGTACTGACCCCAGGCCTCTCTTAAAGGGATCCCCGGTATGGAAGCCAGGGCAATTGCCTTCAAATGCTCTTGTACTGACCCAAGGCCTCTATTAAAGGGATCATTGGTATGGAAGTCAGGGCAAATCCATCCAGCGCTTTGGTTTTGACCCCAGGCCTCTCTTAAATGGATCCCCGGTATGGAATTAGGACCGTTCCACTCAGCGCTGTGGTTCTGATCCCAGGGTCTCTTAAAGGGATAGTTGGTATGGAAGTTAGGGCAATTCCACTAAGTGCTCTGATTCTGACCCCAGGCCTCTCTTAAAGGGATCATTGGTATGGCAGTTAGGGCAAATCCATCTAGCCCTTTGATTCTGACGCCAGGCCTCTCTTAAAGGGATCCCGGTATGGAAGTTAGGGCAATTCCACTCAGCGTTCTGGTACTGGCCCCAGGCCTCTCTTAAAGGGATCCCCGGTATGGAAGCCAGGGCAAGTGCCTTCAAATGCTCTGGTACTGACCCCAGGCCTCTATTAAAGGGATCATTGGTATGGAAGTCAGGGCAAATCCAGCGCTTTGGTTTTGACCTCAGGCTTCTCTTAAAGGGATCCCCAGTATGGAAGTTAGGACCGTTCCACTCAGTGCTGTGTTTCAGACCCCAGGGCCTCTTAAAGGGATCATCGGTTTGGAAGTTAGGGCAATTCCACTCAGCACTCTGGTTCAGACCCCAGGCCCCTCTTAAAGGGATGAAAAACTGTGTGTTTTTATTTCACATGAATTCCATCAACAGGTATGTGGACATGCAGGATGTTAGAGGAATGCTAGGGGAGGGAGGTGCCGGACAACGGACGTTTCACGATTACTCGCTTCTACGGGGGACCCGTCCTGGCACATATGGGTCTGCACAATGGCAAAGTAAGATTGTTCTATATGTGTTTATCTCTCCTTCCTTAGAGATTTATGTTTAACTAGAGGTGTGTATGTACGTGTGTGTGTATGTGTGTGTGAGTACGTGTGTGAGTACGTGTGTGTGTGTGAATATGTGTATGTGAGTGTGTATGTGAATATGTGTGTGTGTATGTGAATACGTGTGTGTGTATGTGTGTGTGTATGTGAATACGTGTGTGTATGTGAATATGTGTGTATGTGAATACGTGTGTGTATATCAGTACGTGTGTGTTAATGTGAGTACGTGTGTGTATTTGAATACGTGTGTGTATGTGAGTACATGTATTTGTGTGTGAGTACGTGTGTGTGCATGTGAGTATGTGTGTGTGTGTGTGAATACGTGTGTGTGTGTGTGAGCATGTGTGTGTGTATGTGAATACGTGTGTGTGTATGTGAGTACATGTGTGAGTGTATGTCAGTACGAGTATGTGTGTGTATGTGAGTACATGTGTGTGTATGTGAATACGTGTGTGTGTGTATGTGAGTACAGGCGGCGGTGGGGGGGTTCAACGGTGGCAGGTCCAGCGGTGGGGGGGCCTGGCATCGGCCAGCCGGCAGGAAAGACCGCGGCTTGCGGCCTGTGCACTGGCCGCAAGCCGTGGTCTTTCCTGCCGGCTGTGACGGAGGTGGGTGGGAGGGCAGCGGCGGGTCCGGCGGAGGGGTTCAGGCGGCAGCCAGCCAGCAGGAAAGACCACGGCTTGCAGCCTGTGCACGAGGTCTTTCCTGCTGGCTGTGACGGAGGTGGGTGGGCAGGCAGCGGCGGGGGGGTCCATCAGCGGCGGACACGGCAGCGGCAGGGGGGTCCGGCAGCGGCGGGGGGTCCAGCGGCAGCGGCGGGGGGGTCCGGCGGCGGCGGGAGGGGGTCCCGTCGGTGTCCCGCTGGTGGTCCTGGTACCACCAGCGGGCGCCATATTGGAACACCCATCACTGGGGTATTTCAGTATGGCGGTCGGCGTACTTCCAGTCGGCGCGGTGGATTGTGGGATTCGGGGACATCCAGACGGAAGTGGATGACAGACAATTTAAGGCAATTATATATATAGATATAACTTTAATGGATTTATTACTTTTAGTTTACTATAGAGGTACCTTGAACTAGCATTTTACATTTCTTCCTCATCTAGTTACTGATATTTCCATTCTGAATTATATAATTTTGTATACTCTGGCAATATTTCGGTAATTTGGACTTTGATTGTGCCTATCAGTATAATATAGAGTTACATTGCACTAACACTTCTATATCATTCATTTTATGCTATTGTGGGGAGGAGGACCCCCATATAGTGTTTGGGCCGGAACCAAGGGGACCGCCATCAGAGTTATTGAAGGAAGCACAACAGGGGAATTACAAAGGGAGACATGCGACTGATGTTGTCAGGGCAACAGGGGGAGGGGCTAGGGTAAAAGGAGCAGGGGACGCGCTGAAGTGGCAGTTGGGGAAGAGAGGGAGTGAAGGCAGGATGCAGGGCGACTTGCAGGGGTACCGAGAGGAGCCCGCGAGGAGAAAGCGGCCGATTTACTGACAAGAGAGACGTGAGAGACTGTGCCCAGAGACTGCTCCCCGCTCCCGTTCTGAGAGAATAATCCCCGCTAACCCCCGCCTTGGAGAGAGAGGAACTATACCTCAGGTTGTGGCCGTGAGTACCGGTAACCAGGCCACAGAGACCTGGGCCCTTCCCCCCAGCCTTCCCCCATCACGCCGACCCGGCCATCATCGGCCTCAAGATACGCCACCTTGTCACAGGCGGGATAAAAGGCTCACTACCCTGGCTTAGGAAGAGACTCCTTGGTAAAGGACGGCTACAGGCCTTCTGGGGAACTGCGTCATCACCGCGCGCCACCTCCATCATTTTCTTCAGGGCCTGTTGAGCCCCAACGGCATTGCTTTCTTCAGGGCCTGTTGCGCCCCAGCGGCAGCATTCTCTTCAGGGCCTGTTGTGCCCCAGCGGCAGCGTTTCCTTCAGGGCCTGTTGCGCCCCAGCAGCAGCGTTACCTTCAGGGCCTGTTGCGCCCCAACGTCCCCGTTTCCTTTAGGGCCTGTTGCGCCCCAACGTCCTCGTTTTCTTCAGGGCTTGTTGCGCCCCAACGGTATTATTTTCTTCAGGGCCTGTTGCCCCCCACCGACATCACTTTCCTCAGGACAGCCGCCTCAGCGACCTCAACACGGCCACGCTACCGAACCCAGCAGTCCCTGGAAGGCTAAGTGAAACTATATTTGGTTAAGATTGTTGAGTCCCTGCATGGACTGCTGTTGTTGTACTTTATTCTTGTTTTGTTCAGCCTAGCCCATCGGCTAGAGTTATATAAAAGTGATTTCGAAAACCACCATTCGTCTAGTGTCTCGTCACTGCATCCTGCGAACCTGTCCGACCCTACACTATCTCTATTGGGAGGATTATGACATCATATTTGCACCTTATGTGGTCTCGCAATATTAATACAGTGAAGGAAATAACTATTTGATCCTTTGCTGATTTTGTAAGTCTGCCCACTGACAAAGACATGAACTGTCTATAATTTTAAGGGAAGGCTAATTTTAACATTGAGAGATTGAAAGGAGAAATACAGGGCGCATCCACTGTGTAAATCCGTATCAAAAAACACAATAACAGAGAAAAAAGGAAGGTGCTCACCTATTGGGGTTGTGAGGAAGTCACAACACCCATAAACGCATGAGAAGCAGCAGCAAATCTGCACAGGGTCCTAGGACAAATTTGCAATAAACGGAGTGAAAGTGCAATAAGGACTGCGCTTGCTTCTGGTGGAGTACAAGGTTCTTTATTCAGCCAACGCGTTTCCTGAGCCTACTGCCCTGATGAAGTGAGCCAGTAGGCTCAGGAAACGCGTTGGCTGAATAAAGAACCTTGTACTCCACCAGAAGCAAGCGCAGTCCTTATTGCACTTTCACGCCGTTTTTGCAACATTGAGAGATAGAATATCAAAAATAAAGTCCAGAAAATCACATTGTATAAATATATATCCATGTCGTACACATCAGCAGAGCTGCTGAGGTCAGTGATTAGCTGCAGTGCTACTGAGACAATGTCACGACTACAGTCAATCAACAAAGCAGTAGCCGAGAGGCATCACTGGACCTGGGGACGGTAAGTAAACTTGGTTCATTTTTTTAACAAATCTCTGGGCCTATGGGCTAAGGGCTATAAAGATGTCAGAGCTAGCCTGTTTCAGTGGGCGGATGCTGATTTTACCAAGCAGATTAGGCATTTAGTAGTTGGTATGTTCATGCTGCAAGTTCTTCTTATGGAAGAATCTGACGGATTACGTTTCAGAAATCCGAGAATGACTTTTAGATTTGTGCTGCGGATTTTCAGATTGAGCTGCAGTGGGTCCACAGATTGATTAACCCTTCAAGGAGTGGCTATCTATTCCATTTTCAATGTAGAATTCATACGGAAACCATTGAAGTGATTTTCAAATCAGTAGAATTGCACCATATTTTCAGCCTGAGAGCTGCCCTTGAAAATTAAGACAGCACTTGGACCAATGTTATTGGGTTTATGGATCCAATCTGCGCATGAAAACAAATGCCAGCATGTACTAGCTCTTTCCATATGTGGGGAGGTTGAACTGCCGGACAGGTCTGCCTGTGGTGAGAGGCAGAGGGGAAGCGCAGTGTAGGTACAGGGGCGCTGAGATAAAGAGAAAGGGGTGCCGTGTTGCAGTTTGACCTTTAGAGGGCAGTGGGGAGTGTAGGAGTGTGACTGTGTAACTGCTTTTGGTCAAGGTAACTGTCAGGTGATAGTGGGCGGAGCTACAAGGACTGGGAGTATAAAGGCTGAGGGAAGGTTCTGGAAAGTCCAGTCAGCCAGGGGAGCTCACTAGTGAGGAGGATCTGCCATAGAGAGAAAGACGGTAAAAAGCCTTCAGAGAGAAAACTGACAGTTGAGACGGTTACGGGGTGTGGACCAGAGGATAGTAGCCGCAGACGGAGACGGTCTGGGGGTACCAAGTGGACGATGTACTTTGGAATGGTGAATCACTGTGGTGGATGTGCCTAGGGCAGCCACAGTGAGGAGAGCCACAAAGGACGCCACGACGGTGAAAATAAGAAGTGAAGGTACCCGGGTCTGTGAACAAAAGGACTGTGAAATTCCTGTGATGCATGGCGGTGGTCGTCAGAGAGCCGGCCAATAAAAACGGACCTGTTGAATATAACCCCTGTCTCAGTCTCGTGTCTGTTGGCGACAAGAAGTGGGTCACCCCCCATTCCTGTTGGATCACTCCCCTCACCCATCCTACACATATGTTGGATGAGATTTGCCTGTTCAAGTCTACGGGTGCGCCCAAAAATGATCCCATATGCATTAACTGTATAGCATCCGATTTTTTTGCACAATAATTGCAATTTTTGTCTTGTAATTGTTGACAACTGCTGATGTATAAAAATGGATGTGATATGATTTACATACGGATGAGAACTAAGAAGAAATGCACCCATTTTTTGGATGAAAGTCTGTTGATTTTTTTATACACTCGTGTGAATATGGTCTTACATGTCTAAAGGACTAAGCGTATGGATGAGGCCACCAAGGATCTGCTATGTCTCTTGCCATAGTATATCGTAGATGGAAAGAGATTAATGCTGGAGTCCAAAAAGAAACATAATATGTATTGTTCACATTTAATAGTAACCTAAAGAAATTGACAACTGACTGGCTTTAAAAAAAAATCCCAGAATTGAGTTTTGTGCTACCCAGGATTTAAAGTGCTTGCACGTGCCGTGATCTCCTCCAGCTCATCGGTCACTGGCCTGTGCCTGGTGCATCTGACATCTCCCATGATGGGAGCTTGCATGGCAATGTGTTATCACTCCTGGCACACTGTGACAGATCAGCAGCTGTTCGTTCATGTCCCGTGTAATCTCATGAACTCACAAATCTGCTTCCGCTGCTAATGTGATAGTAATGCTTCGTATTCCATTGGCTTCAGACCTCATTTGCGACATTAATAGCATCCACGAGGCGACGGATGTACGGTTAATTCTTTGCATGCTTGCTTTTACTAACTCCTATTGATCGGCCGTCCCTTATTGATCTACATGTCCTCCTTGTCTCAGTGACCATTGGTATTACCTGTCTATTGGATTAAGCCTCTGCAAATCCATTATTATTAATACCCTTTAAGAGGGAGGATCTCGTATATTCTGTACACAGGCACCATATAATGAAGCATGTAGGACTCGTACTCCGGCCGCTCGCAGAGATTTCCAGTGACACATGCAATGTAATAACAATAAACCCAGCTAGATAGCGACTGGGTACCAAGCCGTACAGCGACTTGTCTGATGATCCGCAACTGTAACCATAGCAACCCGTTTGCTTTCCAAGACGACAAATAGCACTTACCTCCACAAAGATGAAGCATGGTATAATTGAATAACTGCGATGGGTATTGTTCTCCAAAGCCATTTCCTTTCAGGTGGAAAGGTCTGTGTTACCTAAAATGTCTGGGAACAAAGAGGAAAACAAGAAAGCTGTTAGGGGTCTAGCCCGATAATTGTTAGATCAACTATCATGGCATTTTATAATCTGACCAGTTATTTATTATCACTGGAAAAGCAGGATAGATAGATAGATAGATAGATATGGGATAGATAGAAAGATAGATAGATATTAGATAGATACTGTAGATTTGAGATAGATACTATATAGATAGATAGATAAGATATGAGATAAATCAAGAAAAAAGGGCAGCACTACCAAAATAATACAGCAGTGTCCAAACAGCCAAAATGACAAAAGGAAAAAAAATAGGCAGCACTCAAATTAAATGTGAAAAAAGTGGATACTTTACTGATCCTCAGATGGCAACGTTTCAACGGTGACCCGTCTTTGACAAATTTGAGTGCTGCCTATTTTTTTTCCTTTTAAGATATGAGATAGATAAGAGATAGATAGATAGATCTATAGATAGATAAGAGATAGATAGATATATATAGATAGATAATAGATAGATGATAGATCTATAGATAGATAGATAAGAGATAGATAGATAGATGATAGATATGAGATAGACAGACAGACAGATAGATAGATAGATAGATAGATAGATAGATAGATAGATAGATAAAAAAATTGATATGGGATAGATAGATAGATAGATAGACAGATAGATAGATATGAGATAGATAGATAGATAGATATGAGATAGATACTGTAGATATGAGATATATACTATATAGATATATAGATAGATAAGATATGAGATAGATAGTTAGATAGATGCATAGACAAATATATAGATAGATAGATCTATAGATAGATAGATAAGAGATAGATAGATGCATAGACAAATATATAGATAGATAGATGATAGATATGAGATAGATATGAGATAGTTAGATAGACAGACAGATAGATAGATAGATAGATAGATAGATAGATAGATAGATAGATAGATGTTGAATTTATTGTCTGTAATATGTACCCATGCTTAATTGTAAAGTGCTGCAGAATGTTGGCACTATATATAATACAATTATCATTATATTTATAGATAGACTAGCTGAAGATATAAACCCAAAAAAGAGGGAAGCTCTGTAGTGTCGGTGGTGGGGTGCCGAGCTGGGGGGGTGATCCTACTTTTATACCGCGCAGAGATGATAACAGAGACACGATGAGGCAGATTCTGGGTGCAACAGGTCCAAATTTATTGTTCACCGTCCGACTGACGGTCCTCGCGGTACACCGCGATATCTCTCTCTCTGCCCTCCGTGTCCAGGGCCGCTTCAACACCGTACGTTACACTAGGGACGTATTTATACGCAACGTCCCGTCTCACACTGTGACAATCCTGACAGCTCAGTTACTGTGGCCGCCTTAGGCCCGTACACCATCAGCACTTTACTGGTCAGTTTCGTCGTTACACATACGGTGTCCTCCACCCAGAGCCTTGTCTCTGCTGCGGTCCTTTCCTGTCAGGACCACCCCCCTGACATTTCCTCTCCTCAGTCCCCTTGGTCGGATTCTCCTCAGGGCACACAGACTGGCGTAGTCCTCCTGTCACCTGAGCTGCCCCTGGGGACTGGAATCTTCTGGAACCCTCCCTCAGAATTTATAGCTCACCCGGTTCCTTGAAACTGTCACTCCAACTGTCACCTCGCCCCCCATGACCAACGGTTTCTAAAGCCCTAAGCTGCTGTAAAGTCCTTTGCTCACACTCCACCCTGCCATCTAATGGTCATCCCAAGGTACTGCACGTCCACTACACTTTCCTAGTTGTTTCCCCACTGTAATCACTGACTCCTACCTACACTGTGCAAACCTATCTTTCTTCACTCTGACTAGTCCGTCCATCCGTCAGGTCACCTTCCCTACACTCCCCCTTCCTTTGTCCATTGTCGTCCTCGACAATCGTCATCCCTGCCTTCGTTGTTCTGAATCTACACCTACATTCTGTTGTCGGACCAGAAGTTGAGCCAAACCCACTATCTGCGGGGGCCGAACCATACTGGGAGCACTATGCTCTGAGCAGCCTACTGCTACTCACCAGCGCGCACGCCACATGACAGCGTCTTTCAAATTGGGCAAGGTACACCCGTATTCTCTCTACGGCGTGTATCTTTCCCCTACTCTCCCCTACTGTTACCTTTCACTATCCGGTACGCCATGATCGAGGCCACTCACCTACCAGATCATTGCCGGCGCCCGCCTTTCCTTCTTCAGGGGTGTCCGTGGTGTTGGGGACCTGACCTAGGACGACTGTCTTTCTCACGTCTTCCCACTCATTTTCCTTCTTTCAATTACATGTCATGGTCGGCGTCCCGGTCTCCCAGACCTCAACTCTTAGATCCCTACCGGATCTCACACTTTCCTTTGGTCCCGCAGACCTTCCCTTAACCCGGACCTGTTGCATTTTACTTTGGCATATCATACAATAAACAACTTTATAATAGCACAAGTACCCATTTTTATATTATTTTTTTTTTCATTTTCTTTTGCTTTAAAACTCAACGTTCAACAATAAACATCGCCAGTACTCCTTTTCCCTCCCCCTTCCTTGGACATGAACACTCCCTCTTGTCTTCGTATCCCCGTTCTGTCAAGTTTCCAAATCAGTAAAATAACATCCTGTAAGAGGAACAGTCTAAAAAAAAACAGCTTAATCACATAAAACATTTTTTTTTTTTTTAAAACTAGAACTGTTCTTTCAGACTCTGACAGTCCAGGCCATCTCCTGATGGCCGGTAGAAAGGGGCCCACAGCCGTGGAACTCCTGGGGTGAAGGGAGTGTCCAATACAGTCCTCTTTACGGGGGTTCGCGTTCCTCAGGTACCGCCAGTACCGCCACCGCATAATACCTGCGGGGGCAGTATTCTTTATAATAAGAGACAAAGTCCCCTATTTCCAGGGCACGGCCGTGGCGTATGGAGGCTACGTTCACGTATACCTTCTGACCAGTCTGATCACGTATGAAGCCATACCCCCGGTCCACATTAGTGTACACCAGCCGCCCCCGGGATCTTTCCACCGCCATGCCAGCCTCCCCTTTTGAATGAAGCAGGCTCCATACCTCCTGCTCTCGAACCTTCTTTTGTTTTACCACCTCCGCAACCCAAGCGGAGGGTACCGCGCCAGTCCCAGAGTCCGGTGGGCGGGACCTTGCCGAGAAGGGGCGCGGGGCAGAGGCGGTCGATGATATCTGTGGCCCAGCAGCCGCTGGGGCCGGGTAGCGGATGGGAGCAGCCGTGACTCCGGAGGGCTGGTCCACAGGGCCCGATAAACAGACCCCAGCCGGTTCCAATACTGGCTTCACCGCGGCCACAGGGTAGGCCGCATCCACAACTCCCAGCAAAGCCGGAGTAACGGCCGGTTCAGGTGATGAGGCTGACACCGGCCGAGGGAGTGCAACCGCGCCTTCTATAAATAAGCTCCGCCCTGGTAACTCCGGGCGGGGAGATTCGGGAACGGGAGCTAGGGCCTTGCTCAATTCTACGTATAGCATAGGGCCCTCCGCAGCCGGGCCTTCCGGTACACTGGAGGCTGCGTGTTGTGGCAAAATGATAGGGGTCGCTTGTGAAGCCGCCGGCAGGGCCGGGGGAACTCTCACCTTCCCCGGCGCCACGGCCTCCGTCACACCACCGCACGGCTCATCCCGCAGCCTCCGCTCTCCAACTCGCTGCTCAGCGGGCCTAGCTTCCAGACTCAGGGGCTCCGCGGGGAGACTCTCCGCCGGTATCAATGGCGGCCGCTCCTTCTGGTTCCGCACGGGCTCCGCACAGATTCCTCTTCTTGCCCATGGACCCGAAGATGACGTCTTCTGTCTCAGCTCGTTCTCCTGCCGCCACTGCCATTCTAGGCGGCCAATACCCCGACATCCGCAGTGTCTCATACCGTCCGGTGGCAGCAATCGAATGGCGCCAAACAGTCGCTCCCAGGCTTTTCTTCGGTGTCACTCCCTCTGTGGGGTGGGGCGTTGGCAGGCCTCTCCACCCACCTGTCAGGGTCCAATGTATGGAAACGTCGGCCTCCGGGCACATACTGCTGTCCACGGGGGTACGTTGGAGGGGGTCCCAGTCCATTCTGAACTACTGCGAACACCCGGACCTCGCCTCTGCGTTGAAGGAGCACCGCCATACTGCACTGTCTCTGGTACCGCCCCGGATCCTCTACTGGCCACACAGATTCATCACTGCGCTCCTCATTTATAATCCACTGGTAAGCCAATCGTAATCCACCGGTAATTGTAATCCAAACTGAGTAGTCCGAGTCCTTTTCCATTCTTTGAGGCAGGTCTGCCGCAGAAGATGAGGTATTAGCGGTGGCGATCCTGCCGACTACGCCAAATGTAGTGTCGGTGGTGGGGTGCCGAGCTGGGGGGGTGATCCTACTTTTATACCACGCAGAGATGATAACAGAGACATGATGAGGCAGATTCTGGGTGCAACAGGTCCAAATTTATTGTTCACCGTCCGACTGACGGTCCTCGCGGTACACCGCGATATCTCTCTCTCTGCCCTCCGTGTCCAGGGCCGCTTCAACACCGTACGTTACACTAGGGACGTATTTATACGTACCGTCCCGTCTCACACTGTGACAATCCTGACAGCTCAGTTACTGTGGCCGCCTTAGGCCCGTACACCATCAGCACTTTATTGGTCAGTTTCGTCGTTACACATACGGTGTCCTCCACCCAGAGCCTTGTCTCTGCTGCGGTCCTTTCCTGTCAGGACCACCCCCCTGATGTTTCCTCTCCTCAGTCCCCTTGGTCGGATTCTCCTCAGGGCACACAGACTGGCGTAGTCCTCCTGTCACCTGAGCTGCCCCTGGGGACTGGAATCTTCTGGAACCCTCCCTCAGAATTTATAGCTCACCCGGTTCCTTGAAACTGTCACTCCAACTGTCACCTCGCCCCCCATGACCAACGGTTTCTAAAGCCCTAAGCTGCTGTAAAGTCCTTTGCTCACACTCCACCCTGCCATCTAATGGTCATCCCAAGGTACTGCACGTCCACTACACTTTCCTAGTTGTTTCCCCACTGTAATCACTGACTCCTACCTACACTGTGCAAACCTATCTTTCTTCACTCTGACTAGTCCGTCCATCCGTCAGGTCACCTTCCCTACAGCTCAACACAACAAATCACTACAAAATTAATTGTATTGAATTCAATCTAAAATAGATGCAAATACAGTTGTGGCCAAAAGTATTGACACCCGTGCAATTCTGTCAGATAATACTCAGTTTCTTCCTGAAAATGATTGCAAACACAAATTCTTTGGTATTATTATCTTCATTTAATTTGTCTTAAATGAAAAAACACAAAAAGAATTGTCCTAAAGCCAAACTGGATATAATTCCACACCAAACATAAAAAAGAGGGTGGACAAAAGTATTGGCACTGTTCGAAAAATCATGTGATGCTTCTCTAATTTGTGTAATTAACAGCACCTGTAACTTACCTGTGGCACCTAACAGGTGTTGGCAATAACTAAATCACACTTGCAGCCAGTTGACATGGATTAAAGTTGACTCAACCTCTGTCCTGTGTCCTTGTGTGTACCACATTAAGCATGGAGAAAAGAAAGAAGACCAAAGAACTGTCTGAGGACTTGAGAAACCTAATTGTGAGGAAGCATGAACAATCTCAAGGCTACAAGTCCAACTCCAAAGACCTGAATGTTCCTGTGTCTACCGTGCGCAGTGTCATCAAGAAGTTTAAAGCCCATGGCACTGTGGCTAACCTCCCTAGATGTGGACGGAAAAGAAAAATTGACAAGAGGTTTCAACGCAAGATTGTGCGGATGTTGGATAAAGAACCTCGACTAACATCCAAACAAGTTCAAGCTGCCCTGCAGTCCGAGGGTGCAACAGTGTCAACCCGTACTATCCGTCGGAATCTGAATGAAAAGGGACTGTATTGTAGGAGACCCAGGAAGACCCCACTTCTTACCCCGAGACATAAAAAAGCCAGGCTGGAGTTTGCCAAAACTTACCTGAAAAAGCCTAAAACGTTTTGGAGGAATGTTCTCTGGTCAGATGAGACAAAAGTAGAGCATTTTGGGCAAAGGCATCAACATAGAGTTTACAGGAGAAAAAAAGAGGCATTCAAAGAAAAGAACACGGTCCCTACAGTCAAACATGGTGGAGGTTCCCTGATGTTTTGGGGTTGCTTTGCTGCCTCTGGCACTGGACTGATTGACCGTGTGCATGGCATTATGAAGTCTGAAGACTACCAACAAATTTTGCAGCATAATGTAGGGCCCAGTGTGAGAAAGCTGGGTCTCCCTCAGAGGTCATGGGTCTTCCAGCAGGACAATGACCCAAAACACACTTCAAAAAGCACTAGAAAATGGTTTGAGAGAAAGCACTGGAGACTTCTAAGGTGGCCAGCAATGAGTCCAGGCCTGAATCCCATAGAACACCTGTGGAGAGATCTAAAACTGGCAGTTTGGAGAAGGCACCCCTCAAATATCAGGGCCCTGGAGCAGTTTGCCAAAGAAGAATGGTCTAAAATTCCAGCAGAGCATTGTAAGAAACTCATTGATGGTTACCGCAAGCGGATGGTCGCAGTTATTTTGGATAAAGGTTGTGCAACCAAGTATTAGGCTGAGGGTGCCAATACTTTTGTCTGGCCCATTTTTGGAGTTTTGTGTGAAATGATCAATGTTTTGCTTTTTGCTTCATTCTCTTTTGTGTTTTTTCATTTAAGACAAATTAAATGAAGATAATAATACCAAAGAATATGTGTTTGCAATCATTTTCAGGAAGAAACTGAGTATTATCTGACAGAATTGCAGGGGTGTCAATACTTTTGGCCACAACTGTACATGCAAAACATGGCAGAGAGTGCTCCATGCAATCAAGGAGGAATCCATAAATAGTATATGCATACAACTAGGAGTAAGTATATTGCATACTGTTACTTCTATATATATATATATATATATATATATATATACACACACAGAAAAAATCCAAGTGGATTAAAGCATACAAATTCACATCCATGAACCACAATACATCAAATAAAGTGCATCATGCTCAATGGTTTATAATTAGAGTT
Organism: Dendrobates tinctorius; assembly: GCF_039654945.1. Taxonomy (NCBI): domain Eukaryota; kingdom Metazoa; phylum Chordata; class Amphibia; order Anura; family Dendrobatidae; genus Dendrobates; species Dendrobates tinctorius. Next base: position 935,019 of record NW_027361858.1, on the reverse strand, counting down.
GAGCGATACCGTCCGATACTTCAAAGTATCGTATCGGATGGTATCGGCCGATCTTTAAAAAAAGTATCGGTATCGCCGATTCCGATACCGGAAGTCCCATTCAAGTCTATGGGACTTCCGGTATCGGAATAAGAAAAACCCTTTCCTGCCCTTGTACAGCCTCTCTGGGGTCTGTATGGGCCTTTCGGGGGGCTGTGCCGGCCTGCCAGGGGGTCTGTGCAGGCTCCGGTGGTCTGTGCCGGCCTGCCGGTGGTCTGTGCAGGCTCCGGGGGGCTGTGCCGGCCTGCCGGGGGGCTGTGCCGGCCTGCCGGGGGGCTGTGCAGGCTCCGGGGGGCTGTGCCGGCCTGCCGGGGGGCTGTGCCGGCCTGCCGGGGGGCTGTGCAGGCTCCGGGGGTCTGTGCAGGCATCGTCCGATGGGACTATAAGTCCCATCGGGCGATGCCTGCTACCATGACAGTGATTGACACATTAGCCAATGATGGGACAGTAGTAGTCCCATCATCCGGCTAATGTGTTAAATGTAAAAAAAAAAAAAAATAATAAAAAAAAAAATTACATGCTACATACATACAACATGCATACTACATACATGCTACATTCATACTACATACTACATACATGCTACATTCATACTACATAAATACTACATGCAACATACATACTACATATATACTACATGCATGCTACATACATACTGCATGCTACATACATACCACATATATACTACATACATACTACATGCATGCTACATGCATGCTACATGCTACATACATAACACATATATACTACATGCATGCTACATACATACTACATGCTACATACTACATATATACTACATGCATGCTACATACATACTACATGCTACATACTACATATATACTACATGCATGCTACATACATACTGCATGCTACATACATACTACATATATACTACATGCATGCTACATGCTACATACATACTACATATATACTACATACATACTACATAAATACAACATGCATGCTACATGCATGCTACATACATACCACATACATAACACATATATACTACATGCATGCTACATACATACTACATGCTACATACATACCATATACATACTACATGCATGCTACATACATACTACATGCTACATACATACCATATACATACTACATGCATGCTACATACATGCTACATACATACTACATGCTACATACATACTACATATATACTACATGCATGCTACATACATACTACATGCTACATACATACTACATATATACTACATGCATGCTACATACTACATGCTACATACATACTACATATATACTACATGCATGCTACATACATACTACATGCATGCTACATACATACTACATGCTACATACATACCACATACATACTACATATATACTACATGCATGCTACATACATACTGCATGCTACATGCATGCTACATACATACTACATACATACTACATGCTACATACATACCACATATATACTACATACATACAATACATTCATACAATACATACATAGACATACAGTACATATAACATAGAGTAACATACTTACCAATACTTGTCACATTGTTCCCCGAAGCCATTGTCTTTTCCGGAATAAATATTAACATAACAAACCACAAAAATACTCACCCACGATCCGAAGCAGTCCACGAGTGTGTCCCACGACGATCTTGGGTAGAGAACTGCAGCATCAGCTGTTGCTGCCGTTCTCTACGGGCTGCAGGAATCCAATGACGGAAGGTAGGTATCCTTCCGCACTGTATTCCTCCGCCACTTAAAAAAAAAAAAAGTCCCTAGTCTCACTTTATGCCATTGCTGTGTGGGAATTTCCCACGCAGCAATGGCATAAAGTGAGACTAGGGACTTTTTTTTTTTTAAGTGGCGGAGGAATACAGTGCGGAAGGATACCTACCTTCCGTCATTGGATTCCTGCAGCCCGTAGAGAACGGCAGCATCATCTGATGCTGCCGTTCTCTACCCAAGATCGTCGTGGGACACACTCGTGGACTGCTTCGGATCGTGGGTGAGTATTTTTGTGGTTTGTTATGTTAATATTTATTCCGGAAAAGACAATGGCTTCGGGGAACAATGTGACAAGTATTGGTAAGTATGTTACTCTATGTTATATGTACTGTATGTCTATGTATGTATTGTATGAATGTATTGTATGTATGTAGTATATATGTGGTATGTATGTAGCATGTAGTATGTATGTAGTATGTATGTAGCATGCATGTAGCATGTAGTATGTATGTAGCATGCATGTAGTATATATGTAGTATGTATGTAGCATGCATGTAGTATATATGTAGCATGTATGTAGTATGTATGTGGTATGTATGTAGCATGTAGTATGTATGTAGCATGCATGTAGTATATATGTAGTATGTATGTAGCATGTAGTATGTATGTAGTATGTATGTAGTATGTATGTGGTATGTATGTGGCATGTAGTATGTATGTAGCATGTAGTATGTATGTAGCATGCATGTAGTGTGTATGTAGCATGCATGTAGTATGTATGTAGTATGCATGTAGTATGTAGCATGTATGTAGTATGTATGTGGTATGTATGTAGCATGTAGTATGTATGTAGCATGCATGTAGTATATATGTAGTATGTAGTATGTATGTAGTATGTATGTGGTATGTATGTAGCATGTAGTATGTATGTAGCATGCATGTAGCATGCATGTAGTATGTATGTAGCATGCATGTAGTATGCATGTAGCATGCATGTAGTATGTATGTAGTATGTATGTAGCATGCAGTATGTATGTAGCATGTATGTAGTATGTATGTAGTATATATGTAGTATGTATGTAGTATATATGTAGTATGTATGTAGCATGTAGTATGTATGTAGCATGCATGTAGTATGTATGTAGCATGTAGCATGCATGTAGCATGCATGTAGTATGTATGTAGTATATATGTAGTATGTATGTAGTATGTATGTAGCATGCATGTAGTATGTACGTAGTATTTTTTTTTTTTTTTTTTTTTTTTTTAACATTTAACACATTAGCCGGATGATGGGACTACTACTGTCCCATCATTGGCTAATGTGTCAATCACTGTCATGGTAGCAGGCATCGCCCGATGGGACTTGTAGTCCCATCGGACGATGCTTGCACAGACCCCCGGACATCAGCACAGCCCCCCGGCAGGCCGGCACAGCCCCCCGGCAGGTCGGTACAGACCCCCACAGGGTGCACAGACCACCGGCAGGCCGGCACAGCCCCCCGGCAGGCCGGTACAGACCCCCACAGGGTGCACAGACCACCGGCAGGCCGGCACAGCCCCCCGGCAGGCCGGTACAGACCCCGGGCAGTCCACACAGCCCCCCGGCAGGCCGGCACAGCCCCCCGGCAGGCCGGCAGAGACCCCCGGAAGGCCCGAAATGACGGCGCATCATGATGCGCACACACCGCGCATCATGATGACGTCAGTCTGTCAATCAACTTTGAACTTCCGATTCCGATGCCGAATTCCGATATTGAAAAAATATCGGAAGTCGGTATCGGAATTCCGATACAGCAAGTATCGGCCGATACCCGATACTTGCGGTATCGGAATGCTCAACACTATTTATAATTCATGGTCCATGACAAAGTGCATAGTGCTATACAACTTCCAAAAGATGCAAGAACTTATATCCCATATATCACATGTGTCAATGTGGCGCCCCCCAGGAGTATGGTCGCCACAATGGCATTGCCTTCCTCCAGTTAATCATTTACATGCAACACAGTTCCCACTCCGGGCCAGCAGAGGGAGCTCTGAACCAGAATAGGGGAGGAGTGCTCTCTGAGGGCCAGGATAGATAGATAGATAGATAGATAGATAGATAGATAGATAGATAGTGTGAGGAGGGCAACGAGTGTAGACGTGTGGAGAGAAGCTGGAGGTTGAGCTGAGGATAGGGAGCTCCCTCCCAGTGAGAGCGCATGAGCTGGAGCCTGGTCTCCACAGTTGTATGGATACTGAAGGTCCTGCAACAGAAAACAGAGGAATAGGAAGCTGTAAATGCTCTATTCCCAACTAAGACTCAGAGGCACAGCAGCGACGGGTGAGCCAAGAGAGATAGAGGGCTACAGCTGTCTGCCATACAAGGTAGTTCTAAGAGATGATAAGAAGAAGGAACTTCAGTGTAACACTGTACTGCATGTACCTCAAGTAAGCGCAAGAGAAGAGACTACACAACCCATCTGACAGAGAGATTCCTAAGTTGCTTCCAGGCTAATCAGCTCCTGTGTCATCTGTAATCTGGAACCTGGACTGCACTTACAAGTAAAGGTAAAGAAACTACATTCCGCTGTGTCCTTGCCTTCTTCCTGCAACTTCTTCAGCACTGCTACATCTCTGTGCCAGACACAGCACCCTCTTCCCCAACACCTATCTACACTGCCTTGGGACCAACAGCCCTGCCTGTGGAGGGCTGCAACATCTTTGCTGCGCTACACCATCTGTCCCAAAGGATCTGTCCGCAGCGTCGGCTTAACACCTTCATTGCCGAATCACTCATAAACTTCATTTCACCACTCAAACCCCTTTTTACATGGGCGCCCAGGGCCACAGACCGGGTCACCACTGCTGAGACATTCCCCTCTGAAGGACCGGCCCGGTACCGAGTACCCCACAGCCCTGGGAGGGTGACCCATTTTGGCATCATGAACAGGATTATGGAGCCCGGTATCCCCGGGTCCTGTGTGCCAGAGACTGTTGTGTGCTATAGACTGTGTGCGAAATTGGCGCCATTGCCGCCATTATCCCGCTGATTGGCACACGCGGGAAGAAAAGGGGCAGGCCTTTGTGGGTGGAGCCTGCCGCAGAGCGCGAGAAGGGGAGGAGCTGAGGCCTACAGCCGGTAAGCCGCTCAACCCCGGGGCCTGGCACCCGTTAACTAGGGGGGAAAGAGAATGTCTGAGGCAAGCGCTGATGCAGCGGCAGACACCCCCACCAGCCCCTCAGCGCCGCAAGATACAGTGCCCAACGCGGCTGCGGCTCCGGTAGCACTCACCGCAGCGGTCCCCATAATGCCGCTGTCTATGCCTTACATACCAGGAGCGGCCTGGCCACCGCAGTACTCGGGTGAGTCCCACACCCTGAGTGAATTTAAAGAGAGACTGTGCAGTTTGTTTGAGGTGTATCCTCTATCTGAAAGCCAGAAGGTGAACATCATGATTGGGCAGCTAACAGGTGCAGCACAGAGAGAAGTAAAAGCATGGCAGGACACTGATAAAGAGACTGTTAAAAAGATCCTGGCTAAGCAAAGGAGCACCATTGACACCCGCACTGCCCCTGAAATCAAAATGAGGTTCTTTGGATGTAAACAGAAAGTGCAGGACAGTATAAGGGACTATGCTCTTAACCTGCAGAAGGCGCTGCGAGTCATCAAGCAAATTGATCCTAACATTGTGAAAGAGGAAGACAAACTGTTAAAAGAGCAGTTCATTGAAGGACTCCTATCCAGTACTCACAGAGCGCAGCTGCTCATCATAACCCTACAAAACCCTGACCTAGACTTTGCTGATTTTAAGGACAGGGCTATTTGGGTACTGCAGGAGACAACTGTCAGCCGTCCAGCACCCCCTAGGTGCCCAGCGATCACCTACCACCAGGAAGCAACATCTTTCCCTTCCATACCTGTGGAGGCTGATGCACAGACTCTGGATAAAGATCCAACAGAAGATCTTCAAGTCCAGTTGACCAAAGGGATGACTGCATTTACTAAAACCATGCAGTCCCTGCAGGTGTCCTCCAAGGAGAAGATCCAGCTTGCTTCCAGTCCAGAGGATGTCCCCGTGGCTCCGGAAGAGGAGAACCCCGCCACTCCGAGGGAGGAACAACGACCGCTATGATCGGGACGGACGTCCCATCTGTCGTCGCTGCCACAAGGCAGACCATCTTGCAAGATTCTTTCCTTTAAGCGAGTAACCCCTGGGGCAGAGGGCCAACCCCCAGCAGTAGGACCACAAGGCCCAAGGAACTGGAAAGCCAAGTATGTTGGAGGGAGACCGATCCTCCCTGTGGTGATTCACGGCATCCCCATGAACGCTTTGCTGGACACTGGCTCCCAGGTGACCACTATGCCCTATATCCTCTACAAGCGGTATTGGGCTGACTCTGAACTCGCCCGTGGCCCAAGTGATGAACTAACAGTAGTTGCCAGTAATGGTCAGTCTTTACCACAAGTGGGATGTAAAGAAATTACTGTTAAAGTGGGGAGGGTGGAGTTAAAATCTCAAGGTCTGATAGTTGTGGATATTGATCGACGAGAATGTAATCCCATGATGACTCTTGGTACAAATGCAATTGAAAATTGTCTTTCCGAGGTTATTGTCTTGTTGCAACAGGTGGCTGAGACTGCTGGTTCCAGTGAACAACAAGTCCTGCAGAAGGAGATCAAGGCCCTGATGCAAAGACAACAGGTAGAACTCTCTGGTGGAGAAATTGGCAGTGTCAGAGTGAGTGATGCTTTTCCCATTGCAATACCCCCCAGATGTGAAATGTTGATTTGGTGTCAGGCAGCCATAGGCCTCAGAGGGAAAGATTACCAGGCATTGGTAGAGCCAGTATACTCTGATAGCAGTCCCACTGTCCTGACAGCCAGAGGGGTAGTTGATGTACGAAAGGGGAGAGTACCTGTACGCCTTTTGAATTGTGGGGAGGAGGAGGCCACAATACCTCGGTATGCCACAGTTGCTAAGCTGCTCACTGTCAGTAATAATGCAATGCAGGCAGCAGAGCCCTTGGTCTCATCTGACCAGGTGGAGGACAATGGTTCTGTAAAGCAGCTGGAGGAGTGGTGCCAGCAACTGCAGGTGGGGATTGACTCTACACCTTGATACCTAAAAAATGGGGTTTAGAGGGTGACCCAGGAGTATGAGCGGGTATTCAGTTAACACCCCCCAGATTTCGGGAAGGCAAAAGGGGTTCAACATCATATCCCCACTGGAGATCATCCACCCATTAAAGAAAGGTACCGGCCTATACCCCCCACACAATACCAATGTGCTAAAGGTTTGTTGAGAGAGATGAAGGAAGCTGGGGTCATCAGAGACAGTTGTAGCCCCTGAGCAGCTCCAATAGTTTTTGTAAAGAAAAAGGATGGTACCATGAGAATGTGTGTTGATTACAAGAAAATTAACAGCATTACACATAAAGATGCCTACCCATTACCCAGATTTGAAGAGTCATTAGCTGCACTTAAAACTGCTAACTACTTTTCCACCTTAGATCTCACTAGTGGGTATTGGCAGGTTCCGTGGCAGAGGCAGACAAGGAGAAAACAGCATTTACCACCCCAATGGGTCTCTGTGAGTTCAACTATATGCCATTCGGGCTCTGCACTGCCCCAGGAACATTTCAACGGCTGATGGAGTGCTGCCTGGGACACATGAACTTTGAGACAGTCCTGTTTTACCATGATGATGTCATTGTTTTCTCCAAGACTTATGAAGACCATCTGGAGCACCTGGCTGAGGTGTTTGAAGCCTTGTCCAACTTTGGCCTGAAGGTGAAGCCTTCCAAATGCCACCTCCTGAAGCCCAAGGTACAGTACCTCGGTCATGTAGTGAGTGCAGAAGGTGTGGCACCTGATCCTGACAAAGTCACAGTCATCCGGGACTGGCTGAAGCCCAGCAACCTCCATAAAGTACCCCAATTCCTCGGGTTAGTAGGCTACTACCGAAGGTTCATCAAAGGCTTCACTGAAATAGCCACTCCTATGCAAAATCTTCTGGTGGGGCAGTCCAAGAAAGCCAAACAGAAGAATTCCACATTTGAATGGACTGAGGAGTTGGAGAGGTCCTTCACCCGACTGAGGACGGCTCTCACAGGAGATGAAGCACTGGCCTACCCAGATTATGACCAGCCCTTTGTGTTGTATACTGATGCCAGCAACATGGGACTGGGAGCAGTACTGTCACAGGTACATAATGGCAAAGAAAGAGTGATCTCCTACGCCAGCAGGAAACTTCGTCCCACTGAAAGGAACTCTGACAACTACAGTTCCTTCAAGCTGGAGTTCCTCGCCATAGTCTGGGCTGTGACTGAAAGATTCAAGCATTACCTAGCTTCAGCCAAGTTTACCATCTTCACGGACAACAACCCATTGACTCACTTGGAAACCGCAAAACTAGGTGCACTGGAGCAGCGATGGATGGCTCGGCTGTCTAACTATGAATTTACCATCAAGTACCAAGCAGGGCACAATAATGCCAATGCTGATGCGCTGTCCAGGATGCCCAATCTGCCAGATGCAGGAGAAGAACCTGAGGCTCTTGAAGAAATAGAGTTACCTCCCTTCCACCGGCCAATTGCAGCTCAACGTGCCCAAGGAGTGAGAAACAGAAGGTCTGGCTTGAAAGAGGCTACCCTAAATCCAATGCCCCATCACGATTGGGCAGAGACGCAGGATAGTGACCCCGCAGTCCGAATGGTGAAGGAACTACTATCACAAGCTGACTCACGCCTAGAGTCGGATGCTCCTGAAGAAACCCAGCAGTTGTGGAAGGAAAGAGGTCGGCTGTTCATTTATGAAGGAAAGCTGTGTCGTAGGAGTATCAATGCCCGCACTCATGAGCTGGTCTGACAGGTGGTGGTCCCAAAGAGAGAGGCATCAATGGTCTTGGAAGTATACGACAATGGAGCTGGACACTTCGGATGGAAGAAGTTGGAAGCCTTGCTCCGTGAGAGATTTTACTGGGCTGGTATGAGAAATGCCATTGAAAAGTGGTGCCGGGAGTGTGGACAATGTAACCTGCGCAGAAAGGATCAAAACAGCCAAAGAGCTCCTCTACAGCCAATAATAACCAAACAGCCACTTGAGTTGGTTGCCCTAGACCATATGAAGCTGGTCCCAAGCCTGTCAGGATACATCTATGCTCTTACCATCGTTGACCACTACTCAAGATTCCTGGTAGTTGTGCCTGTCAAAGATCAAACAGCCAGGACAGCAGCCAGAGCATTCCAACAGCACTTCTGTAGACCACATGGCTATCCTGAGCAAGTGCTTACAGATCAAGGTCCCGCCTTTGAGGCAGAAGTGTTCCAGGAATTCTGTAACTTGTACGGTTGTAAGAAGATCAGGACAACACCATACCATCCACAGACCAATGGCATGTGTGAAACGCTGAACTGGGTGGTGATCGACCTACCGAAGACCTTGCCTTTGAAGGAGAGGAATCTGTGGCCAGAAAAGTTGCCAGATATGGTAGACCTCTACAACCACATTCCTGTGAATTCCACCAACTGCACTCCAGCCTACCTAATGAGAGCGAGGCCTGGCAAGCTGCCTATTGATTAGGATATGGGAGTCCTTACACCTGAGGTGACGTCACCAGATCCTGACTGGGACACAGAGAGGCAGCAACAGTACAGAAGAGTACAAGAATGTGTGGAAAAGAGTCTAGCTCAGGCAAGACAAAATCAAGAGAGGAAATACAATCAGCATGCACCTACAGTTCCCTTGTCACCAGAAGAACAAGTCCTCAAGAGGAAAAGGAGGATGCATAATTTGGATGACTAATGGGAAGCTGAACCCTATACCATTCTACCCTCAAACTTTGACAATACCAAGGTGTGCCTTATTAGTAAAGATGGAGGAGAAACCTCAGCAGCAATATCAAGGGATCATTTGAAATTATGCCCTGACCAGCTAAAAGAAAGAATGGAAGAACAAAATAACGTCCAACCCGTAGAAGAAGAAAAGGTCAGCACCATACTTGGAGAATTCCCTGCAAATTGGACTAAAGTAAATGATGCTATAGTGGTGCCAGTGTTGACTTTTCCCCAACTGGTAGTACAAGAAGAATTGACTCAAGAGAATCTTGAAAATCAGGAAAATCAGGCAGCAGATGCCACACCAGCAGTGGAGCCAGAGAACCCTTGCCCTGCCTGTGGTGAATCTGTCATGCCCACGGTGACCACAACCACACAAAAGAAACAATCATAAAGTCCAAGAATGGTCAAAAATATATCAAATTTTATTGAGTTAATTCATAAAAATAGTAGCAAGTGTAAGGTAGTATACACCAAAGTGCTATGTGCAGTACAAAAAACACCAAACAAACGGGATGCGGGTGTGTTGTCTCAAAAATACTAAAAATATCTAGCATTATTATATATAGGAGATGACAAAGACACCTCCACTTATATTACTATAATATATATCTAAATTCCCTCAAAAATATTAGCAGGATTGCGCTAGTTAGATCACCAATACAGCAATCATTGTGACGTATAGTATAACCCACAATAGAGCCCAATGGCTCACAGTACATACCTAATAATTACAATCCGTGACTGTCTCCATTCCCTCCTGTCATCATTTCCCCAGCGGCCTGGTGATCGTTATTAGGCATGTACTGTGAGCCTTTGGGCTCTATTGTTGGTTATACTATACATCACAATGATTGCTGTATTGGTGATCTAACTAGCGCAATCCTGCTAATATTTTTGAGGGAATTTAGATATATATTATAGTAATATAAGTGGAGGTGTCTTTGTCATCTCCTATATATAATAATGCTAGATATTTTTAGTATTTTTGAGACAACACACCCGCGTCCAGTTTGTTTGGTGTTTTTTGTACTGCACATAGCACTTTGGTGTATACTACCTTACACTTGCTACTATTTTTATGAATTAACTCAATAAAATTTTATATATTTTTGACCATTCTCAGACTTTATGATCGTTTCTTTTTTTGTGTGGTTGTGGTCTATATGTTATATTGCGATCAGTCCACATATTTGTCCATCATTTGGGGTATCAATAAATGACTGTATTTACATACTTTGCTCTTTATTTTTGATACCTATGCGTTTGCTGAGATTTTTTTTCATGCCCACGGTGAGTAGAACTGGTCTTAGGAAATCTAGTATTCCTGTGCTACGCAGAACCACCAGTAGTGTATCCAGTACATTGCACACTACACTAGTAGTTAGCACCAGACAACCAGTAAGATCCCCAATCACACCAGTGTTATGCAGGTCTACCCGTACTACACAAGATATACCACCCATCAGATTACGCATATAAATAAGTTAAAGTAATGTTAACCTGTACATGTACATATGTAACTGTTTTCAAGTTTGTGCCTACAGATAATCTGTAAGAGTTTCCTTTGAATTTTCCAGTTTTGTTTTGATGGACATTCTGGCCACAGGACTGTGTGTGGTCATTACCCTTGTAAATAGTTCACCATTTGCCCAGGAATGGACCATGGACATTGATGCTTGGACTTATCATCATAGGACTATTTTTGGAGCTTTTGGTTTATGTAAATTTTTAATTTTTTCTTAAATCTTGTGACCTTCATATTGTTTATATGTTTATATGTTATTCATGTTTTCTTTCATCAGCCCAGGAGTGCTGACTTGCACTAGGGAGGAATGTGGCGCCCCCAGGAGTATGGTCACCACAATGGCATTGCCTTCCACCAGAGAGGGTGATGTCATGCTTGGAGGCAATGAAGGGTCTCTCTAACAGTTAATCATTTACATGCAACACAGTTCCCACTCCGGGCCAGTAGAGGGAGCTCTGAACCAGAATAGTGGAGGAGTGCTCTCTGAAGGCCAGGAAGGAGGAGGGAGTTAGCTAGTGTGAGGAGGGCAACGAGAGTAGACGTGTGGAGAGAAGCTGGAGGTTGAGCTGAGGATAGAGAGCTCCCTCCCAGTGAGAGCGCATGATCTGGAGCCTGGTCTCCACGGTTGTATGGATACTGAAGGTCCTGCAACAGAAACCAGAGGAATAGGAAGCTGTAAATGCTCTATTCCCAACTAAGACTTGGAGGCACAACAGGGACGGGTGAGCCAAGAGAAACAGAGGGCTACAGCTGTCTGCCTTATGAGGTAGTTCTAAGAGACGATAAGAAGAAGGAACTTCAGTGTAACACTGTACTGCATGTACCTCAAGTAAGCGCTAGAGAGGAGACTACACAACCCATCTGACAGAGAGATTTCTAAGTTGCTTCCTGGCTAATCAGCTCCTGTGCCATCTGTAATCTGGACCCTAGACTGCACTAACAAGTAAAGGTAAAGAAACTACATTCTGCTGTGTCCTTGCCTTCTTCCTGCAACTTCTTCAGCACTGCTACATCTCTGTGCCAGACACTGCACCCTCTTCCCCAACACCTATCTACACTGCCCTGGGACCAACAGCCCTGACTGTGGAGGGCTACAACATCTTTGCTGCACTGCACCATCTGTCCCAAAGAATCTGTCCGCAGTATCGGCTTAACACCTTCATTGCCGAACACCACAGGTGGCGTCACGAATCACTCATAAACTTTATTTCACCACTCAAACCCCTTTTACATGGGCACCCAGGGCCACGGACCGGGTCACCGCTGCTGTGACATTCCCCTCTAAAGGACCAGCCCGGTACCGAGTACCCCACCGCCCTGGGAGGGCAACCCATTTAGCTAAACTGCAAAAACGCATATAGGAGGGATAAAGTATCTAAAATGGATACCAACTAGCCACAGGTTTGGTCCTAAATGAGTTCCAAGGTTTTATCCTAAATACAACACATGTCATGCTGAACCGCTAATGGATATGTATATAATAGAAACACCAAATATTAACCGGCCATGGGCTCAGATTAAACATATATACCTGTCAACTTGAGGGCATGGAGAGAAAGAACCCCGACGTGCGTTTTGCTAGACCGCTTCTTCCATACGGGGCATTCAATGTGTATGGCGATAGTGTCAGCTTTATATAGTGACACCGTGCTTGAGACGGCACTGGCAGAGGCTGCACAGGGACCAGAAGCGGCAGGTCCGGCGTCCTGCATCATCAATCCCCGCCCACCTCTAACGCGCCAGAGGAAGGGAGGGAGAGACAACGCTGAAGGACACGACGCCACGGCGCCCCGTCACTGCGAGCCCGCGCAAGCGCACAGCGCTGGTGATGTAAAGCACGCCATGATGGATAGGGGCAAGAAAAAGGGAAAATAAAAACAAGATTGGACTGAAGAAATTCTTCATCGGACAGCAAACATGAATAATTAAAAATTAATACGTTTGTGTAAAGATATGAAATAAAAATTATTATAACATGAGTGTGAGTACACAAACATGAACAATTAAAAATAAATACATATACGTGAGAATGTGAAATAAAAGTTATTATAAATAGTGTAAATACACAATGTATTAATACACATCAAAAATGCAAATATATACTATATGGGAGAATGTGAGCTAGACATTATTATCACTTAAGTGTATATTCACAATATATTAACACACGTAAAAAATGCATGAAAAAATGTGCATATGTGTATGTGACTATCCATAATCTCAAAATGAAGACTATCAGTCCAATCAATAGATAATGGTAAAGGCACCACCATCAAAGCTAAAAAATACTAAAAAAGAATAAAAGTTAGAATACAATACGACATAAAACACTATCGGCATCTAAATTCAAATTCAAAGAAAGGGAGCAAAACTAATTACTTCATTTAAACCAAATGGTTGTACGGAGCCAATTCTGGAGATCCACCGTGTCTCAACCTGACCGAATTTCATTCTCATGTCCCCCCACGTGAATCACTTAGGATGCAATCAATCCCAATCACCCAAAGCAAATTGGGGTTACAGTTATGTGTCTTTTTGAAGTGGCGTGGAATTTGTTTTAACAATGTCAAATCTTTAACCTCTTGGGCATGTATGATATCACGAACATGTTCCCGAATTCGCACCTTGAGTGGGCGGGTGGCCATACCCACATAAATCAGAGGACATGAGCAAGTCGCGTAATAAATAACATGGTCAGTATTACACGTGATGTTATGGGTGATATTAAAATTCTTATCACCCTTAGCATTCTTGAATTCTGTGGCTCTATCCATGTTGACACAAGCAAGGCAAGGCAATTCTTACATGGGAAGAAATCCCATTTAGGTCCCTTAGTGCCAAAATGTCCACCTGTAGTCATACCCTTGTAATGACTGTGAACTAGTTCATCTCTTAAATTTCTGGCTCTCCTATACGTAATGGAAGGTGTGGACCTGAGACTCCAGGAGTAGGATCCAGAGTAGGATCACTCATGATGATTGGCCAAAATTTCGGTAAGGTTTGTTTCATAACGTTCCATTTTTCATTATATGCTGTGATGAATCTCACCTCATTAGAACCAGATTTCGGTTTCCTCTCCTGTAGCCGGTTGACTCTTGTCTGATTGCGTGCCCTAGTCCATCCCTGCTTAATTACACGGTTGGGATAACCCCTCTGGGAAAATCGATTAGCCAACTCCGATGCTTGAGTTTCAAATGAAGAGTCACTGGAACATATTCTCCTTGTACGTAAAAACTGGCTGTATGGAATACTGTCCTTTAGGGGTTTAGGATGAGAAGAAGTGGCGTGCAAAACTGAGTTAACAGCGGTAGATTTTCTAAAAACTTCTGTGTGTAAGAAACCATCCTCCCCCTTAAAAATTTGTGTATCAAAGACACACTGAAGACGTAGGCCAACCTACAGTACCACCTACCACCTCTTCAGCTTGTGTTGTAGCCTCTTCCTCCAGCTCACACACAGCTGGTTTGGCTTCCTCACAGGATCGCCATGGAAGAACCTCTGGCACTGTTGTACAGAGACCCAGTGTAATTACACCCACAGCACCACGTTCACTGTCGTACTCACACTCCCAGGCCACTCCACAGCCATCGGTAGCACAGGCATGGGAGAAAAGGCGGCCATACTCGGCAAACCATCCCCGAGCTCAGGCTCTGAATGCTTGCATTGCAAAACTACTGGCCCTTGAAATGCTCTCATTCAGGCTGGTGGAGACTGACACCTTCCGTAACTTCATGGCATTGGCAGTCCCACAATACAATCTGCCCAGCCGCTTTTATTTCAGCAGGCAAGCCGACCCTGTCCTAGAAAAGCATGTGGAGGGAAAAATTAAACATGCGCTACTAAACGCCGTCAGTAGCAAGGTCCACCTGACCACCGATGCGTGGACCAGTAACCATGGACAGGGACGATTCCTTTCCCTCACTGCCCATTGGGTAAATGTTGTGGAGCCGGGTACAGATCTTGTGAGTGGCGCTGTACGTGTTCTGCCAACTCCAAGGATTGCAGGAATCCATTCTGTACACACTGACTCCTCCTCATACTCCAGTTCCTCAGACTCAGCGCTGCAGGAGCCGTCTACCTCCACATGGACCCGTGAAAGCTTACCTGATACGACCGATATGAGCACAGCCATGGCCAAATGTCAACAGGCCGTACTGAAATTAATTTCTTTGGGGAATCAAAGCCACACAGCGCAGGAGCTCTGGAATGCCATCAAGCAGGAGAGCGACATGTGGTTTGTGCTAGCAAATCTCCAGCCAGGCATGGTAGTATGTGACAATGGCCGAAATCTGGTGGCAGCTCTTGGCCTAGGCAACCTCACTCACATCCCATGTCTGGTACATGTGCTCAACTTGGTCGTGCAGAGTTTTTCGAGGGACTATCTGGATCTTGATGCACTGCTGTGCAAGGTCCGCATAGAGTGCGCTCACTTGCGGCGTTCCAGCATGGCAAGATCGCGCATTGCAGCTCTGCAGCGCTGATTCCGCTTTCCGGAACATCGCATCATACATGACCTACCCACCAGGTGGAATTCAACATTACATATGTTGGAGAGGTTTTGTGAGCAGCAGGCAGCAGTAATGGAGTACCAGCTGCATCAGGCGCAAACAAGTCACACTGTGCGCCGTTCACACTTCACCACCACTGAGTGGGCCTCTATGAAGGACATCTGCAACGTTTTGCGTGCCTTCGATGATTCCATGTGGATGGCGAGTGCAGATGATGCACTAGTCAGCATGACTGTCCCCCTTATCTGCCTGCTTCAAAAAACACTGCAAGCGCTAAGAGAGGAGGTTTTGGAAGAGGTGGAGGATGAGGAGTCACAAATGCCATCTGCTTCTGGACAGTCTGTGCAATGTGGTTCCTCACAAAAGGCCTAGGCAGGGGACACTTTGTGAGGAGGATGAGGAGGAGTCAATGGAGGTGGAAGACATCTCTCCAGAGGAGGGAGGTACACAATGCTCTAGTAGTCAGTATGTAGAGAGAGAGGGGTGATGCAGAGCAGGCAGAGATGACGCCTCAAGCAGGGGACAGTGTTTCTTGGCCAGTTGGGAGTCTGCAGCACATGGTTGATTTCACGCTGCAGTGCCTGAGAAATGACCGCCGCATCGCCCACATTCTCAACACGGCTGATTATTGGATGTACACCCTCCTAGATCCTCGCTACCGGGACAACTTACAAAGCCTCATAACACCGTTGAACCGGGAGTGTAAAATGCGGGAGTACCAAGACACACTGGTGCATTCCATCATGTTCTCCATTCCACCCAAGAGCAGTGCTGCTAGTGCTTTACAAAGCAGCTCTGTGCGTTGAGGCAGTGGAGGAAGCTCTGCACAAAGAGGGAGCAGAGGCAGCGCCTCAGCACAAGGCAAGACCAGTATGGCCCAAATGTGGCAAAGTTTTGTGTGTCCGCCACAAATGTCTACACCATCACAGACGGCTCCAGTCAGCAGGAGGCAACGTTTCCGTCAAATGGTGACAGACTACATGTCTTGCCCTCGCAGTGTACTCCCAGACGGCTCTTCCAACTTCAAGTTTTGGGTCTCTAAGCTGGATACAAGGCCAGAGCTTAGCCAGTATGCATTGGAGGTGCTGGCTTGCCCTGCTGCTAGTGTATTATCGGAATGCGTCTTTAGTGCCGCAGGTGGAGTACTAACAGACCGTCGCATGCGACTATCCTCCGATAACGTTGACCGGCTTACTTTTCTGAAAATGAACAAGGCCTGGATCTCGACGGAATTTGCCAGTCCTCTTCCAGATTAAATAATTGGTTGGCAACAGTATACATGTCTCCTGTTGTGTTCATGTTTCTACCATCTGAACTGTAATCCCTGGGCTCCAACACCGCCAGTTGCTGCTCAGAAGTGCCGTCTGCACAGAGAAAAACACTTGCTCTGTGTTAGTGGGGTTCAGTAACACCAACTGCTCCCCTGCTATGTGTCCGGCAATATCTCCTTCTCCCTCAAAATTCACCCAACATCAGATATTAAACTTGCTCCAATTAGGCCTCAGCCTACACCATGATTGACTGTTGTGAGTTCATTCTCTAGTTCGGGAGGTGGTGCGGCTGGTTTGATCGGTGGAGATCTGCCACCTGAGAATGAGGATGACGATTGGATCTCAGGATTCTCAGATTGGATTTAAGACAGCCGACGCCCTATTCAGTTGCTGGTGATTCCTTCTGGCTTGTCAGCTCTTGGTTTTCAGCTCTGTTCCAGTCATCTAAAGCTAAATTTTTCTGCTAATGTTCACACTTGATTTTGTTGGTCTATTCAGTTTTTTGTGTGGTCTGCCAGCCCCGACTGGGGGCTGACCTGAATTTCCACTCTTATTTATCAGTATTTTGCCAATTGGCTTTTTGTCCCTTACTAGTTCGGTTTCTTTTTGCTCTGTCTCAGAATATTCCAGAGTGCTGATATAGTGGGAGAAGTCTAGTGACTTCAGGGTTAATTTTGCTATCAGAAGTGTTGGTCATTATTTTTGCAGGGTTTTTTGCAGGTTGCAGACAGTGACTTGCCTTTCCTTTACTGTCTAGTTAGTTTGGGCCCCATCATTTGCTCAGCCTATCAGTGTCAGAATTTTTTTTTTCTTTTTTATATATATATTTTTTTCCTCTTTTTCTCTGGGGCCGTAGGAGGATTTTTTTATTTTTTTTTTCTTAATGGAGATTAAGCAATTGTCTGATCGTGGGGAGCAGCTCACTGCTGAAGTGCGGGGAATTTCCGCCTATCTCGCTCATTCACATGTTGCTGAACCAAAGATCCCTACTCTTGAAGTGTTTTTTGGGGATCGGTCTAAATTTTTGAATTTTAAGAATAATTGTAAATTATTTCTTGCCTTGAAGCCTAATTTATCGGGGAGCTCTGCGCAGCAGGTTAAAATTGTCATCTCTTTGCTACGCGGCGATCCCCAGGATTGGGCGTTTTCTTTGACACCTGAAGAACCTATTCTGACTAATGTGGATGCACTTTTTCAAGCCTTGGGGTTGTTGTATGATGAACCTAATGCTATTGATCAAGCTGAGAAAGCCCTATTGGCATTGAACCAGGGTCAGGATTTTGCAGAGTTATACTGTTAAAAATTCAGTAAGTGGGCGGTCCACCTTTTGGACAAATGTCTGAACCTATGCTATGTGATGGAGTTTTGTCTAGGACGCAACGTCAGGAGTTTAGAAGGCGTAATAAGCTGTGTTTTTTCTGTGGAGACGTCTCTCATACTATTTCTGTCTGTCCAAAACGAGAGAAACGTTTTGCACACACATTTGCTGTGGGCAGTATACAACCTAAGTTTCTTTTGGCAATTACTCTGATCTGCTCTTTATTCATGTTTTCCACGAAGGCTTTTGTGGATTCAGGAGCAGCATTGAATCTGATGGATTTGGACTTTGCTAAACATCGCGGTTTTTCCATGACGCCTCTGCGGACGCCTATTCCTTTGAGGGGTATTGATGCTACTCCTTTGGCAGAGAATAAACCTAAGACCACCAAGAAAATTGTAAATTTTTGGTGCTGCATAATTTGCATGATACTATTGTTCTGAGTTTTCCTTGGTTGCAAACTTATAATCCAGTATTGGATTGGAAATCTGGGTCTGTGGTGAGTTGGGGTTGTCAGTGTGTTCTTAGGGACGCTCCTGTTTTCTCCACCTCTCCTCAGTCTCATGATATTCCTGATTATCTAGCCGATTTTTCTGATGCATTTAGTGAGAGCAAGTCTGCGTCTTTGCCTCCTCATAGGATTTATGACTGTGCAATTGAGTTGATGCCTGGGTGTAAATTTCCCAAGGGTCGGCTTTTCAACTTATCAGTACCCGAACATGATGCTATGCGATCCTATATTAAGGAGTCATTGGAGAAGGGTCATATTAGACAATCCTCATCACCTTTAGGTGCTGGGGTTTTTTTTGTGGCCAAGAAAGATGGTTCATTAAGACCGTGTATTGATTATCATTCCCTTAACAAGATGACGGTTAAATATCAGTACCCGTTACCTCTGATGTCTGATTTATTCTCCAGAGTTAAGAGTGCCTGCTGGTTTAATAAGCT
Source organism: Dendrobates tinctorius (assembly GCF_039654945.1). Classification (NCBI taxonomy): domain Eukaryota; kingdom Metazoa; phylum Chordata; class Amphibia; order Anura; family Dendrobatidae; genus Dendrobates; species Dendrobates tinctorius. Next base: position 915,870 of record NW_027361858.1, on the reverse strand, counting down.
TGACCTCAGGGGGGCGTATAATCTTATTTGCATCAAGCACGGGGATGAAAGGAAGACGGCGTTTAATACTCCGGAGGGACATTTTGAGTACCTGGTGATGCCTTTTGGGCTCACTAATGCCCCATCTGTCTTCCAGTCCTTTATGAACAATATTTTCCTTGACTTTGTGGATAAGATTTTGATAATCTATCTGGATGATATTTTGATCTTTTCTAGTGATTGGGATTCTCATGTGGAACACGTCCGGACTGTGTTCCGGATTTTGAGGGAGAATTCCCTGTTTGTTAAGGGATCAAAATGCCTCTTTGGTGTACAGAGGATTTCATTTTTGGGATTTATCTTATCTCCATCGACTACTGAAATGGACCCGGCCAAGGTACAGGCCATTTATGATTGGGTTCAGCCTACTTCTTTGAAGGCCCTCCAGAAGTTTTTGGGTTTTGCTAATTTCTATCATAAATTTATAGGTAATATTTCAGGTATTGTCAAACCACTGACTGATCTGACCAAGAAGGGCGCTGATGTGCTGAATTGGTCTCTTGAGGCTATCTCAGCATTTCAGGAGCTTAAGCAGAGATTTACTTCAGCTCCAGTTTTACGGCAACCTGATGTCTCACTTCCATTTCAGGTGGAGGTAGATGCTTCTGAGATAGGTGCAGAAGCTGTTTTGTCCCAAAAAGACCCTGTGACTTCTAAGATGAATCCCTGTGCCTTCTTTTCTCGAAAGTTCTCCCCATCTGAACGCAACTATGACGTGGGGAATCGGGAATTGTTGGCCATGAAGTGGGCATTTGAGGAGTGGAGACATTGGTTGGAGGGAGCTAGACATCAAGTTGTGGTCCTCACCGATCACAATAATTTGATTTATCTGGAGTCGGCCAAACACTTGAATCCTAGACAGGCTAGATGGGCCTTGTTTTTCACACGTTTTAATTTTGTGGTCTCTTTTCTCCCGGCAGTGTCTTTGGCACGGGTACTCCCTCCTGCCCAGCCTGGTTCCAGCATTCCAGCTATTTCCGGGAAGTGTCAACGTCACTTTGTCACCAATTCATTGTCCTGTCGTGTTGTGGTCGGGTTAGCCGACTCTATAGTGCCTGCAGTTTAGGTGCTTCCTATGTGGGCTGCAGGATCTGGCAATAAAGCCTGACTCTTTAGTGCCAATAGGACAAGCACCCCCTGTAGGACTGTGGGTTTCGGTAACTGCAGCTGGCTCGCGGCCTTGCAACGTTGTTTTTCATGGGTACATTCTGCTACGCATCTGGGTTCCAGTACCGTAAGCTGGTTCTTGGCAGTGCCTTTGGCTTAGGTGCCTCCATCTCGGTATCCGAGTATCAGCAACGTCTGCTGGTCCTTGGTAGTGCTTTCTAGCACAGGTACCTCCTGCTTAGTAACCGGGTTCCAGTACCATCAGCTGGTCCTCGGTAGTGCCATTGGCTCTTGTTCTTTCTGCTGCCCCTCTGGTTTCCAGCACCATCAGCTGGTTCTCGGCAGTGCCTTTGGCTTAGGTCCTCCATCTCGGTATCCAAGTTCCAGCAACGTCTGCTGGTCCTTGGTAGTGCTTTCTAGCACAGGTGCCTCCTGCTTAGTAACCGGGTTCCAGTACCGTCAGCTGGTCCTCGGTAGTGCTAATGGCTCTTGTTACTTCTGCTGCCCCTCCGGGCTCCAGCACCGTCAGCTGGTTCTCGGTAGTGCCTTTGGCTTAGGGTCCTCCATCTCGGTATCCGAGTTCCAGCAACGTCTGCTGGTCCTTGGTAGTGCTTTCCAGCACAGGTACCTCCTGCTTAGCAACTGGGTTCCAGTACCATCAGCTGGTCCACGGTAGTGCCATTGGCTCTTGTTCCTTCTGCTGCGCCTCCTGGTTCCTGCACCGTCAGCTGGTTCTCGGCAGTGCCTTTGGCTTAGGTGCCTCCATCTCGGTATCCGAGTTCCAGCAACGTCTGCTGGTCCTTGGTAGTGCTTTCTAGCACAGGTACCTCCTGCTTAGTAACCGGGTTCCAGTACAGTCAGCTGGTCCTCGGTAGTGCCATTGGCTCTTTTCCCTTCTGCTACTCGTCCGGGTTCCAGCACCATCAGCTGGTCCTCGGTAGTTCCATTGGCTCTTGTTCCTTCTGCTGCCCCTCCGGGTTCCAGCACCGTCGGCTGGTTTTTGGTAATCACTCTGGATCTCCCTGACGACGACCCTGAAGACCACCCCAAATAAGACCAAAAAGATGACCCTGAAGAAGATGACCAAGAGGACAAAGAACATGAAGACAACCACCAAGATACAGAGCAACAAGAGACAGAAGACCGAGAAGCAGAAGAGCAAAAAGCATAAGAACAAAAAGCAGAAGAGCATTAAGCATAAGACTAAAAATCAGAGCAAAAGATATTATCTAAATTATAAGCAGAAGAAGACTAAGCAGTGTATGGGGGTGAGTCAGTTCCTCCTCGTGGTGCCCCTGGAAAATGCCTGCTGCTGCAGGCCAAACTGAAAGCGGACAAATCCTGTTATAAATCTTTTGTGACAGGCAGAACGGAAGGTGTAATCTTCAAACTTTTATAGATAACAACTACAGGAATGCATGTCACAAATAAGAATATGATGAAGAAGAAGAATAGGAAGACGATGAAGAAGTAGAATATGAAGAAGAATAATAGTTGAATAAGAAGAATTTGAAGAATGTAAAAAAAAAGAATAATAGGAAGAAGGTGAAGAAGAAGAAGATGAATAAGGTGAAGATGAAGTTGATGAAAAAGATGCTGCTGCTGAGGATCATGAAGGAGGAAGTGTGGGAGAGTAAAAAAGAAGGTGAAGAGCATGGAAGTAGTGAAACATACATATCTGACAAAATATAACAAAGGTTAACATAGTCAATATCATTGTAACTCCGAACGTCTTAGAAAAAAAATTATTCCTGCTATTCCATTTGATTGGGCTAAACCTCTATGCCTTTAATGTCTCCTCCGCCTCCCCCAATAGATTCTACATTATTATTAGTTGTTTTTCTTCATGTAGAATTAACCTACAAGGAAAGAAAGGGTTTATTTTAATTCCGATATTTCTGTCCCATTGACTTGCATTGGTTTCCTGTATTGGAATCGGCGATATCCGATTCTTTTTGGGCATCGGTCCGATCCAATCCGATCCGATATTTCACGATATCGGAAGGTATCGCTCAACACTACTTATTACTCTTCACCCAACATCTTAGGCCTCTTTCACACTTCAGTTATTTGCATCAGTTACAATCCGCCAAAAAGGCAGACAAGCGGATCCGTTCTGAACTGATGTGAACGGATGGCACAGGATCCGTTTTTAGACGGATCCTGAAAATGAGGAAATTTAAAGGAACCACTGGCCGGGAAGGAGAGAGAGAGAGAGAGAGACAGTGAAATTTTTTTTTTCCGGCCCAACCATCCAGCCTGCAGAGCGGTAAGCCAGCGTAACCTAGGGCCTGGCCAAAGTTAACTAGGGGGGAGGAGAATGTCAGAGGCAAGAGAAGATGCAGCGGTGAATGCCACCGCACCCCCCACAGCGCCACAAGATGCAGGGGCCAGCGCAGCTGCGGCCCCAATGGCACCGCAGAATCCAGCGGCCAGCGCCGCTTCCAGAGCACAGCAGGAACAAGCGCCCATCACAGCAGCCCCCATAATGCCGCTGTCCATGCCCTATATACCGGGAGCAGCCTGGTTACCGCAGTAATCAGGGGAATCACATACCCTGAGTGAATTTAAATAGAGACTGTGCAGTTTGTTTGAGATGTAACCTCTGTCTGAAAGCCAGAAAGTGAACATCCTTATTGGGCAGCTAACTGGTGCAGTGCAAAGGGAAGTAAAAGCCTAGCAGGACACATAAAAAGACTGTTAAAAAGATCCTGGCTAAGCTAAGAAGCACCTTTGACACCCGCAGCTGAAATAAAAATGAGATTCTTTGGGTGTAAGCAAAGAGTGCAGGACAGTACACGGGACTATGCTCTTAACCTACAGGAGGCGCTGTGAGCCATAAAGCAGATTGACCCAGACAGTGTGAAAGATGGAGACAGACTGTTAAAGGAGCAATTCATTGAGGGACTTCTATCCAGTACCCACAGAGCAAAGCTGCGCATCATAGCCCTACAGAACCCTGATCTAGACTTTGCAGACTTTAAAGACAGGGCTATCCGGGTGCTGCACGAACCAATTGCCAGGCGTCCGGCACCCCCTAGGCGCCCAGCGATCACATACCACCAGGAAGAAGCATCTTTCCCACCGAGCCCTGTGGAGGCTGACGCACAGACCCTGGATAATGATCTATCTACAGAACTGCGCCTTCAGGTCCAAGAGCTGACCAAAAATATGGCTGCACTTGCCAAAACCGTGCAGTCCATGCAGGTGTCCTCAAAGGAGAAGATCCAGCTGGCCTCCAGTCCAGAGGATGTCCCGTGGCTAAGGAAGAAGAGGATCCCGTCACGCCGAGGGAGAGACAACGATTGGTATGACCAGGACGGACGTCCCATCTGTCGTCACTGCCGCAAGGCAGGCCACATCGCAAGATTCTGTTATTTAAACGAGCAACCCCTGAGGCAGAGGGCCAATCCCCAGGAGTAGGACCACAAGGCCCAAAGAACTGGCAAGCCAAGTATGTTGGAGGGCGACCGGTCCTCCCAGTGGTGATTGACGGCATCCCTATGAACGCTTTGCTGGACACTGGCTCTCAGGTGACAACTATGCCATATATCCTTTACAAGCGGTATTGGCCTGACTCTGAACTTACTCGTGGCCCAAGTGATGAACTGACAGTAGTTGCCAGGAATGGTCAGTCTTTGCCGCAAGTAGGATGTAAAGAGATTACCATTAAAGTGGGGTGAGTAGAGTTAAAATCTCAAGGTCTGATAGTTGTAGACATTGATCGACGAGAATGTAACACAATGATGACCCTAAGTATTAATATGATTGAAAACTGTCTTGCCGAGGATATTGTTTTGTTGCAACAGGTAGCTGAGACTGCTGGTTCCAGTGAACAACAAGTCCTGCAGAAGGAGATCAAGGCCCTGATGCAAAGACAGCAGGTAGAACTGTCTGGTGGAGAAATTGGCAGCGTGAGTGATTCTTTCCCTATTGCGATATCCCCCAGGTGTGAAGTGTTAATTTGGCGTCGGGCAGCCATCGGCCTCAGAGGAAAAGATAACCAAGCATTGGTAGAACCAGTGTACTCTGATAGCAGGCCCACTGTCCTGACAGCCAGAGGGGTAGTTGATGTCCGCAAAGGGAAAGTACCTGTACGCCTCTTGAATTGTGGAGAAGAGGAGACCAAAATACCTCGGTATGACACAGTTGCTAAGCTGCTTACCGTCAGTAACAACGCAATACAGGCAGCAGAGCCCTTGGTCTCGTCCAACCAGGTGGAGGACAATGGCTCTGTAAAGCAGCTGGAGAAATGGTGTCAGCAACTGCAGGTGGGAACTGACTCCACCCCTTCATACCAAAAGAGTGGTTTACTGAGTGACTCAGGAGTATGAGCGGGTATTCAGTAAACACCCCCTAGACTTTAGGAAGGCAAAAGGGGTTCAACACCATATCCCCACTGGAGATCATCCACCCATTAAAGAAAGGTACCGGCCTATACCCCAACACAATATCAATGTGCCAAAAGTATGTTGCGGGAAATGAAGGAGGCTGGGGTGATCAGAGACAGTTGTAGCCCCTGGGCAGTTCCAATAGTCTTTGTGAAAAAGAAAGATGGTACCATGAGAATGTGTGTTGATTACCGAAAAATTAAGAGCATTACACATAAGGATGCCAACCCATTACCCAGAATTGAGGAGTCATTAGCCGCACTTAAAACAGCTAACTATTTTTCCACCTTAGATCTCACTAGTGGGTATTGGCAGTTTTCCGTGGCAGAGGCAGACAGCGTTTACTACACCAATGGGCCTCTGCGAGTTCAACTACATGCCGTTCAGGCTCTGCACCGCCCCAGGGACATTTCAATGACTAATGGAATGCTGTCTTGGACACAAGAACTTCGAGACAACCCTGTTGTACCTTGATGATGTCATTGCTTTCTCCAAGACTTATGAAGACCATCTGAAGCACCTGGCTGAGGTTTTTGAAGCCTTGTCCAACTTTGGCCTGAAAGTGAAGCCTTCCAAATGCCACCTCATGAAGCCCAAGGTACAGTACCTCGGTCATGTAGTGAGTGCAGAAGGTGTGGCACCGGATCCTGACAAAGTCACTGTCATCCGGGACTGGCAGAAGCCCAGCAACCTCCATGAGGTACGTCAATTCCTCGGGTTGGTATGCTACTACCGAAGGTTCATCAAAGGCTTCAAAGGCTTCACTGAGATAGCCACGCCTATGCAAAATCTGGTGGGCCAGCCCAAGAAAGCCAGGAAGAGGTCCTTCACTCGACTGAAGATGGCTCTCACAGAAGATGAAGTTCTGGCCTACCCAGATTATGACCAACCATTTGTTTTGTATACTGATACCAGCAACATGGGACTGGGAGCAGTACTGTCACAGGTACAGAATGGCAAAGAAAGAGTGATCTCCTACGCCAGCAGGAAGCTTTGTCCCACTGAAAGGAACCCTGACAACTACAGTTCCTTGAAACTGGAGTTCCTCGCCATAGTCTGGGCTGTGACTGAACGATTCAAGCATTACCTAGCTTCAGCCTAGTTTACCATCTTCACGGACAACAACCCGTTGACTCACTTGGAAACTGCCAAACTAGGTGCACTGGAGCAGGGATGGATGGCCCGGCTGTCTAACTATGAATTCACCATCAAGTACCGAGCGGGGCACAAGATTGCCAATGCTGATGCGCTGTCCAGAATGCCTAATCTGCCAGATGCAAGAGAAGACCCTGAGGCACTCGAAGAAATAGAGTTAACTGCCTTCCACCGGCCAATTGCGGCCCAAGGAGTGAGAAACAGATGGTCTATCATGAAAGAGGCCACCCTAAATCCATTGCCTCATCATGACTGGGCAGAAACACAGGATAGTGACCCCGCAGTCCATCTGGTAAAGGAGCCACTGTCACAAGCTGACTCACGCCCAGTTCCAGATGCTCCTGAAGAAACCCAGCAGTTGTGGAAGGAAAAAGGCAGGCTGTTCCTCTGTGAAAGAAAGCTGTGCCGGAGGAGTATCAATGCCCACACTCATGAGTTGGTCTGGCAAGTGGTAGTCCCAAAGAGGGAGGCATCAATGGTCTTTGAAGCATACCACAATGGAGCTGGACACTTCGGATGGAAGAAGTTGGAGGCCTTGCTCCGGGAGAGATTCTACTGGGCTGGTATGAGGAAAGCCATTGAAAATTGGTGCCAGGAGTGTGGACAATGTAACCTGCGCAGGAAGGACCGTAACATCCAGTGAGCTCCTTTGCAGCCAATAATAACCAAACAGCCACTTGAGTTGGTCGCCCTGGACCATGTGAAGCTGGTCCCAAGTCGTTCAGACTACGTTTATGCTCTTAACATCGTTGACCACTACTTGAGATTCCTGGTAGTCGTGCCTGTCAAGGATCAAACAGCCAGGACAGCAGCCAGAGCATTCCAACAGCACTTTTGTCGACCACACGGATATCCCGAGCGAGTGCTTACAGATCAAGGTCCAGCCTTTGAAGCAGAAGTGTTCCAGGAATTCTGTAACTTGTACGGTTGCAAGAAGATCAGGACAACATCGTACCATCCACAGACCAATGGCATGTGTGCAAAGATGAATCAGGTGGTGATCGATCTACTGAAGACCTTGCCTTTAGAAGAGAGGAATCTGTGGCCAGAGAAGTTGCCAGATCTGGTAGACCTCTGCAATCACATTCCTGTGAATTCCACCAACTGCACTCCAGCCTATGTAATGAGAGCGAAACCTGGCAAGTTGCCTATTGATTTGGATATGGGAGTCCTTACACCTGAGGTAACATCACCAGATGCTGACTGGGATATGGAGAGGCAGCAACAGTACAGAAGAGTACAAGAGTGTGTAGAAAAGAGTCTAGCTCAGGCGAGACAAAAACAGGGGAACTACAATCAACATGCACCTGCAGTCCCCTTGTCACCAGGAGAACAAGTCCTAAAGAGGAAAAGGAGGATGCATAAATTGGATGACCAATGGGAAGCTGAACCCTACACCGTCTTACCATCAAACTTTGACAACACCAAAGTGTGCCTTATTAGTAAGGATGAAGGAGAAACTTCATCAGCAGTATCGAGGGATCATCTGAAAATGTGCCCTGACCAACTAAAGGACAGAATGGAAGAGCAAAACAACCTTCAACCCATAGAAGAGGAAGAAAAGTTCAGCACTGTAATCAGAGAATTTCCTGCAAACTGGACAAGAATGGATCAAGCCATCGTAGTTCCTGTCCTAATCTTTCCCCAGCCTACTGCAACTGAAGTAGCAGAGACTCAAGAGAACCCTGAAAATCAGGAAGTTCAGGCAGCGGATGCCACACCAGCAGTGGAGCCAGAGAATCCTCGCCCTGCCAGTGGTGAATGTCATGCCCACAGTGAGTCTAAGAGTTCGTAGACGGCTACTAACCAGTTTACCAACAGCAGTAACAGGCCCACTAAACCTAAATAGGCCATTAGAAGTACCCATGCTACGCAGATCTAGCCATAGTACAAAAGGTGAGATCCCAGTTAGATATAGAGAGTAAAGTGCAAATAGAAAATGTAAACTGTACATTTAAATATGCAACCTTTTCAAGCTTATGTGCCTCGAGAGACTCTGTAAGAATCTTTTGAGCAATTTCAGTTTATTTTTGGTGGACAATTGGGCCACAGGACTATGTGTGGCCAAAAATCTACTTGTGCATAGTTTACCATCTGCTCAGGAAATGGACCATGGACATTGACACATGGACTAATCGTCATCAGGACTATTTTTGAGCTTTGTAATTTTTCATTTTTGAAATCTTGTAACAGTTACAATTGTTCATTTGTTTAATATGTTTGCATGTTTTCTCAGTCCGGGAGTACTGAAATGCACTAGGGGGGAATGTGGCGCCCCAGGAGTATGGTCGCCACAGTGGCATTACCTTCCTCCGAGGGAGTGTGATGTCTTGCTTGGAAGAAATGAAGGATCTCTCTATCAGGTAAATCAACACTCAGTACGGTTCCCACTCCAGGCCAGCAGAGGGAGCACTGAACCAAAACTGGGGGAGGAGCTGCTCTCTGGGGGCCAGAAGGGGAAGTTTAGTCTGTTCGTGTGAGGCGGGTGAAGTGTGTGGATGAGAGGAGAAGAGCTGGAGGATTGAGCAGAGTTCAGGCTCACTTCTAGCGTGGCGCATGGGTCTGGGGTCCGGTCCCCGAGGCTGTTTGTGAAACTGATGTTCCTGCAGCAGAAACCGGAGGAATAGGAAGCTGTAAATGCTCTGATCCCACATAAGACTCGGAGGCGCAACAGCAACGTGTGAGCCAGAAGAAGGAGGCTACAGCTGTCTGCCATACGAGGGGGTTCTAAAAGAGAGCAAGCGAGAGAAACTTCAGTGTAACTCCGTATTGCATGTTCCTCAGATAAGCGCTAGAAAGGAGACTACACAACCCATCTGCATAGAGAGACTCCTGAGTTGCTTCCAGGCTCGCCAGCTCCTGTTCCATCTGCAATCTGGATCCTGGACTGCACTTGCAAAGCAAAGTAAAGGTGAAGGAAACTGCACCCTGTTGTGTCATTGCCTTCTTCCTACAACCCCTTCAGCACTGCTACATCTCTGTGCCTAACACTGCACCCTCTTCCTCAGCACCTATTCTCACTATCCTGGGAGCTATTACATCTTGCTGCCTTATACCATCTGTCCCAGAGGATCTGCCTGCAGCGTTTGCTTAACCCCTTCATTGCCGAGCACCACAGGTGGCGTCACATATCATCCACCTATAAACTTTAATCAGCCACGCTTAACCCCTTTTACATGGACACCCAGGGCCATGGACTGGGTCACCACTACTGTGACGCTTCCCTCTGAGATACCGGCCCGGTACCGAGTATCCCACTGCCCTGGCGGGCAATCCATATATATATATATATATATATATATATATATATATATATATATATACACATAATGGAACTTTAAAGGGCGAAAGAATCCCAAATACCGTTATCTGGAGCCACGCAATATCCATAACACTCTGCACAATCAGGAGTTTATGGTTCTCATGTCGCACAGAAAGGTAGGTGTGATGTCTTTACAGGACCACTCTGAACAATTTTCAGCAACAGTAAAACATGACTTCAAAAATAAAAAATTTCATGGTTATAATGAAGCTTTTGTCTCAACTCTCTGATATTCAATAAAAAGTTACATGTTATAAAGCATGTTACCTATTACCACCTGACCAGTCCACTCTCTCTTTGGCCTCGAGTCATCAAAGCTATTACACCAAAATTCTGTCTTACATCGATTTGAAAAGTCGCAGAACGTATTGACCATGTTGAGTTGTGCAAAAATGTTGCAATATTTTCACACATTTTCTCACCAGGTTTGCCCAACTCCACCAAAATGTGCAAAGCTGGAGCGGAACGGTGGTATGACAGGGGCGTGATGTCACAGCTCATCTAACTCATGACCGTATGCCAGAAGTCTTACTCTAACTGGAGTAAGATTTGTGGTTCAGGGCACACACCACTTTTCATATGTACAAAAATACTTGGCACTCAAAAATGAAGAAGCAGTATATTCTTTATTTAGCATGACTTTTTAGAATGACTTTTAGAAAAAGAACATGTGACTATTGGCGCCAATTTTTAAATGTGGAGTGTATATAGTCCTGAGATAACACCGCCTGCACATGTTTGTCATCCCCTGAGGAAGAAGTGGTTCTCACTTCGAAACGCATTGGGAATAAATGATTAATATTTAATCATAACTGGAATCGTGTATTTTGCCAAGCAGCACACGGACGTCCAAAAATTAATTCCGTAAGAAGTGATTTCTATTTTTGCCATATCCATAGGACAGCACTACAGGTTTCTCTCAATACATACCAGGGCATTGTAACTGTGATTGGGTCTGTATTTGGGTTCGGCATTTCTATTGTAATTATTATACTACCCATTAAGTACAGTTGTTATTTTTCACCAGCGTTTTCTAATGCTGAGCCTAGGTTCACCCTAATCATACTCCAAGAAAGAAAATAAAACCACTCTTCATCCTATCACTATTTGGGTATTGGTAGCATTTGGTGTTGATCATTATTGTTTCATTTCTTGGATTTCTCTAGAAATTGGTTATTTGTGATGGTATCAGTCATGGTATGTGATATCTGTAATTTCTAACAAATTTTGGTACTACATCACTTTTACTTATGCTCTTTGCAGTGTTGATGGCATTTATTGAGGGGCAGTTGAGGTTAGGTGATTGCTATATTTTTGCACGCCTTTATTAGAATGTATTTAGACTTTTTGCTTTTTTTAAATGTTTGTAACGTGGTCTCCAAGTGTTCCTATGTTGTTTCATAAAAATCATTAGGTGATCCCAAGCTGTCTATGCATATGACTATTCCTTTTTGTAGATATATTCCTCTCCCTCAGCACACCATAGAAAAAGCACACCAGCATCATTGTTCTACCCTCTACGTCAGTACAAACTCTGTGTAGGTCAAACATGGTGATGACAGACTCCTTCTGCAACTGGCAGCCAACCCATACTTCCCAGTACCTGGTAACACTGGCAGGACCTAGCAAAGGCCCTGTTTGCTGAAAGTAACAGAACCACTAAAATAATAACAAATACAACAATAACATCAGCTCAGCCCGATGGATCAAACTATCACATCATAAATAAAAGGGCAACGTCTCACATCTTAGAGGAGAACCCACACAATTATTGTAAAGGAATTGGGGAAGTTGGGTTACCCTTCTTACATTGGGTCATCAGTATCTAAATGCTGGTGGGTGTATACTACACTTATAAAAAAAAAGAGTGCAATGGTGGCATTTACAAAATAATGGCGCTACATAATGTGAGAAAAATAATTAAAAAAACAGAACAGGAAGTATGGGTTCAATATTTTTTTAGTATGAGGTCCAAATTGCAAGATTTTAGGATTTTTTAACATACATAATATTATAAAAAATGAAAAAAAAAGAAAAATGTAAAAAACAAAAAGTTTAAAATAAAACTCAATTTAAATAGTATGAATAGGCAAACAAGAAACCACTTGGCAATACAGTCTGCTTCCAATAAATTGACATTGATGTGTACAGCTATAGTCCATACACATTGCCAGCAGACATAAGTGGTGGTCTGTCATTATACAAAAAGTCACTGAAAGTCCAAAGTAGTAGAACTGAAGATGGCACTCGCCACTTCATGGAGTGGAGATTACAGGCAAACAACAGCAGGATATGGCTGTTTCACGTCTGCTAACACTTCTACTAATTGGGTCCATTTAAACAATGGGTCATTTTTCGAACACGCTTCCTTTGAATAGACTCGCAAATATCAGTTCCCGTTTTATTCCCTACAAGTGACATGCATATATGAGTGGCTGGGATATTGTCAGCAGACCAAAAATATGTTCCTAGTGTTATTGGACTAATAGAAAAATCAGCTTTAGGCTGTGTGCCCACGTAGCGTTTTTTAAGCGTTTCTACAACACTTTTAGACAAGCGATTCCGCTGCAGAAACGCTTAAGAAAAGCATCCAATTGATTTTTAATGAAAAATGTACATGTTGTGCCAATGGTGCGTTTTTAACCGCTGCGGAAACGCTTAGCGATTAAAAACGCAGCATGTTCATTAATTTTGCGGAATCGCACGCAATTCCGCATACCATCAATTATATGGGCAAAAACGCTTAGGAAAACGCATGCAAAAACGCTTACAAAAGCGCGTAAAAAAACGCATGCGTTTTCCCGGGAGCAGGGTGTGCGATTCTGCTCATGTTTATTCTGCTTCAGAATCGCTACGTCGGCACATAGCCGTAGGCTACGCTCCCATGATGAGCTTTGGTGAGTTTTCGATGTTACAGATTTTCTACACCATTTCTGCACCTACTAACCCCTTAGTGACAGACCCAATTTGCATCTTAATGACCAGGCCAGTTTTTACAGTTCCGACCACTGTCCCTTTATGAGGTTATAACTCTGGAATGTTTTAACGGATCATACTGATTCTGAGGAAAAATTTTCGTGACATATTGTACTTCATGTCAGTGGTAAAATTTCTTCAATATCACTTGCGTTTATTTATGAAAAAAACGGAAATACGTCAAAAATTTTCAAAAGTTTGCAATTTTCAAACTTTAATTTTTTATGGCCTTAAATCAGAGAGAGATAAATGAATTTAAAAAAAAATCAGAGAGATATGGCACACAAAATACTAAATAAGTAACATTTCCCACATGCATACTTTACATCATCACAATTTTGGAAACAATTTTTTTTTTAGGACGTTATAAGGGTTAAAAGTTGACCATCGATTTCTCATTTTTACAACAAAATTTACAAAACCATTTTTTTAGGGACTACATCATATTTAAAGTCACTTTGAGGGGTCTATATGGCCGAAAATACCCAAAAGTGACACCATACTAAAAACTTCACCCCTCAAGGTGCTTAAAACCCCATTCAAGAAGTTTATTAACCCTTTATGTGCTTCACAGGAACTGAAGCAATGAGGAATGAAAAAATAAACATTTAACTTTTTTTTTACAAACATTTTACTTCAGAACCATTTTTTTACTTTCATAAGGGTAAAAAGAGAATATGAACCACAAAATTTGTTGTGCAATTTCTCCTGAATATGCCGACACCCCATATGTTGGGGTAAACCACTGTTTGGGTGCACGGCAGAGCTTGGAAGGGAAGGAGCGCTGTTTGACTTTTTCAATGCAGAATTGGCTGGAATTGAGAGCGGATGCCATGTTGCGCTTGGAACCCCCGGATGTGCCAAAACAGTGGAAACCCCCCACAAGTGACACCATTTTGGAAGGTAGACCCCCTAAGAAACTGATCTAGATTTGTGGTGAGCACTTTCAACCCCCAAGTGCTTCACAGAAGTAGAAGTTTATAGCGTAGAGCCATGAAAATAAAAAATCATTTTTATCGCAAAAATTATATTTTCACCCCCAAATTTTTAATTTCATAAGGGTAATAGGAGAAATTAGAATTCCATAGTTGTTGTGCAATTTTTCCTGAATACGTCGCTACCCCATATGAGGGGTAAACCACTGTTTGGGCACAAGGCAGAGCTTGAAAGGAAGAAGCGCTATTTGACTTTTTCAATGCAGAATTGGCTGGAATTGAGATCGGACGCTATGTCACATTTGAACCGCCCCTGATGTGCCTAAACAGTGGAAACCCCTCACAAGTGACACCATTTTGAAAACTACACCCCATAAGGAACTTCTCTAGATTTATGGTGAGCACTTTGAACCCTTAAGTGCTTCACAGAAGTTTTTAACATAGAGCAGTGATGATAAAAAATCATATTTTTTCAGCAAAAATGATATTTTTGCCCCAAAATTTTTGCTTTCACAAAGTTAACTGGAGAAATTGGACCCCAAAAGTTATTTTCCAGTTTGTCCTGAGTACGCTGGTATCCAATATGTGGGGGTTGAACCACTGTTTGGGCACACGTCGGGCTCGGAAGAGAAGTAGTGACGTTTTGAAATGTAGACTTTGATGGAATGGTCTGCGGATGTCATGTTACGTTTTCAGAGCCCCTGATGTGCCTAAACAGTAGAAACCCACCACAAATGACACCATTTTGGAAACTAGACCCCTTAAGGAGCTTATCTAGATGTGTGGTGAGCACTTTGAACTCCAAATGCTTCACAGAAGTTTATAACGCTGAGTCGTGAAAATAAAAAATCATTTTTTTCCCTCAAAAATGATTTTTAGTCCGCAATTTTTATTTTCACAAGGGTAACAGGACAAATTGGACTCCAAAAGTTGTAGTCCAATTTTTCTTGAATGCGCTGGTACCCCATATGTTGGGGGGAACCACTGTTTGGGCACAAGTCGGGCTCGGAAGGGAAGAGGTGACGTTTTGAAATGCAAACTTTGATGGAATGGTCTGCAGGCGTCATCTTTGCAGAGCCCCTGATGTGCCTAAATAGTAGAAACCCCCCACAAGTGACCCCATTTTGGAAACTAGACCCCCTTGGAGCTTATCTAGATGTGTGGTGAGCACTTTGAACCCCCAAGTGATTCACAGGAGTGACCCCCAAAGTTGTTGTGCAATTTGTCCTGAGTACGCTGATGCCCTATATGTGGGGTAAACCACTGTTTGACTGTTTGGTGCATGGCAGAGCTCAGAAGGGAGGGAGCACCATTTGACTTCTTGAACGCAAAATTGGCTGGAATCAATGGTGGCGCCAAAGGAGGGAGCACCATTTGACTTTTTGAATGCAAAATTGGCTGGAATCAATGGTAGCGCCATGTCGCATTTGGAGTCCCCTCAATGTACCCAAACAGTGGAAACCCCCTAATTCTAACTCCAACCCTATCCCCAAAACACCCCTATCCCTAATCCCAAATCCTAAGCATAACCCTAATCACAACCCTAACCCCAACACACCCCTAACCCTAATCCTAACCCTAGCCATAACGCTATCCACAACCCTAACCCTAATCCTAACCGTAATGCTAACCACAAACCTAACCCCAACACTCCCCTTACCCTAATCCCAGCCCTAATGCCAACCCTAACCCTAATCCCAACCCTAGCTCTAATCCCAACCCTAACCCGAATTCTAACCCTAACCATAATCCCAACCCTAGCCCTAACCCAAACCCTAACTTTAGCACAACTCACTTTAGCCTAACTCTAACCCTAATGGGAAAATGAATATAAATATTTTTTCTTTAATTTTCCCTAACGAAGTGGGTGATAAAGGGGGGTATATTTACTATTTTTTTTATTTTGATCACTGTGATAGGGTCTATCACAGTAATCAGAATGAACCAATAGGAAAAATCTCCCTATTGTTGCCGGGAGCTGGCCGGCAGATCTCGGCGGGTGCACTGCACATGCGCCCACCATTTTCTTTCTGGTAGAAGACACTATTGGCATGGGGGGAAGCAGGAGGACCCAGGGACACCGGGAGGTACCGGGGGATCGGGGACCCTAATTCTCTCTCCTCTGATGAGAGAGAAATTAAATGGTAAATTAGACTTTTCTTTTGTGGTCGCCGGTATACGGTTAATAACGGCGATCGCAATATCGGGGTCGGTAAAAATCAAACCGAATCATGTTCCGACTCTGGGGGGTGCTATACACTTTCCACTTTTTTTATATACCCTTAACTGCTGCCGTTAAAAGTCGTATCGACGATTGTTAAGGGGTTATGTAAAATAGGTTACTTGCATTATTTAAAAAAATTACACAGCTTCAAAAACTCACCAAAAGCTCACTGTGGGAGCGTAGGCTAAATTATAGCTAATGCTGTATGTCTGTTTGATGTTGCTGAAATCCCATAGAAACACTGACTAATATGTCTAATATAGTCATACATAGTCGCTTGACCAAAATAAACATAAAGGTTAAAAAATCGAATTACTATTGTTCCCTCTTCCAGTCATGTGTGAGACATTCATTATACTGTCCAGCTGAGCTGGTTAAAACTGCTAAATACTTGAGAAAAGGCAACTTTACAATTTACTTGTTCTTAAAAATTCTGTTTGTTCTGAAGAACAGAGAGATTTTCTATTTTGTGCTTTACTTATCGTTGCCTAAGCTACCCTCCTCTACTACAGTCTATCAGCATTGGCTGGTCTCTTAGGCATAAAGCACAGTGCTAACAAGATTTTGTTCTGTAGAGCTTTGTAAGCGCTGTTCTGAAGTTGGCCAGACAGCTGGAACACACTGTTTGCTCCCGATCCCGACTAGGCCCATTACAATGGCACTTTTTTTATTCTCCAAAAGCCAAGCTGCCACGGCTTGCAAAAATTGGAGAGTGCACAGTTAGGACCAGCGGTGGGACATTGACAGCTTGGACCAATGGCAATCAAGCAGACGACCCCCCAAACTCAATAAGCGGGGAGAATGGAGGCTGGGAAGTAGTGCTCTCCTAAGAGGATACCGAGAAAATCCTTTAAAGGAGTCCTAAAAGGTAATCTGTTAAACCCAAGAAAATCATTACATTTTTTGTTCTGGCGCTTGAGAACCGCACTTCTGAATTTGTTATTCTCATGGAAAATATGATACATGAATGAAAAAGGTCAGATTCAATCAGACACATTCAGAGTCAACTTCCAAATGAAGCGAAGCAACTGGTTCTTTGTCAGGATGACAACCATAAATCTTTTTTGCGGACTCATAGATATAACTGTTCACTAAAAGTGCTATGACAGCCATAATATTTTCTCATTACCAGATAATGTTTTAACATTTTTATAAAAAGATCATTTATTATTGTGTTTTATTATCATAATGGCCTTTACCAAGAATTCTCTGACTCCAACTATTCTCAGGAACAGCTTGTACTACAGCCATCTTCTATACCAAAGTTAATATGATCCTGCACCGAAAATGCTGAATATCGAGACTACATTAATAAGGGAGCTGGCACTGTAAATGGTATATTTGGTCACATTGACTTAAATGGCTAGTTGACTTCTGCAGAATCTCTTTTTTTGTTTGACCACAATCCCTCTTAATACACAGTTGCTCAGCAGGAAGTCCTGCTTACAATATAATTTCAACTTACATTGTCATTTACATGATTAACGACTCCCAAACCAATTCCTTATTATATCTTTGTATGGGAGCCTAACTACCATCCCAATAGAGATTATATCAGGGGGCAGAAGGATGGGACGGTTGGATTTCAGACTATGTGCCCACGTTGCTTTTCTGAAGCAGAATATTCCTGAGCGGAAGCGCACACCCTCTTCCCGGGAAAACACATGCGTTTTATGAAGCGCTTTTGTAAGCATTTTTGACGCTTTTGTTAAGCGTTTTAGCATGCGTTTTCCTATGCGTTTTTGCAATTGTATGTATGAACATGCTGAGTTTTTTTCAGCTAAGCGTTTCCGCAGCGGAAAAAAACGCACCAGTAGCACAACATGTGCGGATTCAATTATGAATACATGGGATTCTTTTCTTAAGCGTTTCCGCAGCAGAAATGCGCGGCTAAAAGCGCCGTGGAAACGCTTAAAAAACGCAACTTGGGCACACAGCCTCAAGAGCTTAATCTTATGTTTGGAGGAAAAATAACTCTCGTTTAGAAGGGAGATAATGAGCGTGACCCAATTTCGGCAAAAAGGATGTGGTTCTATATATGCCAATCAATTGCAATATGGCACATCAATTATCAGTTTGGATATTCTGTAAAACGTTAGTTTGTAAAACCTTTTTTATATTGCTTATTTGAGACTTTTGAGTTAGTTATGTAGGGTTCTTTATAAGCAGGAATATATTGCATTGCATTAAACATGGAAACTAAAGCAAAATTTAGAGCAGCTACAAAGAATGCCTCTTGTGGTGGGATATCTGTGTAATACTAAATTCTCCTGTTATGGAAACCCCTTCCTAGGAGAGCTTTTTGGGGGAGACACAAGGGATCTCTGTTTTCCATCAGAGGTAAAATTAGGGAGCGATGTATCGGAGGCAAGAGCATACACAGGATAAGTGCAAAATTTTGTCAGCTTCACACCAAAAGATTGTATTGCACGCATAGAAAGAGAAAATTTCAGTATATTTCCAATAAAGGATATATAAGGTTACCGTTAAAAAAAATTCAGCAAAAATTGTGAAAAACTTTCAAAATTGTTGCACAAAAATTGTGGCAAACTGTATGTCACAAATCTTACTCCAGTAATTGACTAAATTAAGATTTGTTGCATGGTGCATGTAGGCGCACACAACGTAGAAGCTGTGCCTGATTCACTAAGTGGCGTACGACTCTTAGTGAATCATGAACCTCTAACTCCGGCATGCATGCCCTTCATCAAGACTGGCGTGACTATATAAATTGAGTTCATAGTGTCAGGTTTCCCCACAGATTACAACTGATCACTTCACCACAGATTACAGCAGGGGGAAACTACCCAATGTGATTTAATAGAAAGAGGTCTTGAGAGAGTTTTCCCACAAACAAAAGTTGATTTTATTCAATAGATCTTGGAATAATAATAATTTCCACAATTGGATGTGATTAAAAAAATATTCCTGTGCTGAGATAATCTTATAAATGTGCCCCTGATGTGTACTGTGTAATGGCTGTGTCTCACCGTGCCGGGACATGGTCTGATCATACCACTAGAGATGAGCGACTTTGCCTTTTATCGGGTCGAGTCGGGTTTCATGAAACGCGACTTTCTTAAAAGTCGGGTCGAACGAAATCGGCCGACTATAGGGAAAAGTCGGGGTCCGACTGAAACACGAAACCCAATGCAAGTCAATGGGGAAGCAAAGTCGGCAGGGAGTGGAGGACAGTAAACACACCTACAGTGCCCATTTCAGTGCTAAAGATATCAATTCTTATTACTTAAGCTTGTCAACCCTAATTTACTTTATACTAATAGTTACGCATTGAAAACTGGGGGTTATTTTGCTAAAGTTGTGGGGGTGTAGGGCTGGCATCAGGTTTTCGTGTGCCCTAGGCCAAAGAGTGTCAGTGCGCCCTTTTAACACATACCACAATTCATAATGCTCCAATACGGCACATAAATATAGGTATAGTACAATGAAAAATACTTCACTGCTTACATGACATGACTGATATCTATTATAAATTCTACAATAGCTCAAAAAACGGACATTATATTACTCCATACAGTATTATGGCCACCACCTAGTGCGCCATACAGAATAATGAGCCCCATATATTTCTCCATACAGAATAATTGGTCCCATATAATGTTCTATACAGTATATGATGAGCTCCACATAATGCTACAGTATATGTTGGTCCCCATGGATGATGCTCCACTGTCTTATTGGTCCAAATAATGCTCCATATATAATGGGCCCTATTTCTAATGCTCCAGTGTATAATGGGCCCTGTAAATGCTGCTCCAGTTTCTGATGTCTCCCATTTGGAATGCTCCAGTATATGTTGGTCCCCATGGACAATGCTCCAGTGTGTCATGGGCCCAAATAATGCTCCATATATAATGGGCCCATTTCTAATGCTCCAGTGCATAATGGGCCCTGTAAATGCTGCTCCATTGTCTGATACCCCCATTTGGAATGCTCCAGTAAATGATGGGCCAAATGGATGATGCTCCAGTGTATGATGGGCCCCATATATCATTCTCCAGTGTATATTGCTCCCCAAAAAATGCTTCCAACATTTAAAAAAATTAAATACCTCTCCTCACTGGGCAGTGCTCTACTCTGGACTTCTCAGCATTGCCATATTCAAGCTCTCTGCACTTGTACTGTTTCGGTAGAGGGCATACAGACGTGATGTCATCGCACTCTCTAACCTGAATGTCACTGTCAGGAAAAGCAGAAGACATCACCACTGTGGAGCAGGGAGAGGTAAGTATTGTAAGTGCTGTGTCCCTGAGCAAGCAGGGGGGACCCACTCGTGGGCGCCGGTACTGGCACAGGACCCCTCATAGTACGTCAGTGTGTCTGACGGCAAGTGGGCCCCCCACCATCAGAGACACTTTATTGTACTATGAGAGGCCCTGTGCCAGTGCCGTCGCCCAAGGGTGGGCCACACACCTGTTCAGGGCAATAGCACTTGCCCAGGTGCGGCAGGTGGTGACCCCAGTCCTGAGGGGGGCAGCCCAGTTAGGGAGGTTTAAAAAATGGCATATGTTGATGTGTAGGCTGGAGTTTCAGCTGCTGCAAATGGAGGAATTGGAAAAGTCTGAGGAAGAGGAGGACAAAAGTGAGCCTTTTTTCTGGCAACCTATGTGTTATCAGGGGAAGGTGGGACAAAATCCTTTGAAACCCATGCATGGTTCATTTTAATGAAGGTTAGATCATCAACATTTTGGGTCAACAGACGGGTCCTTTTTACTGTCATATAACACACTAGCAGCAGGGCAAGCAAGCTCCTGTAAGGCATATTGTGCCAATTCAGGCCATGTGTCCAGTTTTGAGGCCCAATAATCAAAGGGGAATGACCTGTGAGGGAGAACCTCGATATGGAAGGAGAAGTAGTTTGTAACCATAGTTGACAACTGGTGTCTCCTGTCACTTGCAATCGATTCTGTATTAGCTGTTGTGTGCGCGGTACTTGAGAAATCAGACCACAACATAGTCAGGAAACCCCTGTCTCCAACGCCAGTTCGGCTGTGTGCACCACGAACACCTCTTCCATTTTGCACACTACGGCTCATGGGAGATCCAGCTCCGCTGCTGTGTGCTGGGAATGCCTCAAACAAACAGTTTACCAGAGTTGCTTGATAGTTAGCCAATATTAGCTCTAGGTTCTCCTTTGGCATGATGTTGTGTAATTTACCTTTAAAGCGTGGATCGAGGATGCTGGCCAACCAGTAGTCATCATCCCTCATAATTTTGGCAATGTGGGGGTTCCTTTTTAGGATCCGCAAGGCATAATCACACATGTGGGCCAATGTTCCAGGTGTCAATGCTGCACTGTAAGTGGTGGGTGGAGGAGCACTTTCTGGCAAATCCACATCCTTCCAGTCATGCACAAACCCTGTACCTGACCTTGGCACGCCCACATTTTCTCTTGCGCCCCGAGAAGCATCCTCCTACCCAAAATAATCATCCCCCACATCCTCCTCCTCATCTTCCTCTTCTTCCTCCACCTCGTCCATGACAGTTCCCTGACCAGACAATGGCTGACTGTTATCAAGCTTCCCTCCTCCTCCTCCTCCTCCTGTTGCACCTCAGCTACAGACGCCTGATTCTTAATGTGCATCAAAGTTTGCATGAGCAGATGCATAAGTGGTATGCTCATGCTTATGATGGCGTCGTCTGCACTTACCAGCCGTGTGCATTCCTCAAAACACTGAAGGACTTTACAGAGGTCTTTCAGCTTTGACCACTGCACACCCGACAACTCCATGTCTGCCCTCAAACTGCCTGCCTGTGTATCCTCCCACAAATACATTACAGCCTGCCTCTGTTTGCACAGCCTCTCAACCATGTGCATGGTGGAGTTCCATCTTGTAGCAACATCTATGATTAGGCGGTGCTTGGGGAGGTGGAGTGATCACTGCAGCTTCTGCATACGACTGGAGTGGACGGTCGAGCGACGGATGTGCGAGCACAGTCTTCGCACCTTGTGGAGCAGAGCTGATAATTATTTAGGAAGTACTGCACCACCAGGTTCAAGGTGTGAGCCAGGCAACGTGTGTGTGACTTTGGCAAGGGCTATGGCTGCCACAAAATTCCACCCATTATCACTGACTACCTTGCCTGGCTCAAGATGTAGACTGCCCAGCCATGACTCAGTTTGTCGATGCAAGTAGTCAGCCAGTACCTCTGCGGTGTGTCTGCTGTCGCCCAAAGACATAATTTTTAAAACAGCCTGCTGCCGCTTACCACTAGCTGTTCGATAGTGGGACACCTCATGTGCAACACTGACAGATGTGGATGGAGTGCTCGTGCGACTGCGCTCTGTTGACGAGCTTTCGCTTCTGGAGGAGGAGGAGGGTCGAATGTCTACAGCCAACTGTTTCTTATACCGTGGGCTAGGCAGCACTGTTCCACCGCCGCTGTCCCCTGTGGAGCCTGCATCCACCACATTAACCCAGTGCGCAGTGATGGACACATAACGGCCCTGGCCATGCCTACTGGCCCATGCATCTGTTGTGAGGTGCACCTTTCCACTCACTGATTGTTTTAGTGCATGGACAATGCAGCCTTTCACATGCTGGTGGAGGGCAGGGATGGCTTTTCAAGAAAAGAAGTGCCGACTGGGTAGGTTATAGCGTGGGACAGCGTAGGCCATGAGCTCTCGGAAAGCTTTGCTTTCAACCAAACAGAAGGTCATCATCTCTAATGAGATCAGTTTGGCAATGTAGGTGTTCAAAGCCAGTGTACGCGGATGAGAGGATGAGTACTTTCTTGTCCTACTGAGAGTGTCTGGTAGGGTGAGCTGGACATGAGAGCTGCATATAGGGGAACTAGCATTGGACCTGACGGACTGAGAAGGGGTTGATGATGGGGAGGGTGTTTTTGGCCTAGATTCAGTGTTTCCTCACGAAAATATTGTGATTACTTGACTGCTTTAGCCTACCGACGACACCTCAACATTTCTTGATGGTGGTGTGCTTAGTGGTGGCCTTACAGTGGGGGAAGCAATGGAGCGTTGCTGGCTAACTTCAGTCGGAGCAGGTTCACATGTGCTTCCTGAGATTTTGTAGTCCGTCCACGCTTGTAAGTGCATGTTTGTTAAATGTCTAAGCATGCAACTGGTATTCAAATTTCATAAATTTTTCTCTCTGCTAAAGGTCCTTCGGCACTTCTTACAGATAACCTTTGCGTCATCAGCAGGATTTTGTTCAAAGAAGTGCCACACTGCACTCTTCCTATTATGGTACAAATTTTTAGGGCTTGCACGCTGTGCTAATTTGACCGTCTGGCCAAGCTGTCCTGGAACTCTTTTAGTTTTCTTGCCAAGTTTTTTGACAGCTACGGGCCTGCTGGATGACCGCTGCTGCGATGACAATGCCTGCTGCGGATCCTTCTCCTGTTCTGAGTCTGACCTATTGTCACCGGCACCCTCTTCCCCCAATGAATGCCAATCCGGGTCAACAACTGGGTCATGCATGACCTCGTCTTCAATGTCATCTGCACCTTCCTCTGTACCTTTCTCTGTGTCACCGTGTAATGTGGTATAGTGTGCGGGAAGGGGCACCTGAGTTTCATCAGGGTCTGATTCGGGCTCAGTAGACTGCGAGGGCAATGTAGTGCTGTGGGTGAATGTACCAGCGGAATCATCTAGCAGTGGCTGTGCATCAGTGCACTCCATGTCAGATTCATTTTGGACATGGGAATTCAGGATTTGACTTGATAACCCAGGAATGGTATGTGAAAAGAGCTTCATGGAGTAATCTGAAGTGTGTGCTGCAGCATCCTTCACTTTTGGTGTGGGTGAAGGATACAAAGAAAGGTGTTGTTCCTGACCAGAAACCTGCACTGACAACTCTGTGCTTGCAGTTTTTGTAACTTCAGAAGAGGAGGCAATAGAGCTGGAGGCTGTTTCGGCAATGTAAGCCAAAACCTGTTCCTGATGCTCCGGCTTTAAAAGCAGTTTACCTCCTCCCAGAAAAGGGAACCTTAAAGGCCTTCTTGTGCCAGACGATGACGCAGGCTCAATACCTCCTGCCTTAGCTGCTATTGTGCTTTTGCCAGAACCAACCGATGCCCCACCACCACCATCAGTACCTCGTCCGTGGCCTCTTCCACCATACTTCCTCATGTTTGGGAAAATGTACCAAAAATACCAGCAGAGAAATGGTACTGTATGAGGAGCGAACAGCTGTGTAAGGTGTATGTAAAAAGTGAAATCTCTGTTTTTTTTTTGAGTCACAGACGCTCACCCAGTATGAATTTCACCGTAATCCAACAAGCAGATATACTGTACTATATCAGAAGTGTACAGCTGTGTACGTTGTTTGTGAAACTGTCAATCTCCGTATTTGTATTTACGGAATGTCACACAACACACCCTGACTCTGTGTAGATGTGACTGTAATAAGAACACCAGATATCCGATACTGTTTGAGAATTGGACAGCTCAATACAGTGTATGGAGAAATGGAAATGTCCGTATATGTATTTACGGAATGTCACACACACACGCTGACTCTATGTAGATGTGACCATAATAAGAACAGCAGATATCCGATACTGTTTGAGAATCGGACAGCTCAATATGGTGTATGGAGAACTGGAAATGTCCGTATATGTATTTACGGAGACTCACACACACACACTGACTGTGTAGATGTGACCGTAAAGCGAACAGCAGATATCCGATACTGTTTGAGAATCGGACAGCTCAATATGGTGTAAGGAGAAATGGAAATGTCTGTATATGTATTTACGGAGTCTCACAGACACACACTGACTCTGTGTAGATGTGACCGTAATAAGAACAACAGATATCCGATACTGTTTGAGAATTGGACAGCTCAATATGGTGTATGGAGAAATGGAAATGTCTGTATATGTATTTACAGAGTCTCACAGACACTCACTGACTCTGTGTACATATGACTGTAATAAGAGCAGCAGATATCCGATACTGTTTGAGAATCGGACAGCTCAATACGGTGTATGGAGAAATGGAAATGTCCGTATATGTATTTAGGGAATGTCACACACACACGCTGACTCTGTGTAGATGTGACCATAATAAGAACAGCAGATATCCGATACCGTTTGAGAATTGGACAGCTCAATATGGTGTATGGAGAAATGGAAATGTCTGTATATGTATTTACAGAGTCTCACAGACACTCGCTGACTCTGTGTACATATGACCGTAATAAGAACAGCAGATATCCGATACTGTTTGAGAATCGGACACCTCTATACAGTGTATGTATGGAAAAATGTTAATCTCCGTGTATTTTTTAATGGAGTCACACACATATAGCATGTATTTGTCCGTGATACCAGCCGGTACACGGTAGTGTGTGAGAAGCGTACACCTCTATACGGTGTGTGCAAAAATTTACGCTCAGTAACTACTGTGCCGAAAAAAAGGAATAAAAGTATTTTTGCTTTGGAAAAAGCAGTCTGCATAGCAGTGTGCACACAGCAGTGCAGCTATCAGGTAGCCTTAGGCTATGTGCACACAGTGAAGATTTTGCTGCGGGTCCGCAACAGAATCTGCTGCATTGTATAGTTCCATTTTACTCTATGTAAAATGGAAACCGCTGTGCACATGCTGTGGAATTTTCCGCGCGGTTTTGCTGCGGTTTCAAATCCGCAGAAAGAAATGACATGTTACTTCTTTTCTGCAGATTCCGCTGCGGTTTACCATCTCCTCCACTGTAGAGGTGATAAACCGCAGGGCAAAACCGCAGCCTAATCCGCAGGTAAACCGCTGGTCTTTTGACCTGAAATTTACCTGCGGATTTTACAAAATCCGCTGAGAGAAATCCGCAGCAGCTAAAAAATACGTGTGCACATACCCTTATAAGGCAGCCTAATAACCACCAGCGCTGCTGCACACAAAAGTGTGAAAAAATGAACGCTTGATAACTGTGCAGAGAAAAGGAAAAAAGTAGTCTGTACAGCACTGTGCAAACAGCAATGCAGTTATCAGAGAGCCTTATAAGGCAGCCTAATCACCAACAGAGCTGCTGCACACAAATATAGCCTCCCCTGTCACTGCACACTAAGTGTTGTGTTGTACTGTGAAAATCGCTATCAGCAGAAGCACATTTTTTTTCTTTTCCTGCCTAAACACTCTCCACACTCTCCATATTGAGAATGAGCAGCAGCAACCTCTCCCTATTCTAAGATCGGCAGAAGTAAGATGGCGGTCGGCGGTCACGGCCTTTTATAGCCAGTGTGACGCACACAAGGCCAGCCAAACACTTGTATGCCCTTCTCTAAGATGGTGGGGGCCGCTGCCTATGTCATCGCGTTGCCCACAGTGTGCGTCCTTGATGATTAGCTGAGAAAAGGCGTAGGAAGCATTGTGGGAAACGTGACTTTGGCGCTCGAGTCGGCGACCTCATGACCGACCTCACGCTATGGTCGGGTTTCGAAACCCGACTTTAGCCAAAGTCGGTGAATTCTGAATTTGGCCGACCCGTTTCGCTCAACTCTACATACCACAGCTCCTGGGCAGCGGAGGAAGCAAAAGAGTATACAGACATTATAGTATGGGATCGCAGCTTATTCTTTATATGAGGTAAACCATTTCCCTGCCTGATTTTATATAATGTTTTACTTCAAGGAAAGGAAATACATACCAAATATATTATTTTTACAAACTTTTTTAAAGACTGATTTACTAGCCTTTTCTTCTTGTTCGTAATTAATTAAATATCCTTCATCTGTACCCAACAATAGCAGGCCCTTTTGTCAGAAAATATGTGTTTTGATTGTTTATATGCTTGGTAATGAAATGACATTTTGTTTGTTCGACACACAATTAATTTACTGCTCGCTAGAACACAGAAAAACATAAGTACATAGATTTGATCAAATGAAACTGCCAGACTGAATAAAGAAGAAGCGGATCCAGCTAGAGTCTAATGATTTATGTGGTATATACGGAGCTGTTCTACCTGCAATAAAGGTCATAATAAGCATCAGCACATTCACCACAACCTGTGGAACGTGTCTTTTTATGCCACTTGCACTCATTATGGCGCTCAGTGCACCCTTTGCATGGCCAAACTTACGTTCCTTCAGAACAGAAATCAGCAAATAGAACAATTAAGGTGTGATTTGTATAAGGGCTGCATCACCTACAAAGCTATGTGCTTAGTTAGACGTAGTGGTGTATCGCCCCTTATTATTGAAAACCATGATGGAGCAAGGAGCAGTCAGCTCACTCCTCCATCATTCTGCCAGTGTGTTTTAGCTCTGATGCCTCGGTGCCGCAGGCGCAATGATGTCGCTACATCACGCCCAGTGTATCCGTGAACATTATGGGAGAAATTATAATATTTGGAAGGCTATGTTGGAGTCCATTGTACTATTCGAAGGGCTATATGGGAGCCACTATACTGCTTGGAGGGTAATGTGGGGGTCCTTATCCTTGTATTGAGGGCTGTGGGGGGTCATTATCTTGCACAGAGGGCTGTGGGGCATCATCACATTGTTTGAAAGGCTTTGTGGGGGCCAATTATATTGTTTGGAGGGTTATATGGAGGCCAAGTTCCAATTATATTCTTTGGAGGGCTGTATATGGTACACTTTACTGTTTTGAGAGCTAGGTGGGGGCAATTTTCTGTTTAGAGGGCTGTAATACTATTTTAAGGGCTTTGTGGAGAGTTATTCTACTATGTAGCTGGCTTGTGTGGTGTTGATCATACTGTATCGAAAGTTGTTTGGAGAGGTGTGGCGGGGTGTGGGAGCCATTATACTGAATGAAGGCCCATTATACTGTACTAGATGGTGGCCCGATTCTAACGCATCGGGTATTCTAGAATATGTATGTAGTTTATTTAAAGGGAATCTGTCACCCAATTTTTACCCCATAAGCTGGGGCCACTGCCATAAGGGGCTTTTCTGTGGCATTCTGTAACGCTGTAGATAAGCCCACGGTGAAACCTGAAAAATAAGAAAAACACTTTAGATTATACTCACCGGAGTACAGTTGCGAAGGCAGGTGCGGTGGGTGTCGTGGTCCAGTCTGGCACCTCCCATCTTCATACGATGATGTTCTCCTCCTTGCTTCTCCTTCGGCTCCTGCGCACGCATACTTTATCTGCCCTGTTGAGGGCAGAGTAAAGTACTGCAGTGTGCAGGCGCTGGGAAAGGTCAGAGAAGCCCGGCGCCTGCGCACTGCAGTACTCTCCTCTGCCCTCAACAGGGTCGACAAAGTACGCATGCGCAGGAGCTGAGGGAGAAGCAAGTAGGAGGACGTCATCGTATGAAGATGGGAGGCGCAGGACGGGACGGCGACACCCATCGGACCGGATCAAACGCCGGGGTGAGCATAATCTAACTATTTTTTCTTATCTTTCAGGTTTCATCGGGGGCTTATCTACAGCATAAAAGAATGCTATAGATAAGCCCCTGATGGCATTGGCTGCAGCTAATAGGCCAAAAATGGGGTGACAGATCCCCTTTAAATTTTGCGCCAATATCACTGATTGCGGCAAATCCGTGCGGCAGGAGATGACCCACGGCAACCGTCGGGAGATCAGCGGCTAGCGCCGCAGATCTCCCGACTGTAGTGGTGGTGTGCGTCATTCAAATTCCGCACCAATTCGCAGCTGGACTGCGCCTGTCGCTGATTGGACGCGGGATTTCTGTTACAAACAGACAGACAGAATTAGACGATTATATAGTAGATGTAGGGTCATGAAGCTGTATATAGGACTGTGTGGAGGCCATCATGTTGTAGGATTACCATGGGGCCATCATACTGCATGTAGGGGACTATGGAAGCATGATACTGTGTTAGGGGGTCACTGTGGGGTTACCATACTTTGTGAGGGGTACTGCTGAGGCATCCAATTGTGCATGTGGAGGGTACTGTGGAGAAATTCACTGTGGAGTTAATGTACTGTGTTTGTGGGCACGTTTTTATCATCATACTTTATGGTGCACGATGAATGTTGAGTGCATAGGAACACTGAAGGGCTTTTTTGGGAGCAAAATTACCTTGTAAGGCTGGTTTCACATTTGCGTTTTTTTTCGCGGTAATTTAGCGCTAAATAGCGCATGCGTTTTTTTTCCTATACTTTGCATGGGATGTGCTTATGTGCGCATACACATGCGTTTGTACGCGTTTTACCGCGCATGCGTTTTTTTGCGGTATGCGCTCGGGCGCACAAAATGCAACTTGTTGCATTTTTTGTGCGTCCGATTTGCCTCAAAAAAACGCATGCGCGCGCAATGCGTTTTTTTACAGCAAGACACCCAATATAAGGCTGGTTTCACATTTGCGTTTTTTAGCGCTGGAAAAAAACGCATACGTGCGCATGCGTTTTTTCCCCTATATTTAACATGGGTGCGCATACCTGTGCGCTGGCATGCGCACGTATGCGATTTTCATGCGCTGCATTTTTTTGGGGTATGCGTTGGTATTTTCCAGACGCAGCATGTTGCATTTTTTGGCCCTGGAAAAAAGCGCATGCGCACGTATGCGCACGTTTTGCGCTAAAAATGGCCATTATAGCCTATGGATGCGCATACGTGCGCACTGGCATGTGCAGGTATGCGTTTTTTTAGCGCTGCGTTTTTTTGGTGGTGTCCACTTGTTGTCCTAGTTATAATCTTCTAAAGTAAAAAAAAAAAGTCTATATAAAGGAGGTGCCTGCCAAAACTCTGCCACTACTACACTGACAGATTGAAGAGCAGACAGTCAACCAAGAACCCATTATATCAGCGAAGAATGTGAGTATATTACATTATATGCCTGTCCTTTTAAATTATGTATGTACTAATGATTTTTATTATTTTTACATGCAGTATGTCTTCAGAATCCAAGTATTCCCCATCGCGGCAGGAATTGGCGCAAGCAGACCGTGAGGTGATTATTTTCGTGCATCTGGTAAGTATATCTGCTGCTTCTCCAAATCTCTTACGTTTTTTTCAACTTTTTTAAGACATCGTCATCATCATCTTCTGCGGACGGGACTAGTGAGGGCGAAGAGCAGGAGCAGCGAAGCCAAGTCCCGGTGGTGATACGGAATGTAAGTATCAAATGATTTGTAATGTTCTTTATTTTTTATCTTCTATTTTTACTCTTTTTTATGTTTCTTTTTTTGTAACTTTTTATTCAATTTAAATTTGATTATTCTAATGAATGTGTTTTGTCTAGGTTCCACAACGGGATGAAGACGTCTACCTGGATAATGAGCAGCTCATCAGCCTGGTCCAGGAGCGTTCGCCGTTGTGGGACAGCCGTGACCGGCTGCACAAGGACATTGTGGTGACCCGGCGGCTATGGAATGAGGTGGCCGCAGCGTTGATGGATGGCTGGGACAGCGCCACAGCATCCTCCAAAAAGGCGTTTAGTGAGTATTTCCCTGCTCTGTATTGTGCCGCAGTGACTGTTGTCCTTGACGGCACAGTTGGGTTTCGTGCTAGGCATATTCTAGCAGGAAACCCAACAGTGTCATCGGGGTCTACAGTGACTGCTTTGAGTATTGTATTGCTACATTGTGCCGCAGTGACTGTTGTCCTTGACGGCACTGTTGGGTTTCGTGCTAGGTGTATTCTAGCAGGAAACCCAACAGTGTCATCGGGGTCTACAGTGACTGCTTTGAGTATTGTATTGCTACATTGTGCCGCAGTGACTGTTGTCCTTGACGGCACTGTTGGGTTTCGTGCTAGGCGTATTCTAGCAGGAAACCCAACAGTGTCATCGGGGTCTACAGTGACTGCTTTGAGTATTGTATTGCTACATTGTGCCGCAGTGACTGTTGTCCTTGACGGCACTGTTGGGTTTCGTGCTAGGTGTATTCTAGCAGGAAACCCAACAGTGTCATCGGGGTCTACAGTGACTGCTTTGAGTATTGTATTGCTACATTGTGCCGCAGTGACTGTTGTCCTTGACGGCACTGTTGGGTTTCGTGCTAGGTGTATTCTAGCAGGAAACCCAACAGTGTCATCGGGGTCTACAGTGACTGCTTTGAGTATTGTATTGCTACATTGTGCCGCAGTGACTGTTGTCCTTGACGGCACTGTTGGGTTTCGTGCTAGGTGTATTCTAGCAGGAAACCCAACAGTGTCATCGGGGTCTACAGTGACTGCTTTGAGTATTGTATTGCTACATTGTGCCGCAGTGACTGTTGTCCTTGACGGCACTGTTGGGTTTCGTGCTAGGTGTATTCTAGCAGGAAACCCAACAGTGTCATCGGGGTCTACAGTGACTGCTTTGAGTATTGTATTGCTACATTGTGCCGCAGTGACTGTTGTCCTTGACGGCACTGTTTTTTTTTTTATCAACAGTGGACAAAGTCCGAACACGTTGGCGTTCGATCAAGGACCGCTTCAACAGTGATGTTCGTGCTGAGGGCCAGGTTCGCAGTGGATCTGCGTCAAGGACCAGAACTAGATACCGTCACTATCACGCGTTGCAGTTCCTAAGACCGGTCCTTGCCACGAGATCGTAAGTATTATAAATTTTGGTTTTTTATTTTTATTAATCTGTGTTTTTCTAATCCACAGCTGATGCTTCTTGTAAAGGCATGGTAGTAATGATTTTCCTTTCTTCCACAGCACCTGGAGCAGCACCCTGCAACCTGGCCCTGGAGCGGTCCTTCCTCGGACGTCCTCTGACCCGTCCCAGCCATCCGACAGCCAGGAAGCACCTTGCAGGTCAACCACACACACAGCTGGTGACCAGGAAGCTGGGCCATCAGGTGTTCCCCTGTCCCAGGTCTCTGCCACTGGTTATGCGGGCACTACCCGCCAGCGGCAGAGGGCCTTGGACAGGAATGTCTTGCCCGAGTTTATGCATTTGAGCGAGACATTTAATTCCAGCCTCAAGTCACTGTCCGACAGAGTTGAAAGCGGTTTTGCACTCATGGAACGTGGTTTTAACCACTTTGAACACCGCTTCAATTCTGTAGAACAGCGCCTTGACCGTCTGGAGGCCGACCTCAACAGACCAGCACACCATTTTTTTAGTAAGATTGAAAAGGGCATGGCGGAACACCTTAGTCCTGATCAACAGCTGAATGTGCTGCAGGCCTGCAACAATGCTTTCTTGCAGGCTATGCAGCATAATCGGTACGGTCAGCAGTCAGTGGTGTCCTTTCCACCTGTGCCACCATTGACTCGCTTCACCTCACTACCGACTTGTGCTGCATACCACTGCACGGACACCTCTATTCAAAGCCAGGACACCCACCGTTACACCACCACAAGTCTGAGTGCAGCTGGTCACTTCACCGACACCACCATGGCAAGCGCTGCTCCTGTCTGGAGCACCACCGCCACTCCCATGCATGCGTGGAGCTCAGCCACCACTAGGCAAACATGGAACAGCCCTGCCGCTACAACAACATGTAGTAGCCCTGCCACCACCACTCTGCAAACCTGGACCATCACTGCCGCCACCAGTCCTCCTGCAAGGACGAGCACTGACAACGAAGAGCAGCAGCAGCAGCCACCTCAGCAGCAGCAGCCACCTCAGCAGCAGCCACCTCAGCAGCAGCAGCAGCCACCTCAGCAGCAGCAGCAGCCACCTCAGCAGCAGCAGCAACCACCTCAGCAGCAGCAACCACCTCAGCAGCAGCAGCCACCTCAGCAGCAGCCGCCACCTCAGCAGCAGCCGCCACCTCAGCAGCAGGAGCCGCCACCTCAGCAGCAGCAGCAGCCATACCAGCAGACGGGGGACCTACATTCAATATTTGCCCCTAGTTCAAGGCGAAATATATCAAGGCGGGCATTGGGCCAATGTCGGTCCAGGCACACAAGCCTACGGCGACATGCCATTACAACTAATGTACCTGAACAGATTTCCTCTCCTCCAAGTGTTCCTAGTTTAATTCCCTTAACTGGACTACCTTCCCCCACAAGTTTTGTTGCCCCTTCCCCTCAAACACCGTCTTCAACTGCAAGTGTTGCATATTCCCTGCACACACCCAAATTGAAACCATCTGCCCCCAAACGCCGGAAAAAATAATTTTTTGGTTTATTTTTGTGATAAAAAATAAATTTACATTTGTGGTTCACCATTACTAAGTTTCATTAATGTTGTTTGCGCCGCTCACACACACTGATGGGTAAATACATGTTTCTTTCTAGTTTCACCAGTTTGTTTTTTGTGAAACAAGATGCTAGTTGTTAAAAATCGAGTTATTACAGTAGGCCTTGGTATGACTATACTAGGCCGTGGTATTTCACATATTACTATACTACTAGCCCCAAGGCCTACTATACTCATATTTGAAATACCACGGCCTAGTATAGTCATTACAAGGCCTAGTGTAATAACTCTAGTTTCACCAACTAGAATCTGGTTTCATGAAAAAAAAACTGTTGAAACTTGTCAAGTTTCACCCGTTTGTTTTTCGTGAAACAAGATCCTAGTTGGTAAAATTCGAGTAGGCCTTGGTATGACTATACTAGGCCGTGGTATTTCACATATTACTATACTACAAGCCCCAAGGCCTACTATACTCATATTTGAAATACCACGGCCTAGTGTAGTCATTACAAGGCCTAGTGTAATAACTCTATTTTTACCAACTAGAATCTGGTTTCATGAAAAACAAACTGTTGAAATTTGTCAAGTTTCACCCGTTTGTTTTTCGTGAAACAAGATCCTAGTTGGCAAAAATCGAATAGGCCTTGTTATGACTATACTAGGCCGTGGTATTTCACATATGACTATACTAGTAGGCCCAAGGCCTACTATACTCATATTTGAAATACCACGGCCTAGTATAGTCATTCCAAGGCCTAGTGTAATAACTCTAGTTTTACCAACTAGAATCTGGTTTCATGAAAAACAAACTGTTGAAACTTGTCAAGTTTCACCCGTTTGTTTTTCGTGAAACAAGATGCTAGTTGTTAAAAATCGAGTAGGCCTTGTTATGACTATACTAGGCCGTGGTATTTCACATATGACTATACTAGTAGGCCCAAGGCCTACTATACTCATATTTGAAATACCACGGCCTAGTATAGTCATTCCAAGGCCTAGTGTAATAACTTGTAAGTTGGAATGGAGCAGATTACATTCATCCACTCAATGCTGACTTGTATTCCCCATGGACTTTCATTGGGGTTGGGTTTTGAGGGTTGTGTTTTGAGAAAATCACATACTTTGTTTTCAACTAGTTGCACAATTTTCTCTTGAAAAAAAATGGTTTCCTGATTCATGGCCTGCAGCTTTGCTCGTTCCAATATATTTCACGCAGACTAGCAATGCTGCATTTTAACTCATATGTGTATTTACCTGCCCAGGTGTGTGAACATCAAAAAATTCAGTTATACATGGGAACTTTTTTATTTAATTGGAGTTTAAAAAATATAGTGCACTCAGTAATGGTATCAAATAAGGTTTTTTATTACCATAAACAAACAAAAACATTACACCATTTCATCTTGCCAGTGCACCCGTCCTACATCAGAAATAAAGTAGGCCGCAAATTGGTCCCTCATTTGGCCAACTTCAACGGATGACCTGAGAGTGTGCTGAGTGAATTCAGGCAATGGGTTAGGAGCATCATCGTCCAGTTCAAAGGTCGGGTGCTCTTTAGCCATCACAAAGTTATGTAGAACCACACAGGCCTTCACCACCTCATCGACTGTTTCAAGTTTAAGATTAATGGCCGTGCCCAGAATTCGCCATCTGGAAACAAGAATCCCAAAAGCACACTCGACAGTCCTTCTGGCCCTGGTCAGCCTGTAATTAAATATTTTTTTGGTGTGGTCCAAGTCCCGGCTGGAATAGGGTTTCAGTAAGTTTCCGCACATTTGAAAAGCCTCATCGCCAACCATTACAAAGGGCAGTGGCGGAGCTTCGGTGTGAGGAAGAGGCCGTGGCATAGGGAAATTAAATTGGTTGCCATACAACCTCCGGCCCATGTCTGAGTTTTTAAAAGCCTGTGAGTCATTACCACGGCCAAATGCTCCAATGTCCACTGCTACAAACATACATCCGGCATCCGCAATCGCAATGAGTACTATTGAAAAGTACTTTTTGTAATTATAGTACTCAGATCCCGTTCTTTGGGGTTTGATGATCTGTATGTGTTTACCATCAACAGCTCCCAAACAGTTGGGAAAATTGCATACTGTCCAGAATTTGTCAGCAATTTCCATCCACTTTTCAGCGGTGGGCAGGGGCATAAATTCTGGGCAAAGAACATTCCAGAGAGCCCGGCAGGTGTCAGCAACAATTCCAGACAAGGTAGAGATTCCAATACGGTACTGGAAGTGTAGTGAAGATAGGGTTTCTCCAGTCGCCAGGAATCTGTGAACAGACAAAGAAGTAAAATTAATATTTATGTATATTATTTTAAAAAACTATAAAATAAAATATTAGTACATTCACGAAAACTAATTACCCAAGGTTTTGAATACTAAATTTAAAAAAAAAACATCAGACCGCACCCCTTGGTTTTTAAAACATACCGTAATGTCACCAGTAGCCGTTCCTCAGGAGGAATTGCACGACGGAGCTGTGTGTCCTGTCTCCGGATGGATTGTTGGACACGAGCAAGCAAATCCATGAAACTTTCGTGGGACATCCTGATATAATCTGTAAATTTCTCCGGGTTTGCCTGTAGCTCGCTGTAGAGGGTGTGGTATGCCCCACGGCTCTCCCGGAGTTCAACAATCGGATGTATCCACATACGCCGCCGTCTTCGCTGCCTCTCTCTCTTCCTTTGTTCATGGCAAGCAACTGCATACGCCTGAGCCATCGC